>NW_028274811.1:83489439-83792469 GCF_037043125.1 Eumetopias jubatus | reverse complement strand
AAACGAATGGAAATTATTGATAGTAAATTTTCATTGTTTTTGTTTCTTTGTGTGATACTGAATGCTGGCATAAAACCTGTACGCAGCCATAAACAGTGACAACCAAGTGCATTTTATTAGAAATTTAGAGAGGACACCCTTTTAATTACACTGTGTAATTTTAGTTGGTCGCCTTCCAATTTCCTTCTTACTTAATTTAACAGCCACTTGATTATTTGAGATTTCTTTCTTTTATAAATGAGTGTAGCTGCACATAGATGTGTATGGAATGGATAAAATCCATGTTTCACAAGAAGAAATACTACCCTCAGGATGCACTGTGTGAAGAAGACAACCAGGAAGTTTTATAGTGCCCATTTACTGGAGCATATCGCAATTAGAAAGCCCTGGTTAGGGTTAATTTAAAAAGCCTAGAGCCCTCCCAGTTCTAGTGAAGCGTTTTGTTGGCTGGGTATTTGGACATTCACAGATACTGAAGTCTTGGTTCAGCTTCTGGAATCAGCCGCGCCCAGAGCGGCCTACTCGTGGCCATGATTAGAGCCATGGTGGAGGAGGGAGGAAAGCTGTGACTGCGCAGGGCTCTGCTGCCATATTGTGCAGGGCAGGGCGAGCCACATGGAGGCATGACTGTGTCTCACTCAGCAGAGGGGGTAATGCCCAGCCAAGAGGTTGTAGCTGCCTCCCTTCCAAGTCCTCTGCTGAGAGCTGTGTTAGGCTTTGTGTGTGCCCAGAGGCTGTGCTAGGCCTCAGAGCCTCCATCTCATGCTCCGGGGAGCCCCTCGCTTGGGAACCGGGGACCCCTGCTGCTCATGGCCTCCTGGCACGGTGACATGCAGGGCACAAAGAGAACGTTTGGCAAAGAGCATATTCAGCTGAAATAGTCAGGCAGAAGCACCTGCGTGTATGGGACATAACATCGGAAAGTATGTCTGCATGGGTGAGAGGGAAGCCTAGGGTTTGAGCAGTGTATTTCTACCGTGAATGAGGCTTAACATTTTAAATTGTGTATAAGACTGAGGGGGCCCCAGCATGGGAATCTGGCTTTGTTTTGCTCTATCGATGGTTAGATCAAGCCTCCTAATAGGATTGCTCAGGAGGGGCGACAGTGTGAATCACGGAACTGGTGAGGCAGTGCCGAGCGCTTTGGGGACTGAACTGAGAAGCACATGTTCTGAGTGGCAAACAAGACACCTAGAGGCCAGCATCAGTCATTTAGTGTTTGTGAAGCCCTGGTTTCAGCGAAAGTTCCACGTTTCTATATTACAAGTCCTGCTTCAGAATTAACTGCGGCAGCAGTGAGGTGCATGTTGCCAGCCCTCTTCAGACTGGGTTTGTGTTCCTTTTGGCTTTGCTGATGCCATTTTCCTCTTCTGGTGCTGAATTTTAAAAACTCAGTGAAATTTGTGAGCAGATGGCTAGTAGATGGCTTGGACCACCAGGCTCTGACAGCTTCTCTGCATTTTATCGTGAAAGTGGTAGCTTGGGTGGGGGGCAAGACGGAGGCCTTCGTTATCACGACTGCAGTCTGCTAGTGCAAGACAAGTCCACGTTGAGGGTTGGAACAGGTCTGGTCCGGGTCCTTTTTTAGATGTGCTTACCATGCATGGTAAGTAAGGTGAGGCCCTTTTTGACACGGAAGATTTACTTGTGTTTCACTTTCTTCTCTCCTGTGTCCTCACCCTGACTCTTCTCCGCCCACCCCCAACTTTGTTGAGAGGTGAAGAAAAATAAGATCAACTTCGAATTTTCAGCTGAAAAGATGCAAGTTCAGCTACCCAATATCATAATCTCTGTCAAGATGAGTATTGATTTAAAATGTAACACCAGATTTTTTTCTTATTGTTTGTAATATAGGTTAGTAAAACCTGAAATCCATGGGGGAAGAAATCATCAGTTTTAAACATTTGTACATTAAATGGCCAGCAAGTGAAATAGACGGTATTGTCTTAAAACAGTTTTTTTAAGATATTGATTAACTGGGCTCAAACTCTACTGCAAATGTTTGGAGACAGAGAAAAAAATGCATGTAACACCATCCCTAGCAGATAGCAGGTTAGCCCACTCGCTGTTTTATTTAGGGTTGTGAGCAGCCTTCCTTCCGCAGGTGGGAGAATACTGTAGACCTCTCCCATACTTTATCCTCATGTGTCGAAATATGTTATTAGTCATAGTACTCTGGTTCAGAGCTGTTTTCATTTGAACTTGTGGACAGTCTCTTTTAGGACATAAACTTCATGTTGGCTTTCATGCAGTGGGAAGTTTTTAACATTTTAAACATAGCTTTAAAAGTCAGGGCTAATGACAGGAAGACTATATTCATGGTTTGGTCTCAAACTGGTATCTTATTAATATAGTTATATTAGATTTCTTTACATTTATGAAAGATTAGAGAAATAAAAATATCAACCCACTGAGAATACAGATTTATGAAAGAAGAGGTAAGAAGTACTTAAATAAGAAACTGACAATGGAAAGAAAAGCTTAGGACTTTTCCCAGCATCAGCAGACTCCAGAAGAAATCCTTTCTTATTCATCGATTTGTAAAATCTATATTTAAAGGACATTAAAGTGCACTGTGCCTGGGGGGAGGGGAGAAGTGGGAACAAAATCTTTATAGAGTGCCTACTATTGCTATGTAGTGATAGTATTTGGTATCATCTTGATTTTATGGAAGGAGAAAATTGAGGTTTTGAAGATAAACTAGGTAACTTGCCAAAGTCATATAGCCAGGATGTGGTTCTGGTAAAAAATTCTGCCACACCATCTTACTAGTTATCTGTGTGTGTGTGTGTGTTGTACGTGGATTTGTGTATCTGTGATCACCGTAGAGTAGCAGGGGCTGAAGCATCAAAGCAATGAAAAACAAAACCAAACAGGAAGATGGACAGATGGATGGATGAGAGGGAGGGAAGAAGGAATAAGTCTCCCTTTGTGAATCAAGTGGGTTCATTTACTCATTCACCCAGTGGGAAGAGAAAAGCTACTTTGAGAGTTAAGACCAATGCTGTGCTAGTCTGTTCTTTATTCTGCATTAAAGCTTTACGTGTATGTGAATCATAGGAGCCAGAGAAAAGTCCATTTTGATGGATGTTCATTATGTTACAGGTGGTAATACTAGAGTTTGGGAAACTAAAAAGGTGTTTTTTTTTTTTTTTTTAATTTCAGTATGATGTGGCTTAGTTGCATTAGACATTTGCAATAGCTATTTTCTGAGTACACGAAAGTGTTAGATTTGCTGTGTTTGAGTGGCTAGAGCATTGGGCAGAGGGCTTGCTTGTCATGCTGGGTTGATTTGCAGCATGTGGGCTGTGTTGTTTACTATTCCCAAGTGTAGTCTTCTGCTGTTGTCTGTTTTTGATCACCTTCTCACCTTGAAGTGACCTGAGTGATATTACGTAGGAAACAGGAGTTTTATTAAAATGGGAGTGATACTCCATCCCCTAGAAAACCATTTTATTCAGTGCCAAGAGAAATAGAAATACTTCCCTTCCCCCTGCTTCCTCTCGGTTGCCCATATTGGCTTTACAAGGAGGGAAGAAAGCCCGTTATTGAGGACAATATTGAAGGGAAGAGAGGTCAGGGCAGGCAGGGGAAAGGGAGGTTCTTGTAAGAACAATACGTTCTTTGTGTTATTTTAAATAGTATGTGACATTAATTCTCAGTTAAAGCCGAAAGTCAAAGCCTCTTGAAATATGTATGGATCAACAGAACCACTTTTGCACCCAAGAGAGGAGAAGGGTGCTGGCAATGAGCCATACTGAAATCTTGGGCTGAGAATTTGAAGGTGGAACTGGGGGGGCCAGTGCAAAGGTCACAACAGCAACCGGATGTAGTTTGCAGACTGATCGGTCAGCCCCAAATCTCTCCTTAGCTCAGGTTTATTGCTCCTGTAGGGTTTCTCTTCGTTATCACGACTGCAGTCTGCTAGTGCAATTTTCTGCTGTATTACTGTATTTAGATAAGAGAGGATTTTGCAAAATTATCAAAGGTTTACAGCAGTTTACCTCATTCTTCTGGCAGGTAACTTTTGTCTCTAACAGACTGAGTTATGGTCTCCGGCCTCACGGACAAGGTACAGTCAAGAGAGGTTATCCTCTCCATTGGGTCATACACTCGCTTTCCTTCCTAATACCCGTAAAGAGGCTTTAGGGTAGAAGGAGAAGAATATAAACACAGAAACCACATCCTAACAGCTGTCTCTAGTTAGCTCTGTTTTTCCCCCTAGCTTTTAAATCTTGCAGCAGCACCTAATTTGTCCCACATGGCTTTCCTCCCAGTGGAGCTGCTGTCCCTTTCCGGGCTGTCCTGTTGGAGCAAAAGCAGTTACGAAGAATCAGCTAGTCCTACCAGTTTAGGTTCACTGTCATTGGGTGGCTGGTTTGCAGGTGCCAATGAATGGGAAGGAGATCCCATCTGTAGATTGGGAGAGATTTGTAACAAAGTCTGAACCCACTTTGGTGCCAGTCGACCTACCAAAATATTCCCCAATTAAGCACTCCATGAAACTAGTTGACCGAATAAATTAGACTTATGAGCCACTGAGTGGACTACTGTGATTTGTGTCGATACGTGGTTTGACCTAGGATCACATATCAGAATTATCTAGAGTGTTTAAAAAATTCGCACACATGCCCAACTTGTTCCCTTATGTTCGTCTTCTATTTTAACAAGCCTGGGAGTGAGGAGTGTAGACTTAAACAGATTTGTGTTCCAACATGTCTTCATGGGAAGTGGGTTTCAACTTGTACTATTATATTCATTTTTTTAAGTTCTAGATTATTTTGTGTGTGTGTGATTTATTCATGTCTCCATTCTCTCTCCCATGCTTTTTTTTTTTTTTTTTAAATACAGTGAGGCCAAAAACAGATGCTTCTAGGGCAGGCAGAATACTGAATTAAGTTATTTCCTTCACTGAAACTAGTGTTCTGTTTCTCTCTTCCAGCTCCTATTTATTTCTTATGGCTGCTGAGAAGTAAGACATGAAATTCACACAGCCAATGGCTTTTTCTTGTGACTTTTAAAGAACAAAATTAGTCCAGTTTAAAAAATTTAAGTTGGGGTTAGTGACAGAGAACCGTCCTTCTCTTATATTTAGCTCTCGAATAATGACTTCCTCAAGATGTATTGATTATCTGAATTTCATTGCATATATGCTGAATGCTACTGGTTCGTGTCCTCTGAGATGAGAGAAATGTGTGTACCTCACCTTGAAAAAGGAGTACCTGAATTAGTCCAAACGGAATCACCCTTGTCCTCATGATTTTGCTAAAGAACTGATAGTCTTTTTTGTAAAGGAAGGAATAAACCTATCACAGCTTGCTTTAAAGGTCATTGTCTCTTGCAAAGTAGATTAGCTCACTTTGTTCTATGAGCAGGAACCATGCGGCAGCTCTGAGAAACTATACATAGGAAGTAAGTTTCTGCTATCATTTTGGTCGCTCTCATAAAAGAAATTTCATGCCTCCCGGTTTTCACTTGCCTAACATAAGTCATAACTCCTCATGGGTAGAGGGGGGCAGGACGACAAGAATGGGGTGGATAGTAGGCTTTCACTTGTAACGTTTCTCTGCATTTTACCAAGCCTTGGGAATGTGTCTAAAAACACTGATGACAAATTTGGTGATTTAATATTTTTGATGTTGAGGCCAGTAGTTAGTAGGTGAGTCATGGCAGTAATTGAAATGACTAACTTGCATTTTATGGAAGTAGATGGCTGAAACCGAACTTTTCCTTTGGTTTGTGCATGGTGCGAATCAGCGCTGTTCTCCCGAGGTATGGCCTATTAATCTCTGTTAAGTATAAGTCCTCATGTAACAGAGGCAGTGATTAATCCTGTTGCTTCGGAAACCCTGTAAATTTATGTGGAAGTAAGGGATAAAAATTGCCTTGATGTTTTCTTGAAGAATCGTAATTAAATCTGTGTATTCTTTTCCTTCTAAGCTAAAAATGGAATTGGTGGGGGTGGGGGTTCCACTAAAAAGAAGAGTGACTCTTAGATACACCTGAACTTCCTTATAGTAACTGATTAATCTAGAGTATTCAGGAAAGAGAAGTTCTGCGGAAATCTACTTAATCCCTTAAACAATGAAATAGTTATAACTGCTCTCATTGCAAATGTTTCTAAAATGTCACAGTCATTATCAGACATTGTCCGGTAGAGTATGGTGAGTTTTCTCAATGAACCAGGACCCTCATTAAGAACACCAGTTATTGAAGTCTTTGGTAATATTGGGATGCTCTTGGGAGCCTTTGAGATCTGTAGGTTTAGCCTGACTTTTTAATGATTTTTCCTAGATGGCTGGTTCTCTTGCCTCCTGCCAGTGTTTAGGGCTCTGTACCCCCAAAACCCACAGCCTCTGGTTGCTGTGCTCTTCTAATTAGCTATTTTTTCTTTCTTTCTTTTTGCTTCCTTTTGATAATTTCTATTCTCCTCTGCCACTTTTAACTATTGGGAGCCAGCTCTTACTTCCATGATCCCAGGCTGGTTTTTCTTTCCTTTCTCTGTTTATAATCCTGGGAGCAGTTTGAGCATTTTTGGTTGAATCCCGATAAGAATTACCATGTAATTAAGCCAGATTGTTAGTCCTGTCCCCAACCTGGGAGGTGTTTGGTGAGGAGGAGGAGCAGGGCTCACCACTTACCTGATAAATAGAGCCCATGGGCTTTGTAATGGCCGTGTTCATTCAGTTTAAACATTCCTTTGCTTTGTTTCTGATGTTTTGGGTTTCATGACTAAATTTTGACCCCCAAACAAGAAGCAATTCCACTTTCCCTTCTAAAACGCTCCAATTTCTGTCTTTGCCCAACAGTCTCTTGGCCTTTTCTCTTTCTTGGAATGGTGATTTGTTAGGACTTCGCATCCACATATATTAACAGGCCGGCATAGAAGTAAGGAAGCCTCCAATCTAGCCCACTAACCCCTCCACAATATTTGGAATTACTAACATTTAAGAAAAGGCCGGGTTTTCGATAGTTAAGTATCTGTCGATTTTCCGAATTTAACTCCTGTATTAAATACAGACTGTGAAAGGTCTCCTCATATTGAATATGCCTTTGCTTTGAATTCCGTTAATAATGTGCACATTTCCTGAGTGATCATAAATTCTCATTCCTTCTTTGCTTCTTTTGAGCTCACATCTCTTTCCTAAGATTAATTGGAGTGTTAAATTCAGAGTAATGCTCATTGTAAGTATTCAGTAAATTAAGGAAATTTAAATACATGCATTAAGGCTAGAAAGGGAAAAATAATTAGTTCCCAGAAAGCTGTGAGTGACTCTGTCCACACACATAGGTTTTTGAGAAAACATCGAATGTGTTTAATGAGTGTTTTGGCATGCAAGGTTTATTGTTTCAGTGAATTATCACCACGCGGTCACATTCTCAGGACTCCAGCTTACCCCCACACATTATCTTGCTATTTTTCCTCCTTGTTTCTGTCAAGGTATTAACCCAAAAGTAAAAGGAGAAAACATGAAAACATCACGTTAAAGAGCTTAGAGTACCTGGCACAGTGTCTAGCAACTAGTTAAGTGCACAGTTCAGGCACTGTCCCTTAGGAAAGGTTTTTCACGTCAGTTGTGGGCTGTCTTTTCTGTAGTTAAGGCTTATGGACTCTTCTTTAAAAAGATGCTCACTGCCTTATTCTCCTAATCAGCTGAGAAGTTTTTCTTGTTCTTTTGCAGTCATCTTGAGATTAAACCATAGGGGTTTCCTAACCTTGTGAACTTGTGTATACTTGATTCATTTGGGTTGATTTTTCAGAGTGGCATTTATTTCTGCAGTCCTGAGAAGATGGGGCAACTCAAGGCACTGGTGAGCAGACACTGGTAGGGAATTACCTTGTGCTCCTGTAATGCTGTGCTTTGTGGTTTAGGCGATTTCCCCTCTGTCCACCCTGCCAGGGGACCTAACCTCTGAGATAGAGGTGGATGGGATTGCATTGTGCGTTTTTTGCTTGCCATTGGGGCCAAAAGATTGTGGATAAAGATTCTCTCCCTTGGATTATACTACAAATGATCCTTCCTTCTAGTAATAATATATTACTAGAAGTTATATATGTTTCCCATAAAACCATCTAAAGCTTTTTAGAAGTTAATTTTAGATGCAGCCTGAACCTCCTCCAGGGGTAATGAGTTCTCTAACTTTTCCACGTAGTATATAAAGACTGTTTACTTTAATTACTCATATTTACCAGGTTTGAAGGTAGTAAGAACTTGATCACTGCTTTTCTCAGCTTGCATTCCTGTAGACAAAGGGATTATAATCTCTGTAGGTCTTGGCGGGCCTCTCCCTATCTTGATCGCCATAGGATCTCTCCTCCGAATTGTGTCCAGCTCTTTAGGTGGTAGGATCCAGATTTGAGATGGAATACCAGGTGTAAGCGTACTTTAGGTTTGTACTTTACGAGGGAAACACTCTAGTAATTGAGCTGACTCCCCCATGTTATTGTTGGCCTTTGCACTCCAGCAGTATTTGGGGTCCTAATCCTGAGTGAATAGTTATCAGTGGTCAGCAGTTCCTCTTTTTGGGTTGTAACTGACACCTTGTAGCCCACTGATCGTCCTCCAAGTGTAATTTATATTCATTTCCCTTAAATGCATGCCATTACAGTTGCCCACATCTCAGCTCCATGCCACTGTTCTGTCTCTTCACATAGCCCTCTGAAATCTTAACTGCAATTCATCTCTTGTCAAGTTGGCGTTCATTTCCCTTTTGTCACCTTCAAACCTTGGCGCAAATTCACTTCCTCTGGGAAGTAGCCTGTGATTAACCCTGACTGACACTGATCACTCATACTCATCATCCCGTTGGCCAGGGACTTCAGCATCCAAATTCTTCCATCATTCTGGGTCTTGTTGTAATTATTTCTTGAGTCTCTCTACTTTGTATTCCTTTTTACTGAGTTTGGAAGGGATTCAAGAGATTGGTGAGAGTCCTGAAGGAAAGCTGCTGCTTTGGACGGTAGCAGATCCTTTCAGGTTTCTTTCAGGTCTGCTCCCAGAGGTAGCTGTTGTTGAGTGGCCGCAAGGCGTACCCTGGGAGGTGCGTTTCTGCAAATGAGAGCTCTCACCGGAGTCTTTATAGCAAAGTCACTACAGTAAGATTTTTCCCATAAACATGCATTGGCAATTACCCTTCTGTCCTCACTGAATCTCCAGCGTCTTGTCACATGCTCTCTAGGTAGCTACTTTTCATTAAATATCTGATAAGTCCTTCTGGGCTGCAGTGCTATTTACATTTCCTACATATTGTCAAAAATTTCCTGTCAGTTTCTTAAAAATTTCTTTATTGAAGTAGTTTGACAATTTCTAATTATCTATAGAACTGCTATTTTATTTTACTTTTTGATGGTTGATACATTCAGGGGTTTCAGAAATCAACATGATATAAAAAAGATATATATTGAAAAGTCTTGCCTTCCACTGCTGTCTTCATTCCCTTGTTCCCCACTATCCCTCTAGAGAATCCCTTTTATTAGTTTTTCAAATGTTCTATTTTTGTGCAAATACTACAAGCACATCCAAATATCTATTTTGAAAATCCCCACATTCTTCCTCAAAGCATCTTATATTCAGAGCATATTATATGCTCTGTTCTGTACCTTGCTTTTTAAATTGGAGATCTTTCCATATCAGTACTAAGAAAGCTTCCTCATTATGCCTTATAACTTCATACCATTTTATTGTGTAGATGTGCTGCAGTTTATTTAGGTGGTCCCTGGTGATGGACCCTTGGGCTGTATGCAGTATTTTGCTATATAAATAGTGCTGTAGTGAATAACCTTGTACACACATCATTTCAAATATATACCTACTGATTTTTATCCTGTTTCCTTGCCCGTTTCCTCGTAGACCTTGTAAGCCACTGTTATATTGAGTAAGCATGATGTTTTTATCTGCTTTAATATATCCACAGTACTTCCTGACTAGGGATGCAATGTCTTGAACTGTAGGATGCCTCCAATCCAGACTTCTTGTGGTTTCCTTTGAGTCTTAATTCTGGCCTCTTTGGGCATCTTTAACTCAGTGAATTGAGCTAAAAGACAGTGAATATAATTCAGAAGTAATCCATATTCAAGTGAATTTAAAGAGTTCAACTTTGTGGTATTTTGCCATAAAGGGAATATTAAAACATTTTAATTAGATTGTTGGCTACTTTAAAGAAAAAAAAAACGAAAAATGTTCTATTGCAGTTTAAGAGTTGAGAATTTAACTGGATGAGCAACAAATTAGTGTCGTTAGTATAATGGTCAGACAGCGTTCATAATTCTGATTCTGAAATCTGACTGTAAACTTTTCAAGTGGATAATTCTGTTTTATTCTCCAGTTTTTCTTTTTTCCTGTATTTCCCATCACATCTGGTTTTATACAAAGAGTTTGTGGTCCATTATGAATCTTGATTTTTCTGTATTTAAAGCATAGCTAGTCTTTCCCCAGAATTTAATTTCCATCATTCCGAGGTGAATTCAGTTTCTTGCTTACCGTCCATCCTTTTGGAGTATTTACTATCCCATTACATTTGGTATCTGAACCAGTCATTGTGGATAAGATGTTAAAAATAATGCAGAACCCAGGGCAGGATTCCAGGTAAGGAAAATTACTTACGTACTCTGATTTCTCAACCTGTAAAATGTAAACTAACACTGCATCTCTCTTCCATGCTGTTGAGAGGTGGGTAGTGATGAGGGATGTAAAGTACTTAGCATGGTGTCCGACCGTGTGCTAGGTGCTCATTAAATAGTAGAAATGGTGGATGTTCTACATTATCTCCTACATATGTTATTTTATGAATTTCTGTTGTCTTTGAGGACTCTTAAAAGTTATTGTAAACGGTTGAATAAATTATTTGAATGATGTTTAATGATTTTCTCATTCAAAAATAGGAAAATGACTGTAGAAGTTGTTAGAGATCTAGGTTAGCATGATATAATCATTTGTTCTCTGCAGTTTGTTTAATACTTCTCCATTTTGCTGGCAGTTCATTAGGAATTCTGTTGGGGGATGCACTTCTATCAGCACATTATCAGCAGCTGAAGAATTTTCAGTTTTCTGCTCACTCAGTGGTTGTAAAAATTGAATATATATCGTTTCCCCTTTATCATGTTGAAAATCTCTGGTTCATGGTCTGTTGAAATTAATCTTGTTATATTCAAAATGCATCTCCTGGAAGCAGCAACAATGCATAAGGCTTGAGTACACTTAATTCTCAGTGTTTTTGTTTCAATTCCTTTTTTACACTTCTAACTTGGAGATATTTTGTTTTAATCGTCTCTTCCCCTCTTCTCTAGCCAAGTTTTTTGTTTGTGAAAAGTAATATTTTTCCAAGCTATATTCTGTGTGATACAATATGGCTGTGTTTCAAGATGTTCTTCAGCTCTTGCATCCAGCTACTGATTCAGTTCTCTGAAAAAACTAGATGATGTTTGTGGTGATGGGTCAGTGCCAGTGGAAGGAAATAATTTTGTGGAAGATGAATCCATTTCCAAGTAATGTTGGCTGAGTAGAAGCTTACATTGGAATTTGTTAGGTTGTTTGATAGAAACCAAATTTGACCAAGATGAGGCTATATATGTTATCTGCCTTTGCCTACTCATGTATACCTTATGCTGTGTGTGTGTGTGTGTGATATAATTTCATTTTGATAGTTAATTTTAGGTTTTAAAAAGATTAAAATAGTAGCTTTTACTTCTCTCAGTGAATTCTTTTTTGGTTGGTGTTTTAAAAAACATTTTAAATCAAATTAGATTTAAACCAATGAGCTGTTCTCTAAAATAATTTTTGTGTGCCTGGCTGTTTAACTTCTCTCATTTAATTATGAAAAGACGTATTATTAACCCCAATTTACAGGTGAGGAAATAAGCACAGAGAAGTTAAGTAACTTACTGAAGGCCACTCAGTTAAATAAGTAGCAGAGCTAGATGTTGGGTCTTGGAGTCCTAGGGTTCTGATCTATCTGATCCAATTTTTGATTGTTTTTGTTTTTTTTTTTTTTTTTGGTCTTTCTAGTGAATTGCCAGTGAGAGCTCACTTTAGGACTTACTTTTGTTGATTTTCCCAGAATATAAAGTCTCAGTGGTGACAAAAATAGAATCCCCAGTATTTTCCCCTTGTCTCCTTTGGACAGGAGAGGTTGGAGGAGTGTGGACAAAGCCTGCTCATTCCATATGACTCCTATTGCTTGGGAGAAAATGTCAATTTTACAAGCTGAATAATTTTTCAAACATTTTGAGGCCAAAGATAAAGTGGGCTCTCTTCCAAAGCACCAAAATTATTATTAACAATTAATAAAAAAGGGAAGACATTTGTTTTCACTTTTGACTAAGAAAATTGCATTTTCTTCTAACCCAATAGCTATAAGTAAAATTGTAGCTTTTCTCCTTTCCCTTGAATTTTATTTCTCAATCTTGTTTTGACAAGCAGGAAGTATTTTTTCCTAGACAACTTAAGAAAAATAAATATTTGGAGCCTTCTGATTATCACCTGGTAGGAACAGAAGTCTTTTTGCTGATCACCACCTAGCAATGTGAGTGCCGTTTTTGTTTTGTTTTTTTCACTTTTACTTTCTAAGGTTTACATATCATTTTCTGTCACTGGGTATCATTTATTAAATATGCATGTTCCAAACCCTTGGAAGTACTTATTTGACCCCCGTTTTAGAGATCAGAGAATAGAGGATTGGAAGGCTTGATTATCTTGCCTGGGGCACACAGTTACCAGTAGCAAAGTTGGGGATGAAATCTCAGTTTGTCCAATTCGGAATCTTGTACTTTTAATCCCTACGCTGTGGTGTTGATACTGAGTGGGGTGGGTGTTACTTGTGGCTTTGGAGGGAGGCCACCCCGATGTGAACCCTTCTCTAAAATAAAGTTTTATCATTTCTGAGAAATTATAAAGTTGAGCTCATAGTAAATTAAGTATATTTTTCCCTTTCTCAACTTCCCCAAAATGAGTTATTGCTTCTTTTTCTGTAAAGGATATTTATTGAATAATGGATTTAAAAGGGTACATGGCAATATATAGCAACTGGGCTTTGTGTTAATCGTATTTTTAAGCTTTATATGATAGGGCGAGGTGGTGTTAATGATCGGGTTTGGTACAGGCTTAGTCCTTTCATAACATAGTCCTTTCATAATGAGGCCCCAGTCATATAGTGAGTGCCTTTATTACATTGTACAGAGAAATTCCTTGGTAAAGTATGACTGACTTTACTTTCTCTTAGGAAGACAGATTAATAATTTTTCACTATTAAGTTCCATCTGCTCATCCTGCCTTCCACTCTAAAGGTTATACTTATTACCATATTCACAAACCAACCAACTGTGTAATCGAAGTTAAAAAAAAAATTTAAACCAAAGGTTCAATCTTGGTTTTTATAATGTACTTTCTTGGCTACCAAACAGGGGACCAATGACTCCACTTCCTTCTTCTTCCCTATTTTCTTTGATTCCATTTTGTTTCTTCTTGTCATCCAGCCATATGCCGCAAATTGCACAAAATGAAACTAACTGATATGAGACACAGTAATAAGTGACCCACCCGCTCACTGCCATTTTGGCCAGAAGGGTCCTTTAGTATCCAGGTCACGAAAATGAACAGTGGAAAGGGCCTAAATGTCATCTGTATTTGGGGATAATGATTCGTATTCCGTGATTTTCTGTTTTCCTAATTTCAAGCCACGCGCCTCAGCATCTACAGCCTAGCACGGGGACTGCCATTTGCCGAGGCCTACCACAGGCCTTGTCTGTGGAATGCTGTGTGAGGGGAAGGATGAGAAAATGGTTGGAAGAATGCTGGCCCTGGCTTTGTAGCTAAAAATATGAATAAATGAAGTTCCATACCACAAATTGAGTAAAATTTGATGATAGGGGATTACTGGAACATTTTATTAACTTGGGTTTTGCTTTAAAAAATTAACTTTTGAAAAAAGTTGAATCTCTGAGCTTATGTGTAAGGGTTTGGCTTGTGGATGGTGGTGATTACAGCAGCTGGCTCAGATATCCAAACCCCTTGCTGTCACACCCTGCTGGGACCCTGCTCATTTTTAACTCCCTCTCCTCCTGCCCTGCTTGCCTTCCTGTTTCCCTCTCTTGGCCCCGTGCCTCTCTCTACCACCACCAGATAGCCCCTCTTTTTACCCCCATTATAAGCTTGGGGTAGCTTTGATGACTCATCCAAGTACAACATTATTTAGAAAGTAATTACCAGTGTGTCAGCACACATAATCTTTAACAAAGCACCTCACCTTCTGAATTGGTCTCCGGTAAAAGAACCTCACAGTCTTCAAAACCCGTCACGGATGTTGTTGGCATATTCAGGATAGACGAAGCAGGTTGTATCAACGAGGCAAATAGACCCAAGCTTACAGTGCTATTTGAAAAAAAAAAAAAAGGATTTCTTTTTTCCAATTCAAGTTTCATCTGCCATTACTGGCAGAGAGCCAGTAAGGGAAAGCCGCGGGAAGATGAGCACATACCTTGTTTTACCTCTTTTACTAATCAAATAGCCATTTTATTAGAAGCAAGTATTTTCCACGAGGCAGGAGATAATTCTAGTTTAGCAGCTTTAAAAGAACCTAGATTATAAAGAACTGAAGGACTTTCAGGAGGAAAGAGGCTGATAGCTGGGTCAGGAGAGGAATTTGATCTGAGCTGGCCTGGGAGACCAAGGGTAGGTTTGTAACTATTTGGTGGGGAGGGGGGCCTTTTCTAGTAACATTCCATGTTTTCATCTGTCTTTTTCTTCTGAGTTAGCATTTCCTTTCCGGTTCTGTTGCCTTTTCTCAGTTTAACCATCCAAGATCTGTGGTTCTCAATACTAGCTGAACATTCAGAACCTCTTTGGGTGGAGGGGAGCCAATGCTAGGACCCCCACACTTACAGAGTCTGATTTAATTGGAGTCAGGTGAGGCCTGAATGGTGGCAGTTTTAAAAGCCCCCCCAGGGTGTTTCTAATGTGCGGCCAGAATTGAGAACCTCTGCTGTGGAGGTTTAAAAATCTCTGACAAAGCAGGGCATGCCTTAAGAACCATGGGGTAGGTTGGATTTTAAGTCAAAGGCAGTGCACTGTCCCCATCGTGGTCTCAGCATTATCGACACAATTAGAGTAATCACGCAGATTGGCTGGGAATCTCATCTCCTTCCAGAGAGAGCAGATTTGTTCTCCTGGTGCACAGTCACGGAAGGGCTGGAGGAGGGAGTCCAGCCCTGTGCTGGGAAGGTGCTGCCCCCGGGAAACAGCCTGGCCTTGTTTTCACCGTCCCGGATGGGTGACTGATGGCGCGGAGCGCATGTAATGGCCCCGTAAGCTGTCTGTGATGAGTATCTTCTCCCAATCATGGGTTCACGCAGCTGCTCTCGGAGCTGTTTCAAAACCGGTGCTAATGTACATCCTTGGACAGTAAGGAATTACACAAGGAATTAGCATGAGCAGAGATCACGTGCTACAACTTCTAGAGGTTAGTTTCTCGCATTCCTTTTAATATTTTTCGCTGCTGCTTTTGTGAAACATTACATTTGACAGATTTTACTTCCTTGATGTTTTCTCATGGCTACTCAGAAAAATGAGTCAAAAGAAGCTTGGTTTTTCCTGTTTCTACGATGGCTGGTGAGTTCGGACTTGTTCACAGAAAAACATGGCAGAGGGCCTTCTGGTTTGTCATTTTGGTGGGGAAATTAGGCAGTGTGTTGGTTCGGGTGCGGTCCCAGATTTCACTTTGCCTCCCTCGCCGTGTGCAGCTCCCCAGCAAGTACTGCTCTCGGATGCAGACTCATTCATGTTGAAGGGGTTCTATCCCATCTCAGGGGGCCTCTCCATCTAATGGGGTCCTGTTCTGGATGGGCCTGTCCCTGCAGCTCTTTGGTAGTAGTGTTCTGACTGGGGTCTGGTGCTCCCTTAACCTGTGTGGAGTAAGTTTAAAGCCATCTGAAAGAAATCATATTGTCGGTCTGCCTCATTTCCTCCTACATCAAGACCAGCAAACGGGTCTGAGTATGGTCAGCTTTACAGATGAAAAGAATGAGAGATTCCTAGAGTATTTAAAGCCTGTCTGTGTTACAAATAACTAGGCAGTGTTGGGTTTGGCTTTCCTCAAGAATGAGGGTTGTGTTTGCATCCATCAACAGACTTCTTGGTCAGATTTGGGTACTGAATGTGTGCTGTGATTTAGTGGAGTTTGAACATCGGTGGAACTGAAGTTTCTTCTATCCAAACTTTTTTAATTTTTGGAAACCACTTTGAAAATATACTTTAATACTTCTATCACATTGAAAGTGGAAAAGGTAACTGCTTTGATAAATAAACTGCAATATATTTTGGGCTGGTCTACTCTGCTGTTTTTAAAGTTTAATTCTTCATTGACTCATTCACTCAATAGATCTTTATTAAGCACTTGCCATGTGTTAAACTTCTTGATCTCGATCTGGT
The DNA here is from genome assembly GCF_037043125.1 of Eumetopias jubatus. Classification (NCBI taxonomy): domain Eukaryota; kingdom Metazoa; phylum Chordata; class Mammalia; order Carnivora; family Otariidae; genus Eumetopias; species Eumetopias jubatus. The sequence goes on along the minus strand of NW_028274811.1, from coordinate 83,776,048 downwards.
GTTCCAAACTTGAATGTCAATAAAGGCCAAGTGGGTGATACAAAGAAGTGATGAAGATAGGGTGCTGTGGAAGGAAATGGGGACTGTCATCATCTGGAGAGGACAGGCCCTACCTCAAGGGGCAGCTTCTGTTCAGCTCTGTGGCTGGGCATGAATATTAATCAGTATTGCCAGATGTTACCATATTTTTATGAGAAACTAGTAATCTAGATTTTTAGGTTAATTCACTACTGACTTTCAAGTCTTGACTCAAATTAAAAAAAAAAAAAAAATCTGTGCCAGCCAAGTGAAACATGTGCATAGTTTGAGGACTTCTTGTGACCTATGTAGCTCTGTCCCTACTCCCCATTATACCTCAAACACATGGAAACTATTCGAACAGGGTAGCTTACTTTTAAATAGAATCTCAACACTGAGAATTTCATGTTAAGTAATTAAAAATCATTGAAACAACAGATGGTAATAAAATATGTACAATGATAGATTCACTCCACACAGATACTCCCCTCTTGACCCACCCACACAACTGTTAAAATTTTTGCATTAAGAACCAAACTGGTTCCAAGCGTCTATGATTACTGGTGTGGAAAATGCTCATAAATATGGGCACATAAACTATCCAAATGACTATCTAAATGAGTTCTGGTCACATTATTTCTCAAAACAATTTCTGAAAGCAGTTGTGGTGGCCGTGATCTGGGTCCAGCCTTCTGGCCCTGGAACATGTGAGGTTCTTGTCTTAGGCCAGTGACTAGAGATCTCCAATCACTGACATTTGACACAAACCTATAAATTCTCCTCCCTTGGGATGAACTTCTTTGGAAGCATTTCAAGAATGTCATTCTCCTAAGGTTGTGGTTTGGAGGGTAGAGTTCAGAGTTCTAAGAAGAGGCTACCAGTCCAAAAAGAAGAAGAGTTAGGCCTGTTTAGGCCTGTTACTTTTAGCATTTTTATGAAGGTCTTTGTGGCCTTCCTTAGTCATTTACACTTACCCTCTTAACTGCTTTAGTAGAAGGCATTCTTGTACAGGTGAGGAAACCAAGATATGGAAGCCTGATATGTCTCTCTAAGATCTCTGTCTCCAAGGAGATCCCAAGGTAACATCCTTAAGGCATTTCTGGGCCACCTCACCTGGGGTTCCCTCCTGTTGGAGCTGACTGTCACGCCGATATGTGTAACCTGGGGTGTGCAGAGCTGTGAACTCCAAGGAGTCAGGCCAGGAAAAATGAATGGCTATATGCCCAGGTTTTATATAAATACTGGTCGGTCATATATTTGTGTAAGACAAGGAAATATAGCCATTCATCATCAAGAGAAGGCAGAAGCATTGAAGGAATTCCTTTTCTGGCAGGGTTTATAGAGGGAGAAATTTAGGCATCAGGGACTACAAGCAAAGCGAGAACAACCCAAGTCACTTAGGAAGGGGTAGAGTTCAAGCCAGCAGATGCCTTAGTACCTAAGACGATTCTTTCACAGAAGAAATCCCTCTCTTCTTTTGGAATCAACATTAATCACTTAGGTAAAAAGTAAGCAAAGAGTGTTAAAGGGTGATCTCTTCTGGACTTTTTTTTTTAAGATTATGATAAAATAACAAAGACACAAGCAGACAGCCTCCTTTTTTATTTCAAGTCCCATTTGGAATATGTTCCACTTACTAGCTTTGTACCTCTTTGCTGAAGAAGTTCCATGTAGTTCAACTTCATTTCACAATTTTAAAATACTTATTATGGGAAAGAGTATTCTCTTTACCGGCGTGTATCTATGTTGATCATTTTTCATTTTTTTTGGAGGCTGCCTAACTCACTTGGATATTCGCAGGGCCCTTGATTATATCTTTTCCCCTCCTACCCGTTTTAGGTCTTTCGGTTGCTTTGCTGTTTACAGTCTGAATAGTAGGCGACCTGGGAATTAAACTCAGACGAGAGCTTCTTGTTCCTGAAGCAGATGCGGGCTTAGTCTATGCGAAAGTGAAATCTATTGCTTATGTTTAGAGTTGGTGGCTATCTGTGGACTCAGTTTGATTGTCCTGCCCCTCCTTGTCACACACATCTCCTCGGGGTTCATGTGCCCAAACTCATGGCCATTTGCAGGTTCCTCTTTTGAGGGTGCCCTCTCTGCCCCACATTTGCAGCCTCTTGAAACGGCAAGTCTGGAGGCTGTCTGCAGGCCAGCTTTCACGCTCCCCGCGCCACAGACTTGGTAGGGGCTTTGCAAAAACTGTCAGCAATGTCTGTGCCAGGGACTGTTGGAAATTTTTTTCCAGAGCAAGTTGAGGACCCTTGGTCCCTTTCATAGAAGCCAGAGTGGTGTGTAGGCTTTCACGTTGCACTGCAGTCAGAGCACCTGCTCAGTGAGAGGAATCAGCTAAATTACGGGACGTAATTGATGTGTGTGCAAAACAGAGAACATTTGTTTTTCTCTCCTTGTGGTTAATGCTCAGCTTGATAATTGAAATGAGGCTTTCCCCCTCTCTCTTCCCAACTCTCTCTACGTTCTGTTACACATATTTTTTTCCCTTTAGCCTTTTTCTCATGGGCACTAACAGTTGTTAAAAGTTGTCTTTTGGAGGATAATATATTTAGGAACCAATTTCCATTCAAGATTGTAACGCTACCTGGCCTCTTTCTACAACCCAAGCAATGGAATGCATATAGGATACAGTTATCTTCCCCAAATTGAGTCTTTTTCAAGTGTATGCACGTAATATATAGTTTTTAATAATCTCTCTGCTATAGAGCATAAACTGGTCTGTGAACAAGGACAGCGTGATGTAACTCGCTCCCCTGTAAACATGGCTTGAGCGGAATCAGCCAATTTCAAGGCAGATTAGTGTCAGTGCAGAGAGACCAGGATAAATAGGTGACAAACATCACTTGATGGAAAGACAAATCATGAGATTCTTTTCCAGGACATGAGGATACAGTTGAGGTGACAAGAATGGGCCTCCCTGCTCCCTCTTGTAACTGTGGAGCAACATGCCAAAAGGCCTAGTTGGCTGCCTCACTGGTTTGTTTTTAATGAAAATAAAATCTGGTTGCTTTAAAGGCTCATTGTGACCACAGAAGCAGCAAGTAGAATTTGAACACTCTTCCCAGACAGGGTTTGTCTGACGAATTTCTTGCCAACCCATATTTTTTAATGAGTTCCGACACGAGCCAGGGAAGAAGGTCACTGGAGTGTTGAACTTCATTGTTGCACATGTTAGATAGCCCTTGTGGTTTGTCCAGTTCTGGTGACTTTGTCTTGTGCGAGTTGGGCTGCAGCCTGATGCCTGGCACTGTGGGGCCTGTGGTCATGAGTTTACTGTCTTCTCTCGGCATCTCCTGCTGCCTACATTGTCTTTCAGGTCATTAGAGCGTGGCCACCCCAGAAGAGAGGCACAGTCCTCCTATCTTGAAAGGGTAGGTGGCAAAGACCAGGAAAAAAATGGATAGCATTGTCGGAGTGGTATAGAGCATCAACACTGCTAATAGACGGTTTCAAGTGTAAATGCTTGATTTTTTTTATACCTCTAAAAACCTTACGGATTATTTCTGCTACCTTTCTCCCCTCCCCTTCCCCACCGACCCCTCCCTGCCCCCCCCCCCACCCCAGCATACAACTAGGTCAAGAAGTCTTCTGAGAGTCCTGAAATAACTTTCAGGTTTCTTTGGAGGCCAAGAGGCTTCTACTTTGACAACTTCCCTAATTTTCCATCAAAAGGAGGAGATGAAGGCAGAGAAGAGGAAGCAAGTGCATGATTTGGTTAAGCACGTTATCAAGCATTGGTCTGTTTCCAACGTGTGAATCATTTACGTGGCTATTGAATGCTGCTAGGATTTTACTTAGAAAATGAATCCATGTCTCCTAATTTTCCCCTGTCTTCCACATTTTGGTAAGACACAGGTGAAAATAAATGTGATCTCTAAGACATTTGGTATATCCATTTAATCTACATTGACATACAACTCTGAAAATGTTCTGCAAGAAATAATCTGGTTGATCCTTCATGTCCATGTACAATTACACCTAGGCCTCTCTGAAAGGCAGTTGTTAACTCTTAAAATTATTTTTCCAGAAATAGAGACTCTGCAGTGTTCTTTGGTAATGCACTGATATGCTTAAAAGCTAAAAACTTCTAAAGACAAAGTTGTCTCTAATTTTTAATATAAATTCTTCCCTTAAAATATCTAAGTTTGGAAGGAGTGCTCTTGGTTCCCTTTCTGAACCGAGAGGCTTCACTTTATGGAGTTGATGTGTTCCTTTAAGATTGGTGCAGTTCTATAAATACAAGGCTATTGGAGCTATTTTCCCATTCAGTTGGATCGTAAAATTGAAAACCACCTTTAAACCACTCCGTACATTTAAGATGTATACATTAATGGATAATAATTATTTTGGGGAGAGGGGTGGTAAAAATAGTCATCAATTAACAACACTCTAGGGATGCCTGGAATACAGGCGCACTAGGTACATTCTCGTGGGTCTAGATGCATAGGTAGAGCACTGTGTCCTACATTTTTACATTCTATTCATGGTTCTAAGCCCTTCCTCAATCTCAGGCTTTTAGCTGTTCTTTCTAAAGATGGATTTATGAGGTCTGTTATTTCATTTTACTCAATAGCCCTAATTAGGACTGGAGATGTATTTGTTTACCATCTTTTGTTTAGTTTTTTATAGGAAAGGCTAGCTTGCTTTTCCTGATTTCTAGGTATGAGGTGCCTTTAAAAGCCATTGCTGTGAGCAATTATTTCCATAATTGCAGATCTTTATGTAGTGAGTTTTATTTAGGCAGGCTCCACTCTTAATTAAGCATGATTGAATATAACAAAAATACCTGAATTTGAGCAATTCCATGAGTCAACCAAAAAAATTCAGAAACAAAAGGAAACACTGTAAACATACTATTTTTTTCAGTCCAGTGGCATGAAAAGTCACATTTAAAAAACTGTATTCATTCCAGCATCAGTTTGATGGGGATTTTCATGTCAGTCTGATTTTTCTCTTTGAGTGATCTGCTTTCCATGGCAGTCTTCATTTCAGCAGTTTTACTTATCATGCTACCCAAAGCGTTAAACATACCAGTGAACTAAACTGCCCCCAAAATGTAATTTCATTTTATGCCATATAATATCTTTCACTGATTTATCACCATCCAGTTGTTCTTATGGGACTTAACTTCTAGCCACAGATCTGAAATATTTAGGGCTAGTTTGTGCTATGGGCACAGTCTCAACTTATCTCATGGAGAAGAGAATTATCTTTTTCATATTTGAGGTATTGATTTTATTTTATTTATTTTTTTAAGATTTTATTTATTTATTTGACAGAGAGAGACAGCGAGAGAGGGGACACAAGCAGGGGGAGTGGGAGAGGGAGAAGCAGGCTTCCCGTGGAGCAGGGAGCCCGATATGGGGCTCGATCCCAGGACCCTGGGATCATGACCTGAGCCAAAGGCAGACGCTTAACGACTGAGCCATCCAGGCGCCCCGGAATTGATTTGATTTTAAAGAATTCACTAACTCAGTAAAATCTGCCACCCCCGCCCCGTAGTTCCTTTCACCTATCTTGGGTGGTGGATGTAGTATCAGGTTTGGTGTCATTGTTTGATTCATCCCAGGTTCATTATGAAACTGTTTTGTATTTGCAATTTTCAGGTACACAAAAGATGCTATTCACAGATTTTTTTCTATTTTTAAATATGGCCTGATGCTATTTAGAATTTATCCATACCCTAACTTGGTGACTAAACTACCATTCTTTATTTTGGAAGAATTGATATTTCCAGATCCCAAACTGCTTTCCTACTTACGTTGCTGCTATTAGAAACGGGAAGAGGAGCGTCTGGGTGGCTCAGTCGGTTAAGTATCTGCTTTTGGCTCAGGTCATGATCTCAGGGTCTTGGGATCAGGCCCTGCATCAGGCTCCCTGCTCAGTGGGGAGTCTACTCCTCCCTCTCCCTCTGCCCCTCCCCCTGCTCATGCTCTCTCTCTCTCAAATAAATAAAATCTTTAAAAAAAGGAAGAAATTAAGGATATGAGGAAAACCATTTTTGCCCTCTGTGTGGCACAGCAGGACTGAGCCAGCTGCTTGGGTTCCTGCGGGAGAGTCCTTCCTTGATTTTTGTATTTTATTGAAGTTAACTTAGAATTTCCATTCAGTGGTTCATATTATAGGTGAGAAGCAGGAAATTGTACCCACTACCTATTGCGATGGATATTGTGTGAAGCTGTTCTTCAAATCCTGTCCCGTTTTTGTCCACATTCATTGGAGGATGACTTCCTCCTAAACCAGGCAATATTCTTTATCTGATTAACTTTTTTCCCCCAACAGTAGAATAAGTAAAAGACTTGCTGTTACGATGACCACTCTGACCACCTTCTCACCATCACCACCACCTCTGCTCTACCTCACAGTCATCGAATGCCTCAATGTGTCAGACACCTCCTTACATTCTACATTTGGAGCCTTCTAGTATTCTAGCAGTAACTTGATTGATTGATTCATTCCGCAAATACCTACTAGATACTAGGAAATTCACACGAGGTCCTGTAGCTAGTAAGCAAGAGTAAATTCCTTTTCAGCAGTTAAGTATTAGCAAATACTCTCCATTGGGAAGGAAAAAAAATCAGGCATTAATTGTGCCCATTAAATGGTTGAATTTTATACTACAAGAGGAGAGACTGGCAATGTTCAGAAGGTGATGAAAGACTCCTTATATTTGGAATAAAAATGTTCAGTTACTGCATTTAAAGGTTACTAATTCTTAAATAATTTAGGGAATATATAAATCTTAGGGAAAATGGTACAGCCAGCCACCTGGACTGTGCCTGGGCTGGGCTCCTTTTCCTGAAAGGACTGAATTGTAGACAGCCAGCTCAGCTATAAGGACATCAGAAAGGGAGTGGTTCATTTTCAGTGAGCCCGACTCCCTGGTGTTTAGAGGCCATGGGTTTAGGAGAACATGGTGACTCCCGGATTCCGGTCACCTCGAAAGTTTGAGGTTGCTTCAGAAAACTCCAGCCGTGTTCTTGGCTTACTGCCCAGTTCATTGGTCTCCTAAGGACAGAGTTCTGTTTTGTAGACTTCCTAAGGGGATTCTGATTGGTTCTGTGGGGAAAATCCTAATATTCCCAGAGCAGCCTCAAACTCTGTAGTATTCCCATGGAACTAATTGGAACCTTTGGGAATGTTTGCATGTGGTCATTCCCTAGAGATGTGTGACTCCTCATGGACATTGAGGCTGCCTGGATCCATGGTGGACTGTCTTCTGGACCTGGGCCCTCACCTCTCCTCCGAGGTGTAGATTAAGTGTGCGGCTCAGTAGTTCTCAAATGATCGATCTGTATTTGACCTGCATCTGTCATACCTGGTTTGCTGTATCTTCCAGAGTTGGTGGTTAAAGGATTGAAAATACTCAATTTATCTGTGCCTCATTGAATCATCAAATGAAAGACATACTTCATTCTAATTAGAAAAGAGCTGTCTTCTCCCAAATAAGGTCCTTGCTGGTAATAAGCAGTTTCCGTGTCTATCAAATAAGGTACAAACTGATTTTCCATGGCAGTGCCGAGGTCTCACTATTCCTTTCCTCCCTTGTATCCATTCTGCCTTTGCTCTCCAGCCCTGGTATGACCCATGCTGGGCTTCAGGGAGCAGGTGCTCTTAAGGGACTGTCCTACAGAGTGCCCTCCCTGTTCTTAACAAGCAACAAGCATTTCCATCAAAGTGCTCATTCATTGGAAAGACATCTGAAGAAGCAAGTTCACATTGAAGAGTGAGGAAATTATATCCCTCATATTCCCATTGTTTCGTCAATGCCTGGTACATAGTTGTGTACAATTATTATTTTGATGTCCAAATTACTGTTTCATCAAAACCTGGTATTTTCATATTTCCTTGTTTAGGTACTTAAGATGAACCAGCATTTTTGGCCAAATTAATTATTTCTACTTCATTCTGTGTTGTTTTGAACTTAGCCAAATTTATTTGGACATTCTCTTAGGCTGCTACATTTTGGGGGTGAGGGTCACTCTTAGGACAAGGAGTGCTTAATTTGCCTTAAGCTAGCTTCTCACTTTTTCTCAGAAAATAGTTATGAGACCCTTGGATTTTTGCTTAGCTGAATTTTAAAGGATTAAAATTATTTATCCTGGTTCTTTATCATTAGTTCATATATATATATATATAAATCTTATATACATGACCTTCTTTTTAAATTTTAGATGTCCCGTTGTTTTCCTATAGGGGGGAATTAAAATTTTTGATCAGAGAAACTTAGGACTCCTGTTGTTTTAACCTTTGAGCCATAAGGAATCCTACTAACTAGATTATAGTTATTTACAGCTGTTTCCTTGAAAAGCTAATGTTCTATTCATCTGTTGTTTGAGGTAGAATGTGGAATTTATTGACATTGATCTGGGCGGAGAGTAGAAGAGGAGAGGAACAGAGAGGAAAAAGAGAATGAGGTCACTTACTTTCACTTGTATGTTTTTTGTGTAAGATCTTCCTAAATTTCTTAGAAATCATGCTTACTTTCATTATCATTTTATTCATTCTTGGGGGCTAGATGAAGATAAAAATAACGCTTAAAATTTAACTCAAAGAGCTATGTGAACAATAATGGGGGAGTCATTTGTATATTCCCAAATATTATACTCTAGGGCCCGTAGCAGAATTCAGTGGAAAATTACTAGGTTGAGCAACACCAAAACATTTTTGGCTTAACTTTCTCAACTGGTGAAAGATATGTAATATACAAGTCTTGAAGTCTTCAGAAGGCACATATTCAGCTCTCCAAACATTTATTAATTCACTTACTATCTGTTGTTACAGATAGTGAACAAAATAATCCCAGTCCCAGATGAACTTAAATTCCTATGCAGATATGTTGAAGGATTTATAAATACTACTAGTTTTAAAATACCTCTTCAACCCACCAATATCTGTTGAATACCTGCTCTATGCCAGGCTGGGTACTACGGTGGGTGCTTGAACATTTCAACGTCACATAACACTACACAAATTAAAAGTGAAAATGGTCTTGTAAGTGATACACTAGGACTCTGTGAGTGCTATGACCAGGCTATCTTTGCAGAAGCCTTCAGTTTGTCTTTTTCACCCTCATCTTCTACTTATAAATGACAAAATTTTTACTCCTGTACTTAAAATGAGACTTCTGTGCCCCCAGGGTTGTCCAGGTACAGGCAGAAAGTGATTCTTCTTCCTTTTTTTGAAGAGAGAGAATTTGGGGTGCTTTCTGTCTCCGATTCCCTTTCACTTGTTGGCATTGACCTTGACTGACAGAAGTGTTCTAAGGAGAACCCACCACACGCCACGGGCGTCCTTTTCTGAATATCGAGCAAAGACGTTTTGGCTGCTAAAATGATACAAAGACTTCTGGTCCTCATGAGGCCTGGGACAACAAGTTTGTCTCTTAAGATCTAAAAGGATCTGTTTTGCCTGCGCTGGGGACCTTGACTCGACTCTCTGTTCCTACTTACACGTGGAGGCAGGCAGCTGTACCAGTGGAACCTGAGTCTAAATCACAGGGTGTTACAACATATGAAACTTGAATGTGGCAACTGTTATTGTCTGCAGTAGTGAACTGTCTGGGGAAATTCAATCCCAGCCCTGGGCCCGGCGGTGGAGGCTGCTGCAGCACCGGGTCACCAATGTAGATGGCTTTAGAACTTATTTTAAACAGTTTTCGTTGGAACTGAAGTATAATTCTGTCCTGCAGCTTAATCAGATATTCAAGGTGCTCTTGACTAGTGGAATGTTTTACTGTTTTTGGCTGTTACCATCCCTAAAGGCACAGTGTGTCTCAGTTGCTCTGTGTTATTTCTTCATATGTCTCAGGGGTAAAGGACCAGGATAATGAATAATCTCTCAGGATCGTATCACAGGGAATGAAACTTTAGCAGGTGGGGAAGGAGGTAGACTAAATTATTCCTAAAGTCTCTTTTAGTACTGTCTATGAAACAGTTTACCCTGGGTTCATTTGTTCCAAGGTGAAAAATGCAATGTCCTGGAAGCGATTAATGGAATTTTGGCAGATGAGCGTGCTGGGGAGGAAGGGGCTGGGCCTGAGTTACATGGGCTGGCTGGCTCTCTTGTTCACAGCCTGAATTGCTCAATTTTAGTTGGATCTTGCTATAACTGTAATAAGATCTATTTTGTACACAAACACACATCTTAAAAATGTCTTGTTTGAAGTCATTTTCCACTTTTACCCCAGAGCACACATTTACAGTAAAAATTTTTCTCAATATACTAGCTCAGTGCTGAGATTAGGAAATTCCCTAGGCTTTCTTTTCTTTTTTTTTTTTTCCCTTTTTTCTTTTTTCCCAACATGCTGATTTTTAAGGTCAAAGATGCCTACTATTTGGAAGGCAACAAATTGACCTCAACAGCCATGCGTTTGAGGGTACACAGCTAGTGGAATGGTACAACATATGTGTGTGCTTGTCTGTCTGTCTGCCTCTCTATCTCTTGTTTTTCTGGGAATGGGTATGAATTCTGTCTGCCTTTATGCTTTGCAGTTGCTCACCCCAATTTATCATCATTTCTCAGATAATCACATTTTTGTGTGTTGGCCTGAAGATCCCTGCAAGGGAAATAAATAGCAAAAGAAAATGAGTTTAAGGTATAGACCCTCTCTCATGCAAATGCCCTTAATTTTTAAATTCAAATACAGAATTTGGTGTATTATCACACTTCTCTCTAAATGGAACACTCCTCATGGTGTTCGTGTGGTCTTGTCAGAGATTTAACTTGTAGAATTAAGTGTCTTCAATTGCAGTGGCAGTTGGTAACTAAAAGGAGCTCTTTAAATTGTAATTTCTGTGTAGCAATATAGACTTGTCAAGTACCTTCAGAAGTGTGATTATGCCGTCCTCTAATACACCTTTCTGAGGGACTGAGTTATTGTTTAAAGTCCTCATCAAAGGCCTATAAAATCAGCCTTGAAGGTCCAGGGAACGCTATGGACAACTACAAACTGTTAAGCAATTTATGGATAAAGACTTATATGATAAATATTCTGAGTTGTGGTTGATTAAACATTCTTCCTCTTCTATAGTTGAAATACTGTAAACAACTGGGAAGAGTTGGATTGACTAATAAGTGAAATCGCTGAATGACACAAAGGTCAAAAGCACAGCTCAGCGGTTAAGGCGGAGCATATAAAAAGTTCTGCTGTAAGTGAATCAAGGGCACAGCCTCTTCGGTGGGTTTTGAAAGCATTTTAACTGAACAATTAATTTATGCTGCATTTTTTTGAACTGAAATTACCAAGTCCTATTGCTGATTTCTGTTCAGGAGGGGAGTGGGAAGGCTGGCACTATTATCTGTGGCTTTTAAATTTTTTTTCTATTCTGCATAGAATGACTTTATTTAAGGATGGTATCTTGCTTTTTTTTTTTTTTTTAAGACCTGATCACATACAGTATAGCATTCTTGGGGCTTTCTTGTGCCTTGTGTGGGTCTAAAGAGGACACAGTGCCATAGAAACAAAGAATTCAGGGCATACCTGAGATGGAATGCTGGTTCAGCCACTAGCTATTTAACCTTGGGCAATAATAATGATTATGGTAATAGCCACTATTTATTACTTGTTCTGTGTCAGGCTCTTTGAATACATTTTATTTAATTCTCTTAGCTGGGGAAGGTTGTACCTTGTTCAGTATCTGTAGTTGCTTAATGGAGGAGCCAGAATTCCAATCCAGCTGTGTTGGTCTCTAAAATGCATGCTCTTTCTTCTGTGTCAAGATTTCTTATGCATTTTGCAGAGCAATATCCACATAGATAAAAGAGCGACGATGTTAATACTTCTGGAATTGTTGGGTAGAGAGGTTATGTAGAGTTCATGGCATCCAGGAGGCATGCAGAAAGTGGCAGTTGTGATCAGAGCCACAATAGGATTTACGTAGCCCCAAGCACTTCTGCCTTCATGGGTCCCATCATCAAAAAAAGTGTGTGTGTGTGTATGTGTGTGTATAAAATTCTGTCTTAGGACTGTGTTGGTGTAAAGATGAGTATAATCAAAGCTGGACTTTATTCATTTTTTTCTTTTATTTTAAAAGAAATTAAAACATTGTGTGGGCCCCAGGCACTGGGCCTACTGTGCCCAATTATAAGTCGGCCGATAGCATAGCAGGCTGGTTCTCAGCCTCAGAGCAATGGCTTTTTCTTTTGTGGATCATGTTGCTGTTCTGTCCTTTCACTGAAATGTGAATTCTGCTCCACAAGTGTGTTTGGGTGAAGTGTGTGTATTTGCTGGGAACCAAAATCTGTCATCGTTGGTATTAGCTGGACAGATGTTCTCAACAATGGATGCTCATAAGGATGGCTCTTGACTGATTAGTCTGGCTTATGCCATTTATCATTTATTTTTTCTGGTATTTGACATATCTTAGAACTTTCAGACCATTTGTATTCATACTGAAATTTATTTATAGACAGGTCTGGAGTAGTTTCTCACTTTTTTTTTCTCTCTACTGATGAGAACTGGCAGCTGGTTTTGGCCTCGTGTGGACCCCTCTGGGTCCTCTCTGGATTGGAAGCTGGTTTCCAGAGCAGCTTCTTCTTGCCTGGTACTGCTCAAATCCACAACCAAAAACTGATTCTAGTCAGCATTTCTCAACATTCAGAATGAAACTCACGGTTACTTCAGACTCTGTGGATTTGTGCCCAGTCTGCATGAACAACAAGTTTGACTCCTAACTAGCTTAATGACTTGGCATTTTGGCTGGTTTGGATCGCAAACTTCTCTGGGAGAGGCCTCCTTTTGCATCTTCTCAACACCTAAGGATTTAATAAATTCTTGTTGATTGAATGAAGGAATGAGGGGCTGGCAAAGAACGAGTCAGTTATGTCAAAGGTGCCAATTTGATTATGTTTAGTCTCAAACCATGAAAAAACCAACCATTTGGGTAAGGCCCCTACTCTCTCTCCAAAGTTCAGAATTTGAGGGAGACCTTTTATAAACTTATCAGGATCCAGGCTATGTTCTTTGATTAGTTAATGGAAAAAATACCAACTGTCAGGCATAACCCAAGATTTTGGGAAGCCTTCCACAGCCATGTTTGAACCCCAGTGCTTCAAAAAGGTTTTATCCCTCCTGTGGATGGCAGACAATATGCTTGCCGATGCAGCCTGTGATATAATTAAACTTTTGACCACATGCATGACTTTAAGCGAAAAAGTGGCTAAAGCTCTGTGTCTAACGTGATTGAAGGGTGGAATCCGATGCTGAAGCTCTCCCAACTAATCTCTCCTTTCAGAGTTCTCTAGAAACAGCCCTTCTGGGGGTCCAGAGTTTACAATAAGACCCTTTTATACTTAAAATGTCAGCAGAACACTACGACCGGCTCTTCCCGATACACGGGAAGGGGTAAGCCTGCCCATTCTTTCCTCTTGACATTCGGTCTAATTCTATCTCAGATAAGTGGGTGTTGGATGTAATCCAGCTGGAGTGGGGCATCCTAAAATTTCCCCGGTGCACTGTGCCATTTGGATCTAACCCTTATCGTTAAAACTTCACTGGGTTTTCCCTATCTGAAAGGGGAACATAGCTCTTCTTTTCTTGGCCTGCAGTAATAGCTGATATTTAGATTTCATAGGAACTACAAAATGTTGTTCATAGACAAAACAGCCCAGCCGAGAAACTGACTTCATCTGGGAATGGCAGATTTCCCATTTTCCCAGGCTCCTTTCTCAAGCAAGGTTTGAGTTTTACGTTCACAATCGACTTGCTTCAGAGTGACCAGGTGGCCAGAGTGCCTCTGAAAACCCCCTTAGGGCCTGAGGAAATCTGTATTGGCATTTATGTTAGTCATTTTGCAGGTGAAAGGTATTCTGATTTCCATTTCACAATGTGATCTGCTGCCAGCCAAGGGTGAAAAAACTGGTACAACTGGCCACTGGATCTTTTTGAACTAAGAGTGAAATATACATACTTGGTATTCTGGTAAAGTTCTCTGACTAATGCTTAGATAGGTGGGCAGGTTGAAACAGGGTTCTGTGTTTTGGACCGGAGATAACCCTGGAATGTGAACCTATGGAGCGAGGGAAGTTGATGTGCACTGTGATGTAACTATCACGTGGGGGATCAGAGGAAGGGTTTCATCCCACTTAATTGTACAATCTAAGCAGTTCTCCTGAAATTCTGAGGGAAAGAGGCTTAGCGTTCAGGGGAGGGGTGGGGGCGGTTAAATAACAGTAAGGCAAGTTTCTCTGGTCATATTCCCTCATCTTCGTGAACTAAAGAACTTGGAGATGAACAGCTTTATAAGAGCCTTTAGGAAAAAACATTGTTGTATTTTCCTATCGCTCAAGTCTACTCCAACCTGATAGGTAAACAGATTGTTCATTGATAAGAGTTATCTATACAGCCTTTATTTTCAGGGGTAAGCTTATGATCAGGACAATAGCTGAATTAGTCTTTTCTAGGACAACTGAAAGAAATGTCAGCGTAGTTCCTGATGATGTATTTTTAATGTAATTCTTTTGTATTTAGCATGATTCAAAATTGATTTTACGAATATGGCTGCAGATTAACCTTTCTGTAACAGGCTGGAAAAATGATCACTTGAAAACATAGTGCCCCCTAATAGCATTCTTTGTAGCAATCAGAGATAATCTGCTTGTGTGCAGTCAAGTTATTAGCTCATTTCCTTAAGCCGTTTCCTAAACTTGTTATATGATTGCCAGGATGGTCCCACATACTGGATTGAGCGATAGTTCCTCTACTGGATGTAACTTTTCTCAGTTAAAAAGAATATGATACTGACCATAGAATGGACATTCTCTTAGAATACTGTAGTAAGAATAGGACACTAGAAAACATTCTTTGAAAACTACCCATTTTGTACCATGCCAGTGCCTTTGGAGAACAACACGTCTGTTTGAGACGAGTTCAGGGCTGTCGTCATTTTGGGCAGGTATTCTTGGGTGAATGTCTAACAACGATCATTTAAGTTACTGCTTGCCTGGTATTTTCTTCCTTAAGGAAATGAGGCAGTTCACAGAAAAGAAATTAAATAAATTTCTTCTTTTTATTGCCTTGGAGATTTTCATGAAAACTTTTATTTCTGGGGACCGCTAATAAGTATATTTGCTATCGGCAAATGCTGATGTTCTCTTAACTAAATGATTTTGGAAACTGGTAGAAGTAGGTCATGCTAAATAGGCGGAATCCTAGACCTGTGTCTTTTTCCTTTTTGATCTCTCCTTCCCTGATACGTTGAATTTTTACTACAACTTTTAATTTCTTTGGTCCAGTTTTCCTGGTGGGCTGCAAAGTCCCTGAGGGTAGAGACCGTGTGCTGTATTATTTGTTTGCATTGTGCGTAGTAGGCCTAAAATAGAGTGTTTTATTGTTTTCAGGATCTCCGAGATCCATGACTCACTTGCATGGGGAAAAAAAATCCAGCAAAAATTTACTACATTTTCACCAACTTATGAAAATATTAATAGAAATAATAAACTCTACCTAACAAAGTATCTCTAACATTTTATGAACTAATGGGTAAAAAGAAGTCTACATATGTTCAAAAGTTTCCTAGGAAACAGTTTTTTTCCCTTCGAAAAATATAGTATGTGTCCCGGGGACCTCAGAACAAGCCAGACTTTCTGGGGAGGTATTTAGTTAGCTTTATGCATTTTAAATGCAGCTGAATGTTCTTAAAAATTTTACTGGGGTCAATCTGTTTATAAAATATGATATTTTTCCTGATTCTTCAAGATCACTTCCTGTTGGGGGAAGAATTTCTTACAGATTAAGGGCTGGTTTTTACCCCTCCAATCTTTTTGATTAACCACTTGTTACATTTATACCTCCAGCCTGGGACCAAAAGAAAATTGTGTTTATTCTTTGTTGCATTTGAAGAATTAATGGGAAAGAACATCATGCGTTGTAGGAAATGATTTTTCATGTTAGCATAGCAAAGCAGAGCAAGTGCCCTCTGCTGTGGCTTTTTACCATATTAGACAGGGATGTCCTTCAACGTCTTTGGTGATGATGGGCATAAATCAAATTGAGAACAGTGGTATGTAGTGAATTTAGCACAACTGCATTTTTTAATATGTAAGTAGGCTTAGGTTTTTATCTCCCTTATCTTAAGCCCCGTCAAGATCAAACTCAAGCAAGCATTCACATCCACAATTGAATCTCACCAGCCTTTTTCTTTAAGTTAACATTGGTTCAAACTCTCCCCACTGCTTCTGTCAATAGATCTTTTAAAGGCAGGCATTAGAGTTAAGTTTGCCTTAGTCTTTTTTACCCCCTTCCACAGCTTCAAGCCCAAGGGCTTCTTTTAATAGGCATTAGTTAAGGCCCAGAATTGAGTAGACATTTGTGAAGGAGACTTGAAGTTTGGAACAGAATTGGCCTTTATAGTTTTTCCATGGGGGAAAAAAATCTTCTTATGAGAATAAAGGCTGCCTACTAATCTGCTACCATCTGGAGAATGGAGAAGGCAGAGGTTGTTGGCACCAGGTCACATCCCTTATGTAAACTGTCAAATTCTTTTCATATTAATGGCATATTGAGCTTAATCTAAAGGGGTTTGGTATCAGTCAGAGCTTATTTATTGATTTTTTTTTTTTTTGCAAGGGAGGGGTCTTAGTATTGTGACATATGAGAAAAAGACAGTATCCAAAAAAAGGGGTTTAGATTCGTGAAGGACTTTCCCTCATACTTACACATCACTTAGCATTTAGTGATGTTTGATGCCATGATAAAAATCCTCAGAGTCTTTCCAGGCAACTTTTTTTCTACTAGACCTTATTAAGAAAAGTTTGACTACCTCTTAAATTCAGTAAGAGGGCCAGTTGATAGCTATCATGCTTGTCCCCACACCTGAAATAAAGTAGTGGTGAGCCTGAGATTCTGTTTCTCTTCTAGATTATTTTGTACACATGTGCATGTGCGTATAAATATAGATGTGTATTTTTGTGCTTTAGGGTATAAAAGAACAGCTAAAATCATACCGAGTCTAATGAGGCTTCTGCTATTGGAGTGGTAAAGAATAAAAATCCCTTACGTTTTGATTATGAAATCTTCAGCCTCCTTGGACACAGGGCCAAACAGATTGCAAATGCCTTGACAGCTCCATTCAAAGCAGAGGCTTATTCCCCAAACTGGTATGGATTGATTTTGTTCATTCTAAAACAGTTCTGCTCTCCTCTCTTAAAAATAAAAAATAGACCCACATGCTCACTTTCAGACCTTTTGATAGGTAAAGGTTGAACTCTCTAAACCACAGCATGGAAGCCCAAATAGTCATGTTATTCTTGGGGATAGACGTCTATAGTACAAGCTTTAAAAAAAAAAAAAAAAAAAAAGGTGGTGAATAAAAGCCACTGTTGTATTATATATTGTCCATATAGGATATTTTGGCACAAACACGTCTAACAGTCAATAAATGTGCACTGAACAAATAAAAGTAAAAGAATGACTGCCAACCCTCTTTTTACCTGGACAATCATTTGGTTGCCTCAGGAACGTGAAGAAATGAAACCTAAAAATCTCAGCAAAGATGATTAAATAAGCAGCAAGCACTGAGATTTCCAGCTTTTGGAAATTCTTTTTAAATTCTGAAATGAGAGCATTTGTCCTTGGGTCCTGTATTCCACGGGTACTTCTTACCCCCCTGGTTTCATATGTAAACCAGAAAATGAAAACCAGACCAAATGACCCAAAGGAGATGAAGCATGTTTGTTTTGCCCATTCTATTTCTCTGCTCACGCCTAGATGCCTCGCCTTCTCTGTCCCCTGTGTTTGAAGTTGAGGGCTTGGGAACAGACATGAGATTGAGGTCCCAGGGAGAAGCCAAGTTCAGCCTGAGCTGGTGAACTCGCAGAGACTAAGGGCAGATAATGTGAGCTAAAGATACTCAAGTCTGACACTTGTGCCGGTAGGGGAGAGACCCAGTGGGCCTTTACAAACAGGTTCCTCTTGGGTTGTCTCAGCCGATGGAGCCTAGCTGAACGTGTTGGCAGTTTTCCTTAAGGAAGCGTCTCCAATTGGTGACACTGGAAATGAGCTGACACAGAAACCTGTGTTACATAGGATTTTCTGCTGAAGACCTTGGATGCTATGATTTTTGAGGGGAATCATTGCAGGGGCAGTGAGCCGATAGGACACAACATCAGGGTGATTTTTGTCAGAGCCTAACAGCAAAAGAAATGGAAGAGAACCGGGTGAAAAGGAAGGGAAGTAAAAACTTGGGAGGAACGTGAAAATCACTGTGTGTCTGGTAGTATCCCGTAAAATAGAAACAAGGGGAATGCAAAACTGACTTTCGTCTTCTATTTTGTTGGCAGTAAGTTCTGCCTTTAATGTTTGAATGCATTTTAATCCAGTGCTGCGGTGTCATGGGCCAAGGATTTAAATAATTACCATTAAGAATGTCATGATAAACTCTTGCCTTTAAAAGAGTAGTCAAGATTTCCTCCAGTGAAAAAGCACTTGTATATGCAAGTGACTTAAGACTCTTTTGATGGTCCCTTTTGTGTTCCCCTCCTCCTCCCTAACTTTCTAAACTTCTCACATGCAAAACAGCAATCAGGTTTGTATTCATTCTTTTCAGCCAGCCTGGAATTTATCTGACTGCACAGAACCGTGACTGGACAAAGATTCTGGCTTTGGGCAGTGACTGTGCTATGACGGGACTTTTTGCTCCCTTTGTGAGCCTTACAAGAGACTCGCTTTGCCTGAGCTCTTTGCCCCTTCCTGGCCTCCTCAGAAGTGATCGGCAGGCTGTCTGGAGCCGGCCCAGGAGGCGGAGTTCAGTGCAGCGGCCAGCAGGGGGTGCCCTTGCCAGATAAGAACAGGTTTCTCTGTGCCAGAGCAACTCCAAATCAGGTTCTCTGCCAAGCTGGCCTTTTTAGTCAATTTGGCCCTGGAATCGACCCCAGAAACATTTTATTTTGCCCTCTCAGGTCCTGGCCCACACCTGTATGACTGTGCTGTCCACATTGCTGTTTTCAATTTCTTTTTGTTGTGAACAGTAGGCTGTGTGCTTTGCTATCGCTGCCGTCTGGTCGGTCACCTTTTACTTAGAAATTGGAGAGTGGTTTTCTTTCCCTCTCCGTGTATCTCAGGTCAAGTTGAAGGGCACAGTCACCTGCAGGGAACAGGACCGAGTGTGTTCATTGAGCATTTTGCTGTTTTACATGACCTAGCCATAAAGGAATGTCTATGGGAAAGGAAAAACCTGTTTCATAATGCAGTTGCAGAGCTTTGTTTTCTCTCATCAGGGTGACAACCCTTTGGTTCCTGCCAGTGGGTATGCGACGGGAAGGTGGGGAAACTGGATCATGAAAATTCCACGGGCTGGTGATTGCTCATTCTTTAGCCTTGTAGCCGGGAGGATACTGTCTGGTTCCCAGGGTGGCTCAGTACAGTATTTAATTCAGAGAGCCCAAACCTATGTGACTAGCATTTTATTCTTAAAAAAGAGGACGACCCTTGGCAATTTTTAAGCAGCTTCCGCGTAGTCTCGTGGTAGGGGGTGATTTGAGGAAGTGTTTTGTGTCTTGAATCCTGGATTCAGTGTCCTTGTTGACTGGACTGTGCTGGGTAATGCTTTCCCCAGACAGCGAGCCATCTGCACAGGGGAAGTTCACAGCACACACCCGGGGCTTGTAACCACAATGCGGTGCTTCATTACTGAGCCTTTTCTTGAATGCCTGAGCCACTAGGTTCCTGTGACCTCTGCCCCACTTTGGATTACAAGCTGCCCGGACGCTGGAGTGATTCCCACTCCGGCTGGGGCAGACACGAGAGCAGAAACTCTACAGCAGGTGCTGATGCTTTGCGCGTCCTTTTGTGCAGGCGTCTACGCTGTCTTCCCCACTCACTTGCTCCCTGCCCCCCAACCCCTGCTGCCCCGTGTTCCCAATTCTTGGATTAGTTCTCAGGCTGCTGCAAATACTGATGCACTGTCTTTTGAAATTGGTGGGGGGAAGGAGAAGCCCGTGCCACTGGTTCCCCCCCTCCCCCGCCCCCCTGGGAGGAATGTGAAATCACTGAGCTCAAGTTGCCTTTCAAAAGTCTGTGTGCAGTGAGTCTATTTTGGCTTATTTTTAGCTGAAGCTAGTTATTTAATGGCATCAAGTTTTCTTTGTTTTCAAGCCCCTTATAAGTAACTCTGTGGTGTTTCAGCTGTGTAAGGACATCGAATCCAAGCTCTTTACTATCTATTGGGTCCTACTTTTGTTCACATAAATTGACCTGTTTAAGCAAGTCGTATGTAAAATAGGGTTCTGACATTGATTTTTTTTTTTGAGAAACTGACATTTTTTGGTTCTCTCTTCCTCCTCTTAACAAAATCATTTCATTTCTGTACCCCCAACCCCTTTTCATTTTAAAAGTCATCTTTGGAAGCTGTCTTTCCCAGAGCCTCAATTGTTCATGAATTATATTGTGAATCCATTTGGACACCGACCAGGAACTTGCTATAATTGCTCACAAGCAAGTAAAAGCTTTCTCTGTGTATTAATTAGTTGATACAAGGGATTAAGATGATTACATGAAAGGCATTGCTGCTTCCCTCTGAATAGTTAGACCAAGGTAGGTGCCAAGGCATCATTTGATCCCATTTGCTCAGCATGTTCCCTTGATAAAGGCACAGAATTTGAACAGTGAGGTTTCCTGAGGCAGCAGAATATGGGGATCATTTGGATTCACTGTTTCTGTTGATGTGAAATGTGGGATATTAATCAAGGCTAATTACATGCACTGGGTTTGGAACAAACTGAAGGCCAGTTCGGGGCATGGTTCTCCGTGTAATTACTGACTTTAAGGTACCAGGGTAATTACTAGAAATTAGAGGTCCTTCCTTTATGGGTCTTGCCTCTCAGAAAGTGGAAACAGTTTCTTTAACCATTAGGAGGTAGCTTTCTGCCCAGAGTTTGTGTTAAACAGATACAACCAGCTTTTAAATAGGTCTCAATTATGTTGCATCAAGTTTCTGGAGGCAGGGCAAGAATCCAGGTAATTCTGGCCTATTTTTCTCCCTGTCAGAGATCTTTTAATGTTTGAATTCAAAGTGAAAATTAGTATATACTCGGTTCGGGAGGGGAATTTAATAGTTCATTGTCCTTCTCTAGCAGACCATTTCCTCTAGTATTGTATTCTTTTAAAAAGGTCGTTGGCAGTGCTCTCCGTTAATAAGTTTAATACCACCCTTTTTCCTTGAAAAACAGTAGTGGTGAGTTGCTTTATAATGTGTAAGCCTCTAAGAATGCAGCTGTCACCTTTTTGTTTTGGTTTGGTTTGGGAGGGGGCAGGGTTTGGAAGTGCCTAGCATCTCGAAGGCCCTTCTAGAGGTCTGGGACATCCGCCCCAGCAGACAACTCTGAGGAAATGAGGGTTCCCCTCTGGTACAGGAGGCTCCAAAAGCCCGATTCTTGTTCCCTGGGATCGCTAGCAGCCAGGGGCACAGGCAGATGGCCTACACTCACCAATTTGATGTCTCTGCCCGGGACTTGGCACCTAGAGAGAGGGATATAGAGAATCGTGGACACTTGAGAGCTCCCTCCCTTGGCAACTGGCCTTGAGTGTCTGCTAATTGGGGGCAGGCATGGCAGTGGGGTCTTGAGTCCAACAGCTCAGCAGGCAGCATCCAGGAGTGGCCAGAGCTATTAGCTTCCATGGCTGCTTTGTTAGATTTGGGCCCATTTTTGTCTAATCCCCTAGTAGAGTGTTTGAGAGAGTCCATTTTCTTACAGGCAACACCATTTCTGCTTAAGTTCACTAGAGCCGACTTCTGTTGTGACTAGTAGAAGCACCGTCCTAAGTATCTGTATGCCCATCGTGGGGTTAAGATGCGAAATATAGACTTAATCATATATGCTTATCTATATAACTAGATATATATATATGTAGAGATATCTCCCTATAGCTATAGAACACATGCATACCATGGATGTCTATATGCATATATGTATATATGCATGTGTTTATTATGAGGGAAAGGACTTGGTCTCTAGGTGGAAAACAATCAGGATAGGAGAAACTAGTGACGGAAGTCATACTTTTGGCTGTCCTGACCTTGTCCTTTGTAAGGACTCTTAGCACCGGTTGTCCTCACAGATCTGCTCCTGAATCTAGAAACCAAGATAGATTTGTAAAAACATGCAGGGCTTGCAATAGTTTTACGAAACTGAAGTTTTATTTTGTGGAAAAGATATGCTTTAGGTCAAGTTTTAAAAAAACATTTTTCAAGTAGTTGATTTCATCACAAGCCTCAAACTAGCAAGTTCTTGTCTTATTTATGTTGGCACTTGTGCCTCCGTCATGTGTTACAATTCACGTGTTCTCTGTCCAGAGCAGCCTCACTCAGAGGCATTTGGGCACATTCCTGACCTGAGTCTGAGGACGGGCGCGGGAAGGAGTGACTGCATCTCTCGGCTGAGGCAGTTGAGGCCTGCAGCTGTGGGGGGCCCTCTGGTTTCCTTCTTCCCTTTGTTTCTATCTGTGCGGCGATGCTCGTGGACATTCCTCCCCCTTTGCTGCGGGTCTCAGTGTGTCCCCTCGGTGGCACTTCACGGGCTCTGCCCCAGCCCAGCTGTCTCCCAGTCCCCTCCCCTGGCTCTCCCAGGGGCTGTCCTCTCCCGGTGAGCTTTGTCTTCCTTCTTCCGTCTCTCGCACTTCTCTTCCCCTCCCCTGTGGGAAGGTGGGTGTATAGATTATATCCGTGGATAGGTATGTATATATGCAAAGGGATATATGCAAACTTGAATATCAGTGTTGGAAATACACTCTTCATTCTAAGCCTCTTTCTTCCTTGCCTAAGAGCGCACCCTGCCAGTGCCCGGTGCCACCACGTGGAGCCTAGAAATTCCACATAGACGTCCACCTAGTTTTCCCTTGCATGCTCTTCATGGAGCCTGGTTATTGGCCTTTTAAGATGAGTGGTTCTGTTACCCTTCTGGGATCAGAGAGCATGCTGCTGGAGCTCTGTGTGGGAGGGTCTAGCCTTTGTCCTCCCTTTCTTGGGAGCCTTGGGTGTCTTGGTTTCAAGTATCCCAGCCTGGGACAGGAGTGGGGTGCTTTGTCTCAAACCCTCTTTAGCTGGCATGGTGTTCTCTCACCTTTCCAGGATTGGCAGATGACTTGTTCAGGTCCTAGGCCCTGAGTGTGTGGATGCACACGTGTACAACACATACATTCCACTTAGAGCAGCAGGGTAAGCCCAAGGTCATGGACGTAAATGGCAGAAATGGAAGTCAGGGTTGTTAAATTTGGTATTTCTTTTTTCATTATTCCCTGCAGATTCCCCCCATATATTCTTTAAAAAAAAAAAAAAACTGATTACACATTTTTTTCTCCCCTGAAATTTAAAGATTTATTTCATCTTTGGCAATAAAAGAAAAGAAGTGGAATTTGGTCTGTGGGGACTTTCTTGTACAGAGTATCAGTGACATCATGGAATGACCAGAGTCCTGCTTTTTATTAAAGGACACATGGCAGGTTGTGATACACATAGGACAACCCTTTTTCATCCTGCCTACTTCAAATAACACGTATCTTGTTTTAAGTTCTTTTAAACATTTTGTAAAAGTTCAAGTAGCCATTGAATAAAATTCTGTGGATTTTTAAAAAGGCAGTATTGACTGATCAAATTCAAATGAAAACTTACACAGGGAAACTGTAGTCAGAAGTTTATTGTGGCCCCTGAATTTCTTGCTATCATTATTCTTTAAGGATTAGCCAAGATTAATTAAGGGAATTACAAAGGATTGCGTTTAGGGATGTACTTGGAAGTATTTATTGTGTAGTAGGAATAAGGAATTTGATCAATATTCTTTTCCTTAATACTTTCACACTTTTGTAAACCTAACTGGAAGAGACCCAGAGCTTAAAAGTGAAACGATATTGCAGGCAGTGTTTATCGTCTTCTGCTTCCCCTATGGTTGATAAAAGTTGACTGATAGGATTTGAAAGGAAGCTGGGAGTGTTTTTTGGTACGTGTGTGAAATCTCTAAAGCTGCAGTAATTTTGGGCGCGCTCCCTCTTGTGAACGTTGTGTACGCGTGGCAAGGAATGCAGCATTGAGGTATTTGCATGGGAGATGATCGCTCTCTTTTGTTTTGTTTTTAAGCTAAACTATTTTATTGTGTTTTATTCCAAGCTGCTTTTAGCAAGCTGGAAACCATCTCCACTGACCTCGCCTTTTCCTTTACGTTTGAACTCTCCTGGCAGAAATGGCTTGTCGATAGAGTCCGAACTAGTTCATTCCCTTTGTGTGTGGAGAATTAGACACATGAATGCCACAAATTAATCAAATGTAAGTCTAGAATAGAAGGCTCTCACCCACTAACATGACTGTGAAAGCCGCTTTGAAAAAGAGGGAAAGGACCCATCAAATATACATGAAAAATAGTGAGGTTGTGAAGGCCCAGGGATTGTTGGGCTTGACTAGACCTGCGTGCCACCACTTAGGGGGGCAGGAGCAGAGGGTGGGAGCGGGAGGACCACCAACCCTGAGGTGGGGTTTTCTTTTTTAAATGGTCTTCTTCCATTGAGGGAAGCTTCTGGGAATAGCAGTGAACCCCTTGCGGAGGCAGGGCTGGAGGTCAAAGAGCAGGGCCAGCTGCCAGCCTTCGTGAGGGACAATAGCAAAGCCCTTCTGTACATATGACAAAAGGATATTTCCAAACGGTGTTTTTAGACACTGAATGAAACAGCAGTTAAAATATGCAGCATCATGTAAAATTAACCTTTTCACCTCCCTCCTCTTAGTTGGTTCTGCTCTTATTTTTCTGATGTCACTCAACTATTTTGTGATTTACAGAACTTTAATCATTTAGACACTTAAGTTATTAAAAAAAAATGGTGCCCCCTTTAACACTTACAAAAGAATGTGATAAAGGGAAAAGTTTCCTTGTGTACTTGTGTGTTCAATATACCTAGCTAATGCTTCTGTAAATTGGAAAAAATACCTGTTTCTAGATAGGCATAAATTATATATTAGATAGAACAAGTTTTCTTGTGCAAATGGTGAAAACATAATGTAGCAATATAGTAATTAAATATATACACACAGGTATTTCCTAGAGAAACACTAAAAATCAAAAAGCTGAGCTGTGAAAATATTGATAAGAATTAACCAAGTTATTTATGCTGAGATGCTCCAGATCTGGATTTGATACTAATGTAATTTATGTAAACATAAACAGAGTTGAAATGGGAGAAGTCCTAATATTAATGTAAAAACAAAATGAAAACTTGGCTTTTAAGTCGCATGGCATAGCTACATGTACTATTTTCCTGACTCTATCTTGATAGAATTGAGTTACCCATAAAAATACTACCCCGTGGTCTTGCAGTCCATATTTTTTGTTCCTGGTGTGGTTTAAATTTCATATTACGTTTATTTTTTTAAAAAATTCTCTTCGTCCTCACCCTGAAACCACAGAAGGTTTTCAGTGAGGGGGGGGGGGGGAGAGTATTATATCACACTTCCTGGTTGCTGCCAGTTAGTTCCAGTGTGGGCTTTCTTTGTGGCTTTCTGTTGGAATGATAATATATCATTGGTCTTCACGTTGGCCAGAATAGTTCAAGTTTTCCATCTTCTAGCACCAAGTCCCTGAAAAGGTCACATACAACCTACCTAGTGGCCAAGCGCACGTGCTGGGGTGGGGGTGGGGCTGTGGGTGTGGTTTCTTGGGAAGACGCGAGGAATGGCAAGTGAGGGCTTTTTATGTTCAGTCCTTAATAGTAAACATTTAGGGAACTCCTCCAGCCAAAGATCTGATTCTTAGATCAGATGGTGATAGGAAATGAGTGCTAGATGCTTACTATCATGTATCCTTAGCTCATTAATAACGCCAGACCTGAGAAAGGACCCTCGAGGAAACTAGCAGAGGATGACGGTCAGGACAAGAGGCCCTACGGGGACCTGCCTGAGTCATTACCAACGGTGCCGTCAGAAGACTTAGGTCGGGCTATCATCTGATAGAGAGCAGCAGATCAGAAAACTAATTATGGCAAATTAAATAAGAGTATCTCAGCTGTGGTTTTAACCATCTTCAATAGCGAGACATTTGACAAACATTCACTGGGTGCCTACAATATTCCTTTGGGAGTACAATGCAGTTTGTATCCTAATAATGGGAATAGGACAAGTAGACTATCGTTCATTAAAAGCAGGACTAATATAATTAATGCCATCGAATATGTATCACATGCTGCTGGGATTTAAAGAAAGAGAAAGTCTCACGTGATGGGGAGGTCAAGAAAGATTTCCTAGTAGAGATGGGTGTGGAATACTAGGAATTTGAAATTCAGAATGGAAGGAAGGTTAGGAGCCCAGACAGAGAGAGACAAGAAGGTCTGCCTTTAACCATAGTTTGTCAGGTCAGTTTGCCTGGAGCATCTTCCAGGAGGGGGATGGGATTAATGCAAGACACTTGGGTAAATAGACCCAGCTGCTCAAGGCTGGGAAGCAACAGGTCCTGCAAAATGTCCCTCTCCACCCCCCTCTCCAGAGATGTAATCCTCTGGGAACACAGTGGTTGAGATGCTCTGACTAGAACATGGTGGAGGTAAACAGTGGCCCATTGAGGAAGTGCTCAGACAATAGACTGAGAGTTGTTTGCACCAGGAATGGAGTGTGGAGCTCTGCTGACTTTTGGGCAGGACTCTGATGTTTTGAGAATTGCTCTTGAGAAAGAGTAATCTTGTAGGGAGAGACTGGACATGAAAAGCCAACTGAGGAGGCTGCTGCAGAAGTGCAAGACAGAGGCATGTGAGTTTGGATACCGGTCCCTAGAAAGGAGAGGAAAGTAGGGGTCCCAGGACTTGGAAGAGGAGGCATCTGCCCACAGATGGGGGCACAAAAGGAGCAGGTGCTGACGTCCACATTTTCAGGAAGAAGCTAGCTGGGGATGGGGGTGTTTGGAGAATGTCAGACTTCAGATAGAAAGCTAGGGACGAGGTGTTAGTGTGGAATTAATCAAAAATGGAAAATAAGAGCGATCTCTTTTAAAAGATTTCATCATAAAGAGAATGAACTGTTAATGAAGCCCTGTTTCTCCAAAGGACCATGAATCTGTTTTTTTTTCAGAGTTGGGTACATCTTTACGAGCCCATCTGCGTCCATCTCATGACCTCATCACGTGGTGGCAGAGCCAGAGGGAGATTATTTTCGTATCCCACCCACTTTCTTGTTGGTTTGTGAATCCACTGAAAATGAAGCCTTTCCCCTCACATTTTACAACTCAAACACTCAGCCCAGTAATTTAATGCTGGTTCTTCCAATATAAATATTACATTATGAGTATAATTTCCCATTATTACCACAAGAAATTATCTGGAGGCTAAGAATAATTCGGCTCTATAAGGTCACACACCAGTATATTCTTTCCAAACTCAAACATAAAAAAACACAAAGGGAAGCTCTTCTTTCAGTTTTATTTCTTGTATGAGATTAAAAATTTCTTGATGAAAGAGTCAGTCTTCTGCACAGTCTGTACTCAGCAGAGGTTGATGCTCACTGTGGTCTAGTGAGTTTGGGTTTGGAAAATGTTTCTTTTTTTTTTTTTTTGAATGTGGATGCTCATCTACTTGCTATAGAATCTGTTCATTACTTTAAGTCTAACTCCAGTTTTTTATTATTTATAGAACCAGAATAGAACACACCAATTATGCTATATTCTGACACACACACACATGCACAGTGACACATAGGTGCAGTGACACACACGTGCATCGATGTACACAGAGAGAAATCCACACACACTCAGCGACACACATACATGCGTGCACACACACACATACACACACAGACCCACATACACAGTGACACACACACACAGCAGGAGACAGAGACACATACATACACAGAGACACAGTGAGAGACAGAGAGACGTACAGAGACATGCGCACACACAGAGACGCACGCACACACAGAGACAGAGACAGAGTCATAGAGAGACAGACATCCATGGAGACTGATACAGAGACTCACACTGAGACAGACACACACGTGCAGAGACAGAGAGAGGGTGGGAAGAAAGAACTTGATAGAATGATAAATGAAAATCTAAAAAGGCAGGCTTCATTTCACTGGTATTAATTTGGTAAATTATCTATAATTTATTAGAGCTTGTAAACATTGTGGCAAAATTTTTTGCCTTGTCAGTAATGAATTGCTCCATCATTAATTTTGTCAAGGGATCAAGAAACAACACTGCTGAGCTGAAAGAAAATTCGCATGTAGTGTGGTCTCAAGTGCTGGTGTGGTTCATGTAATTCAGCAGTGAATCCACGGACTGCTTCCTGACTTGGGGAAGCCTTCCTCACTGGTGGCCAGGCCACAGCTGCTGTGGGTGGCAGATTACACCGGCCTGGGTGGGAAGTTGGTTCACACTGCCTTGGGTTCTTTGTCTTGCCACTGTTCTGAGCCTCATGACTCTAGTGTGCAGACTGGGGAGAGGACTGGCTGACATATTAGTATATATTTATATATCTTCACTTACTTCCAAGTATATTTTGAAGCAGTAGATGCATCTTTTTAAAGTGAGTTGAAATAAAGATTAGAAAAGAGGTTAGAAATATAGATGAGAATATTTTACGAAGAATCGAGTGGAGGAATCCAGAATATCTATTTAAGCATCAAATGTGACTCTTAGCTTTCTGGTAGCTATGGGAAGAGAGAAACCTGATCATTTATATAGTTGTCATTTTCTCATGACCAAAAGGTGTTTGTCACATGGGTCTTAGTATAAATGGGACCATATAGGCCAGCAGAGTTTACTTTAAGTTTTTTAATTGTATTTTATGCTGTTTCTTATTAATGACACTCTAAAGACCAAATTCGTGCCTTTGAATTGTAATTCGGAGAAGACATTGCAGGGGAACAGGTGGTTGGAGTTTTCCAGTGTGCTGAGAATGTCCAAGTGGTCTTAACTGGGTCATCTGGCCTGAAGAGGGATGGAATTTAGGGAACCTGGAAGAGTGAACAGGGATTCAGTCCCTTGGACTGCATCTGTTTATCTAACGCTTCACCAGTTTTTCATGGAAGGAGTTAATTGAAGTTGAGTCCTCATAGGGTCTAAAGCGGTTATCCTCCATTGCTTGAAAACAGAGCATAGTCCCTAGAAACCTGATAAAGAGATAGCACTCCCGTACATAACTGCAGACCTGGGGGCTAGGCCTCACAGTGATGGCTAACTCTGCTGCACATTTAAGATTCTCATCTCAGGGAGCCTCATTCCAGAAGCTGTCTAAGCAAGCAGCTGTTAACATGGGTGAGGGCTATCCCCACGTATTGTATGGGAGGGTGGTTGGGGACCAGGGCAAGGAGAGGAGCCCAGTTCTAATCCAACTCCTGTTTTGACAGATGATGAATCTGATATTCAAAGGCATCAAAGCCACACGTCCATGTCACCCATCTAGGGCATAGCAGATATGAAACCAGAATGCATAAAAGTAGACAGCTTGACTTACAAAGGTTGTAAGCCACCAGCCAAAGGTTGAGCCACCTTCAAAACAGCAGGTGGGAGATGGCTCATGTAGTTGAGTAGAAAGAAAGACAAGTGGGTAATATTAAAAGTGTGAGTATTTGATTAATCAAAACATAGGAACAGAGTGTTTTCACTTACGTTTTTATACAAAGAATGAAATTCACCTGCTCTTGATGGTGGAGACTACACAGTACCTAAACAGAAGAGGAAATTTCATCAGTTAACTGGTTACCTTGTTTAAGGAATCCAGTAACCATTTCTTCTCCCTGTCCCTCTCTATATTACTTGAAAAGCTTCTATTGACCTGTTATTTTTAACAACATAGCCAATGACTATATTTAAGTAAAAGTTGAAAATCTTTCATATACTGGCTGGTAAGCATTATGTAAAATTAGAAGTCAAAAGTAATTCATTCTTTGTTCAATGTAAAAGCGATCTTTTAAAAATAAACGTTCGGCATAAAACACTTGAATCTTCAGTGTTGTAGCATTTGAGAAAATAGAGTATCTAGTTTTATATAACTACTCTAATACTCGGAATACCAAAGTGTCTTACAGTAACAAGTTTGAGATAGGATCCAGTATGAATATATTATCCTCACAGCGAGCCTGTTCCTTTAGTCAATTTCAGAGCACATATTAAGCAAAGCAATATATATGCACAATCCTTGTTTCAGAGTATATTCATGTTCTCA
This sequence comes from Eumetopias jubatus, assembly GCF_037043125.1. Classification (NCBI taxonomy): domain Eukaryota; kingdom Metazoa; phylum Chordata; class Mammalia; order Carnivora; family Otariidae; genus Eumetopias; species Eumetopias jubatus. Next base: position 83,745,891 of record NW_028274811.1, on the reverse strand, counting down.
GACTTGGGGGGGCGGGGAAGCATTCAGAAAGAAGTATTTTTTTTAAAGCAAATAAACTCCCTAAAGAATAATTGTTCTTCTAGAGGCATCAATGTATATTTCAATATTTATCTTTGCAGAGTGGTACATTTCTGTTTTCTTTCAGTAAGTTCACTGCTGACATCAGGATGGCTATAGGAAGACTCCTCCCAGAGATGTAATGAATGACCTTTAAACAGCTTGATTTAAGACCATATTTTCCTTCAGAGAAAATATAAATATTCTTTGGATTTGTGCAGATTACTAAAACTTAACTGTGTAGTGAAGTGAGCTTAAACAAATGTAATCTTGTCTTTGATCAAATTTAAAGTTACCCTTCTGTCAAGAATTGCACTGTGGGAGAGAAAAATCACGTGGGGGGCCTTTAGAGAGTGCTCTGTACAAACATCCTTATTGTCGAGAGGAATTCATTCATTCGGTCATGTTCTTCTGTCAGTAAATACTCAGTGCTCCTTGTAGGCCTACCATATACGTGAGAGTTATGACCATTTAAGAAGAGTCACAATAAGTGATCAGAAAATAAGTTCTCAGCAGAAGTCACCATGAAGAAGGGTTTTGGAGAACATGGGACAGAGCATGACTGTTGAAGTGGGGAGGTCAGGAGAAGTGGGTAGCCCCGTGGGGGCCAGAAGGAAGGCCTGCTGCTTGGGGAGTTAGGGCGTCTGGCCCAGCCTTGGCCATTCATGACCCCGGTGATTCACTGAATCTTTGTCTTGTCTACTCCTTCAATCGTAAGATTATCTCTAACATCTTTTCTTGCCATTCTGCCACGTAGGTACCCATGTGGCTGCAGAATTCTCTTCATGGCTACTTCCAGTATTTTGCTACAACATAAAAGTCTCAGAACATCTACAAGGGGAAAAACCTATCAACCCACTTTGTGTTGTTTTCTTCCTTTAGATACAACCCAGATTCTTCGCCATAAATATTTCCCATTTAGAAAGTAATTACATCAGGGGAAAACTATACATTTTAAACATATATGGCTTTCATTGTTGAAGAATAACTGAGTCTAAATTGGATGATTCTCATTAATGAAAGGACAAAAAGCAGGTTAGTCAAGACATAATTAGGTCACAGCATTTGACCATTGTGACTTAACCTTCCCTTTGTCCTTATCTGCTAAAGCTTTGGCCTTAATATGGACAGAGAGCAATTTAAATCTCTTTCCATTTCTATCCTTTTTCTTAGAGCGGCTTCAAATCTAAACCTCGAATAAAGAGAGGGATAATAAAACAGTGCAGAAAATATAATGGGAATTATATTGACTCTCACAGAAGTTTTGGAAGAGAAATACATTCTCTTCCCTCAGCTCTGTAAAAACATAATCATGGTAAGATTTCTACTTTGCTAGACTCAGGACTATTTGGAAATTTTAATGAATATAATCAGGGAATAAGCATTTAAAAATGACAATTTCCTGAAAGCCAGGAAATTATTTGCTCAGTGTAAAATGCAAAAGAAAAGGGAAAAAGAAAAAAGGCTGGTGATGTGTCTGTTTTAAAACAGCATAATCCATGTCTGATGGAGTCAGTGGGGTCGAGACCTAAGTATTAGCCTTATCTTAGATAGCATCTTGCAGTGTAAACTTGGGCAAATCACTTAATCTCTTTAGGGCTCATATTTTTTTAAATCACAAAATAATGATCATAGCAAGCGTTTATATTTACCATGTGCCAGGCCCCCTTCTAAACACCTTATATTTGGTCACTCAGTCCCCCTAGCAACACTGTGCATTAAGTACTATCCTATCATTGCAATTCAGTTCTTCCTTTACCTTGCCTAACATTCAGTGAATATTTGAACCCAAGCTTCTTTGATTGGAAGTCTGCATTAGGAACCACTATGCTTGATTGCCTTGTTACTACATCATTATTCAAAGAAGCCAAATGTTTCAGTTATTCAAAGGTGAACTCATTTCTAAGCACATACGGTAGTAACAAAACTTTGATATACAGACTATTTTGTTTTTAACGGAACTCTGAGTAAGGTCATTTATTATTAAGCAAAATCTTTGATATTAAGAGGTTCTTTTCCTAGTCCCTAGAGCATGGAGGAGATCTGCAGCATGCAGAGAGAAGTCCTGGCAGAACATAAGAGAATTTCACAGCTACCCAGGACAATTTACTTCTGTGTGTGTCAGCTGACAAATACCATCATTGAGATAGGAGGAAACAAAATAACTTTTACCATATTGCCCTAGGCGGCACAGCTTCTGAATTCCTGTCAGCCCTCAGCATTAGCCACTGGGCTGCATGATTCTTGAGATAGCACTTGGTCCAGATTCATGCCAGGATGCTTGCCACCTGACCTTCATCCTTCCCTCTCCCATCTCTTCTCGTTTGACAGACATTTACTGGGCGCCTACCATATACCAGTCGCTGTGCTAGGGACGAGGGCTAAAATGTGACCGGTAACAAACATGGCAGCTGCCCTTAATGTGGCTGCAAATTTAGTAGGGAGGTGGGCATTAAGGAAATCATTACACAACGGGATGTAAAATTCCAGGGATCCTGAGATTAATAAAGGAAGGAGAGGTAGGTGGCGACAGAGGGGGATTTGGGACAGTCTTTTAATTTCTTCCTGTGTCACCACCTTGATGAGACCCATCTCCCCCACAGTGGATAATTTAGGGCAGATGAGATGTGCTGAATGGATTTGAATAAGATCAAAATTTTGATCAAAATATGTCTTCCTGGGGCTTTTCATCAGTGGGATGTGGAGTGATGAATTGGCTTCAGGAGGGCATCGGTTCAGGTAACTGCCTCTTGCTGCAGACCACCAGGTTTGAGAAATGTATTTGACACTCTTGTGGGCAAGGGAAGAGAATTCCAGGTTGAACGATAGAAACTGTGAATTTTACTTTGCATTCTGTCACACCACAGAGCTTGTGTGATCTTTTGGTAAATATCTATAGGACTCTCATGATGATTAAGAAAGGAGGTCTCGTGATGATTAAGAAAGGAGGTGTGTATATATGGTTCCATATATATACATATATATATATGTATATATATGGTTCATGCAGTGCCTGGTGTATAGAAAATACTGGTGAAATTTTGTTCTCCGTTTTACTAGTTGGTGTAGGAGAAACCAGGGTGGATAAGACACCATGAACACCAGGTTTTGATAGACATAGGATGTTGATCCACAAAAAGGGCAGTTTGTGATCTATGGGGGCCAAAAAGGGGCTATTGGGTTGATTTACCAAATAGGCGGTAAGTGGGGTAGGGGTTCAGGAAGGGAATATTTGAGGGGAATAAAGGTGTGACGAAGAAAGAACAAAATAAGTATGTCCAGCAGCAAAGACTAAGTTGTTTGATTTCCTGGAATGCTTGATTGTTATAGGGAGTGTTGACAGGTAAGGGGGATGATGATACTTAACAGGGGCCAAAACATTCACCCTGTACCCCAAAAGAAGCTTTCCTTCCTTTCCCAGCCTCCTGAATGGAAGAGGAGGAAAGACGGGAAAGAAAGCTATTGTTAACTCTCTTTTTAAGAGGGAGCTTTGCACTCTTTTGGTATCTTATGAAGAAGTTCCTTTCCATTATTTTCGGCTTGAGATTTAATGAAGAGTTGTCCTAAGATCAGATGAGTTGTATATACTCCCATTCTAGAATGTGTGTATCTCACATCTAACCTGAAGCTCTTAGCCGTTCTTTGCATTCCTTTCTTCTGTCACAGGTTAATTAAACTCATGTGTGGTCAGCATTTACCTTATATGGCAGAGTGTTTTAACGTTCGGTTTAAGATGATTAGATGAGAAGAAGTAAACAGGTAGGAATTTAAATCGATAACTTTAAGACCCAGTTGCCGTGGAAAAAAATGACTTTACGTTGAAAAATATGAGAAACTCTCCACTCCCCTTCCATACACAAAACAACATCTAACTACAGACACAAGGGCACTAAGAAAACCTTGAACATGGATAACTGCACAAACAGGATTACAAAGCTGCACGTTGACCGACCAAACAGATTAATGGGTGATGTGTATCTGGCTATCTCAAGGTTCGGAAGGTGTACCAGAGCAAGATAATGAAATTGCCTGTCAGGTAATCTGATTTGAGAACTCCAGTCATCCTGAACTGGTGTGTGGGCTAATAAGCCAAGAGTTTGCCAAGACTAATTATTTTTTAAGCTGCTCTACTCTGTACATCTGTCTCTGCAGGATTTGTTAGACAGCGTGTCCTGCGTAGAACGAGAGTTGGGAGACCCAGGAGAGGGCCGAGGTGACAGAGAATGACTGAGGCCCAGCACCAGATTGAGTTCAGCATTTCTCAGTTGTTCAGAGCTCAGCTAGAGAAATGCACAGCTGCTCAGCAGACAGCGCACTGACCTCCGTTCCTCCCTGCTGACAGAAGCTGCTTATTGCAGAATCTCATGGCAAGTGTCCCTTCAGAGGTGTGCGGTGTAGGCATTTGAATCTTGGCTATGGAGAAGGGTAGCACTTGGACACCTTGGCCACAGTATGTCATTTTTCTGAGACTCAGTTTTCCTATCTGCAACATGTGGATAATAGTGCCTCATTCAGATTGTTGGCATTAAAACTCATCTCACGGTATTTGGCACATGATAATTGGGAGGTATAATCGAAGGATTAGGTAAATCAAGGACTGTGCACATCACTGATGTTTTTCTTTGCCTGTCAATTAGTTTCTTCCCACCACGTTTTTTCTGAAATGATTGCAATTGTTCCTCTTTCCTCCACTTACTGTTTCTATGAGGATACACAGAGAAACTGCACAATTACCTAATATTAGTATGTTTTTGTTTTATTAGGATCTTACATGTATTATGCAAACGTTCATTGTTCCCATATCAGTGACATAGAAAAATCGCCAGCAGTAATACTTCTTTTATTTTGGGTACAGGTTTCAACTAGAACATCAAAATGGGAGGATTCTGAAAAAGATGCTCAACGCTTTATTTTTCTTTCTAATACAGATGAGATGCATGCTTTTAATATACATCTGTTTATATTCCAGAGTAATTAATTTCCCCCTTTTGTAACTTGTTAACCTTGAAATAATTTCTAGGAAAAAAACTAAGATGCCTCAGTAAACGAGTGGTTATTGTCCATACCACTTTAAACAGTGCTAACAAATTATAGGGTGACCAGCTGGCTTTCCAGACCTCAATTGCAAATTGCCTTTTCTTTGAAATAACTCTTTATTTTGCATATGAAATTTATTATAAAATCATTCTGCCTTTTAAAGGAATTATCTCTGAACTCTTAGGGTTAATTTCTTTTTTTTACAAATTATTAGAGATATTTTCATATCCCAGATAAATAGCAATTTAAAAAACCCTGCAAAAATGGACAGAAAATATAATGTGTCGAAGAACCTTTTAGTTTAGGATAGTGTAGGATTGGTTATTTTTGTTTTATGTTTTTTACTAAAACATTTAAATGCTTTCTCACTGACTATAAAGAATTACTCCCACAGAATAATTGAAATGTGTATATATATAATTTAGAAAAAAAGTTAATATTTAGTATACTTCATTTAGTAGAAGGAAAACCATAAAAAAATCACCTTCTCCTTTTTGGTATGTATTGGGTAAATTCTGTAGAATTCCCTTGGATATTGAAGAAGATAAATTAATGTTAATAGCAATGGCCCAATGTATAGTACCCTGCCAGATAATTGCTCTACCACTAGGAGAAGGCAGTCTGTTAGGCCAACAAGAGCTTCTGTTCAAGGTCAAGGTCTCCTCTGAACGTTAAAACTACTATACCTTGGGGAGATGTGAAATGGAGATGGTTAGTCCCCTTTAGGAATATAAAATCTAATGGATGGGTTTACCTTCTCTGGAGTTACCGTAGCCTTGACCTTTCAGAGTCGATGAGAGACATCAAGCTTAGTAAGCAGGAGGCGGCAGGGCATTGGTGGAGTAGGGATGAGATCTTTCCTGACTTCCATCTTTCCCCTTCCTGTTTCATAGACTCTTCTTCCCTGAGGTTCCAACCTGGCCGCTGGGGATTGCAGAGCTGGCATTTAGTACTCACCCCATCCTAGTTGGGGCTCTGCCTGCCCACAGAGTAATAAGGTCCCTGGGGCAAACCAACTAGCTGTCTTAAGTTTTGGGGTATTTAGCTGAATTGGATCAGTGGCAATTCTTTTCTTTTCCCCATCACTCCTTCTTTCTTGGAGTATTTATATTGCCCCATGGATTTCCCTTCTAGAGGGAAATTTATATCTAAAACTTAATTCCTGAGAGGAGCACTATAATAGTAATATAACTGGTTATTCATCCTTTCACACTTTACAAAGTGCCCTCACACACGTCTGTTTTCAACCCCAGACTAACTCTCAGAGGGAAATTATTACCACCCTCATGTTACAGCTTATAGAAATTGTTGCTAAACATGGTAGAGCCAGAAACTGGGCACTGAACAACTTTACCAAGATGTGGGGATTAGTTTTCTTCACTGCACCCTGCCATAGATGGTTATCTGTAATATCGGGTGCCCATGGACAACATCAAAACATATTTCACCAAAAATAGAAATACCATATGACCCAGTAATTCCACTACTGGGTATTTACCCAAAGAGAACAATAGCCAAGATAGAGAAGGCAACCAAAGTGTTCCTCCATAAATGAATGGATAAAGAAGATGTGGTATATATGGGTATGTAATATTGCACAGCCATAAAAAAGAATGAGATCTTGTCATTTGTGACAACATGCATGGACCTAGAGGGTATTATGCCAAATGAAATTAGACAGAGAAAGACAAATACCATATGATTTCACATATAAGGGGAATATAAAAAACAACACAATGAACAAGCAAAGCCTATTCTTTTCTGGGTTTTTAAGACCTTCATTCCCTTGGCTTTGTAAAATGGAGAACTTCGTGAAAAGAGTTCCATGATAGGGTGAAGCCCATTTATGTGAATGGTTTTTGGACTGCATAACTTGAGTTGCCAGCATTTTAATAGGGCCTGGTTCTAAGTAAACCCTAGCTACTATTTCGTCAATGGAACAGTAAGAATGGGTGACCTCAGGTCTGGGAGCCAGCACCCTGAGTCAGGTCTCTTCCCAGCTTTTTTCTCTCTCATAAGTTACCCAGCCTTTCTCTGCCTCCATTTCTTCCTCTTAAATGGGGGTGGGACTAGTGCTTCCCTTCTGGGTTGCTTATGGATCAAATGATTTAACACATGCCTAGAATGATGCCTGCCTCATCACCAGCCGTCAGTTAATACTGACATTTATTCTAATCATTCTCAGTATCCTTATCATCACTATAGTTTTCTCCCCTCACATCTCTGCTTCTGCCATGCACCATGCACCTGGGAAGTGGAAATTTCTCATTGTTTCCTGGCAGAAGTTCCCAAAGACCATGAGAACACTGCTCAGTGTTTGGGCCACAGTGAGTGGCTGGGATTGCATATCTCTGTCAGAGCCAGAGTAAAAACAGTAATTTTTTTTTAAGGTAGATATATTTGGTAATATTAATAAATGTTTGGATTTCAATTAAAAAATCAATCATAATGGAATAATTTTGGTGACAGATGGTAACTATAATATATATATATACACATACATACATACTGTATAACGGTGGAGAGCATTTTGTAATGTATATAAATGTCTAATCACTAATCTAGTGATTAATCTAATCACTAATCACTAATCACTGACTAATATAATATTGTGTGTTAACTATACTTCAATTAAAAATTAAAAAAAAAATTAAAGAGAAAGATTGTCAGGAAAGTACCCTTTTAGCTGAATGTGTTTGTCATAAGGGGAGAGTAGTAAGGGATTCTTTCAGTTTTGTTAAATCAAGCAGGCTTTTTTTTTTTTTTTCCTTCCTTAGCTTACATATTTTGCTTAGAGCTCCTTTTCAGAGTTAAAAGAATTACGTCTTAGGAGATTTCTCAGTAGATGTTTTGTTCAAATTATGTAGGAAAATTTTAAAATAAGCATTCAGTGACCTCCGTCCTTCTGATGGGATAGAAGGATGGAATGAATCCATATACCGCAGAAGAGTAAAATGACCATCATCATTTCGATGACCATCATCGCCACTTTGATAATTTTGTTTCAGGAGTAGACCGTCTGGTGGAGAAGAGTATGGAGATTTGTAGGGAATTGGGGAGGTAGATCAGAAGGAGTCCTTGTATGGATGGGACCTTAAATCCAGAGTCCAGGCGTGTGGTCTCTGTGCCTGTTGGCTGCAGTAGCTGCTGCTCTGTGGGGGACCCACATCGGGCCTCGGTTGTCTTGCTGACCGAAGGGAAACAATAGAACATGTCAGCACTATTGAAGACTGTAGTGGGAATCAGATGGGTTACACATAAAACTACTTTGAAAATCATCAAGCAGTTGAGGGGCAGCAGAGTGTAGCGCTTTTGAGCAGCAGTTGGCAAACTACACTTTATGGATTATTTGTGGTAGATCGTATGTCTTCCACAGAGCCAGAAGTATTTACTCTATGGCCCTTCAAAAAACAAAACCAAAACCTGGCTGACTCCTGGTCTACAGCATGGACTCTAATACCAGTTGGCCTGGGTTTGAACCCTATCTGTGCCATCTCCTGAACCCTTGGACTGATGAATGAACCTTCTGTATCTCAGTCTCTTTGCGTGTAAAAAGAAGATGATGATAATACAGTGTCGTAGGATGGCCAAGACTGTGAAATGAGTTCATACACATAATTATACATGTATCAACGGCTATATAGGGTTTACATGATATTATTAAAGTACTTTGCTAATGTAGGGTACTGTTGGATTAAATGACAACTTATATAGGATTCTAATTCTATAACATCTGATATTTACATTCTAAAGCTTTTAAAATTGCTAAATGGACAGTTCCAGAAACTGACTATTTTCCATTGCACCCAGCAGGAATACTACTGTAGAAGGCTATAGTCTTCAATCTAGAATACTATACCTAGAATAGAATCCCTAGAACACCAGAATACTGGTATGGCTCAGAAGTATTCCTGAACTGTGGAAGTCACGTTGCAAATTATTAATGGCATTTGAGGTGGCTTCAGCTGACACTGGGCTCCCTTACGATGGCAGACAACTTGAAATAAAACTGAAAAGTTTGGTATTCTGTTTGCATCAATGTCTAATAAAATGCATACATTTTATTGCTAAATAGATAATGGAACAAAAATTCTAAGTGCCTTATAGTTAAGGTACATCACATACGTTTTGTCATTTAGCTCTCAGGCCAGTACTGCAAGGTATGTGGATTTTATTTCTTATTTGAGAAATGGAGGGAGAAATCGGAGCCCAGACAGAATAGCCAATTTGCCTCAAGCGTAAATGGTAAGCACATTAATCACTCCCCTCTACAGCACTATGAAAGAGGAATACCCTCCAATTTCCTGTGTTAAAATCCCTACACTGCCTTTTAATATGTGAAGAAACTCATAGATTATATAAATGATAAATTATTATTAGTACCATTGAATTCAATCATATTAAAATACACATTCTGAATGAAGTTTCTTAAGTATTTCTGTGTTAAATTGATATTTGACATCTCTGAGAGGTTTGCTGACAAGAGTTCTGTGTAAGGACCAGCAGTTTTGTGTACCCATTGGAAATCAGAGCACATCTAAAAACATCTCTGCATTTAGTGGAATCAGGTGAGAGCACTTGGCCTGCAATGAGAGTCATTTTAGAGTATTCTTTGGTAATATCTTTTCTGCTCTAAGAAGACCCTGTAACAAGCAGTCCCCTACTTGAGTGCAGCTTGCCGTCTGAAGAATGTGTGTAAGAGGCAGAAGTCGAAAAGCTGAAAGGTAGGCAGATACCTTACAAGGACTGACTTCCGTTTCCAGAGCGCCACTTAGAACTAAGCAATCCCTATGTACATTTGAGAAAGGCACTGTTTCTGCCTGGAGCGGGCAGCCCTGTGGGTGGTGAGGATCTTGACAGTCTAGGGGGCCTAGAAAGGTGACTGCATGTTCCTCATGACTAGAGAGAACAAGGCTCAGGGTGGCCACACCTTAGTCTGTGGCAAGGACTCTATAGGACCACCTGTTCCTCTTATCACCATGAGAAACCTGGCACCCAGCCTGTTTTAGATGATGTCTGAAAAGATCTCATTTTGCCTAAGATGCTAAAAGATGTGGATGCTCAATGTGGATGAGCACGAAATATGATAGTCCAGGCCCATCTGTTCACGAAAACCTCAGTTTGCTCTTAGGCACTAGATGCTTATCTCTTACTTTCCATCTGCTCAAGGAGACTGTAAAGCTTGCACTTATTAGCTCTGAGTTTGGCAGTTATGACCATCCATGTCCTCACCTGTAAAATACGGATAATTCTTGGCTGGCCTTGTCTTAAAGATTTGGTGAGGATGAAATGAAATAATGCCTGTTTTATCTTAGTAGAAGGATTATGGCATGACATTTTCTCCTGATTAATTACCGGGCACATGGAGATTGCTAAGGTACCTATATGCTCGAAAGCCTCAGTCCTTTTGACCACTGTTAATTGTTAATCAAAAAGAAAATAAGCCTTCCTGAAACTATCATGTGAACCAATTACCATTTGGGCTCACTTTTTTTTCTTTAAAAGATAATCAGTATTACTATTTTAAGAAACATGGTTTTTTGGCAAGCTTTGAATGAAGTTTTTACTCTCCTTGAGTTTATTGTAAAGAAAAATATCCAGCCTGCAAAAAAGTGTTAGGCACAAGTATGTATGTTTTCCCACTCAGTGTGTGAATTATGTCATTTTACTTAATTCAGCCACTGCAGGCTTGGAGATTTTTTTTTTTTTTTTTTTTATCTTATTTGAAGCACTTTCTCTCAAGGACTTTTTGGCTAGATCTCTGCCAGAATCCACTTTGCACTGTTGAACTTGGTGGAGTACTAGTTAAACCACCACAATCCATGAAAGCCAACACACTTTTGAAAGATCACTCACTTCTTACAGACGGGGAAATGGACATGTGGGCTCACATTTTACGTATCGGGTCCTAAAACAAAGGACTAATTCAACAGATAGTCAGCATCAGTGTCTTTACTTCTGCCAGAGACTACTCCTACTCACATCTCATGTCAGCTGTACATCTTAGCACTGGGTTATTTATGTGACAGTGTCTTGCAGTCCATGGTGTAATAGGAATCAAAGCAAGTATTACCGAAATTTCAAGTTTTACCTGTTTATCTTCTCAGAAATTTATTCTCTTTACAAAAAAAAAAAAAGTTCTGAAGGTGTAGCCACAACATTTCTTTATTTTTGGTTGTTGCCCTTTTGAAAATAATAATCATCTCCTGTTAAGTGTGAAGCAAAATTCTAGGAAAAAATATTTTGATCGCTAATGGTAGCATTTGTGTATGTGATATCCAATTTTCCCATACAGTCCAAGTGTGGGAAAAGAAGAGATTGTTTTAGAAGTCCATTGTTTCATAAAGTTTGTTGGTTCTAAACTTCAAAGAATTAAAAGGAAAGAAAACATGGCTAGCTTTTTGCCCCAACTAAAATAATGAGTTGCATTTTGAGGTTTGAGTTTGACTCTGATTTCAGCTACGCTAGCTATGTTTTCCTGGGTGGGTTAGTTTGCTTCTCTATTTCTCATTTTCCTGATTGTAAAATCAAAGTTTAGACCACTTGACTTTTGTGGCTCTTTTAACTTAGCCTACCATCACAGAATTTTATAGAGACTGTCTTAGGAACTTGCAGCCTACTACATAAATAATTAACCACTTTCTCTGAAATGGAATACTGTTTTAGGGTATGATTTTTGTTTGTTTGTTCAAAAAATAGTGATTCCATCTAAACCAAAGCACTTACTTTAATAGTGGATTCTTTTAAACTATTCTACCAAAATTATATTACCATGAAATTTCTGGAGGAAAAAACCACAATTACACAGTCATATTTCGTAATCATTCACAATTAGTATACATCATCATAAATGCTCTTTGTTTTTTTTTTTGTTTTAATGGCTAAAAATCACAGGAGACTTCATGTGAATATATAATCCATTTAATATCTTTTTTAATGTTCTGCAGCCAACTTTAACCAAAAAAGTCCTGCCAGGAATAAACACTAATTCTGTATTTATTTGCACAGCATGCATTGGTTTCATGAGGTAGGCTTCTATTTCTTTAACACCATCAATATCTTGCCCTAACATTTCAAACTATAAATGGAAAACCTCTGACCATGGGAGCTTTGTTGTTAGAGGGCTTGGAGGATGCTGTATGATACCATCATAGCTTTATCCTGGTTCCAGGGGTTTCTGTTTGGGGGAAGAGCCAGCGTTATTAAAGGACAACAACAAACCCATCTTGAGCCTCCTTTAGAAAGTCAGATCTCTCACGAAGATGCAGTATGAACTTTGAGTTCTGGCATCTCTGAGAAAATGCCTTGCCCAAACAACCTTCCTTTAGGGCCCTAAAGGAAGCTGTATCTTCTCTGCTTTTTTTTTTTTTTTTTTTTTTTTTTACTGCATTCCGATTTTAAGCCAGGCCAATGTACAGTATACCCATGATCTATGTGTACAGTAGGAGAATGAAGCCACAGTAAGTAAGACAAAAAGCCATTTCTTTTAAGGCTTGATTAAAACAATCTACTTGTAGTTGCTTGGTTGGCAGCTTGAGCTTGTCTCTGTGACTTCTCTACATCTTCCATCCATCGTGGCAGAGAGCATAGAAGGAGTATATATATAGTGTCCTGTGCTTGCTTAGGCCTTAGCAAATATCAATTCATCACCAACTTGACTTTGAAAGAGACCATTCATTGGCATGTTAGAACATGACAATTTACCCAGTGTTCTCTGGTGCCAAAGGAGTCACATGACCGGATCTGAAAACAAAAAGAATTCCACAATGTGTTCTTGGAGTTATTAATAAAAATAACTGCTGGTTGACAGGAAGGCATCTGGCACATTTAAGATGCATGACCACAGTATTTTGTTTAAAAAAAAAAAATCTTCCCTACATCAGGGATGAGTGCGTGTGTGTGTGTGTGTGCATATGTATGTTATGTGCCAGAAAAATCTCCCACCCTGACAAGCCATTGATGAGGTGTTTCAGTCTTCACTAGTTTCCTATTTCATTGCTCTGTCATGGAGCCCTTGTAATATTGCAATGAATAAATGTAATCAAAGCAATTGGCTGCCTGAGATCTTTTTTAATGCACTGCTTCGGACGTGGTACATATGCCGTGCAAATAAATACAAAATTAGTGTTCCTGTTGGAAGCGTTTGGTGAGAATGAGTGATTTGTCTTGCTTATGAAAGGTGCATACATTTCCACTCATAGTTGTTTATCAGCTGGCCTCTTTCTGCTTATGGATTCAGAGATGGAATTCATCATTTGTCAGCACACAAGCAGATGTGCTAGAGACGACCAGATTGATCTGTGAGGATGAGCAGAGCAGCAGCGCTGGTGCTAGAGGGCGGCCCCTACAAATTGTGTTATCTTTTGAGACTGTTGCCTCCTAGCTCTTTCCTATACTGTGGGACAAGAAGCAAGTCTGCCTTTCTCTACTTTTTGTTTTTGTTCAAAAACAGCCACTTTGGGATAGCTTAATGGAAATGGAAAACAACCTTAGTCTCTCTGTGTAGTTAAATCTACTGAAAATCCATTTTTCCAAAGGTCCACTCTCTCTCTTTCCTGATCATTAAATACGTTATTTGATGTTGAGTTCCAACGTCACTTAAAAACAAAACACCTAATGTCAGGATTACAGTAGTGTCATTTGATCTGTTTTCAAACTGCTATGGACAGAATTTTCTCTTAGTTCATGGAAGTCATTTCCGCAAGGACCACATTAGGAGAGGCAAAAGACAGGGTTTTACTTGGAGGAAACTAATGGCTTTCTGAAAGTTTGACTTGCTTTCAGTTCGTGCAAAAGGCCTGTTGAAGCTGAGTTGATTACAGAGCCATCAAAGGGCCTTCTTGCCAACAAAACTCCTTTGCACTTGTGTACTGTTGAAAATTACTGTCTGATGCCAACAGATTGAAGAGGCGAATACAAGCTGCTGAGGAGCTCCATGTGGCTTTCCAACTGCAGGTTCTTGACCCCGGCCTGAAGTAATTAACCATCTAGGAGCCGCATGGTCCTCCAAGGGCATCTGGGGAAGAAAATGAATCCTCCTCCTTAATGAATGGATGCAAGTGTAGAAGCCGAGCTAGCTTACCCATGAGACAGTGTTAGGACTGACATGCCCAAACCTAGGTGGAGCTGAAATGTTTTCCCTGTGCTTCTGTGGCCTCTGTTTTGCTCCCACAGTCCCTCCGTGAATATTTTCCTTCGGGTGATTTCTTTTTGATCATGGTAGAAAAACAATTTCATACTCAATATACCCAATGTATAAGACCATCAGAAATACTGCATGTGTTCTTGAAAATGTGGCCCGTAGCCCTGGATGCATCTGGCTTACAGCCGATATTACTGAATCAACACTAAGGCCTTCGGCCAAGCCCTTGATGCCGTGGCAGGCAAGTAATGTTTGTGAAAGATGGGGCTTTGATGAATTAAGGAAAGTAAAAGATTTGATGTGTGACTTTGACTTCCTCAGTCAGCTGAGACCTGGGCAGGGCTTCTTCAGCAGGGAGAGAAGAAAACATTTGTTTTTACTTGTCATTCACCATTTAGAAGTTGTCTGTTATGCTTGACATTGGTGATAGTTTTACAAGTCATGTGGCTTCAAAGACCCCATCAAGAGTGCAGAAGTGGACAGTAATATCTAAAATGATGTTGTAGATGTTTTGTGAGTTGAGGAACAATCAGATGATGGTAGTCTTTTAGGGTTTATCACATATCTGAGAAAGTTCTTTGAGTTTGTTTTTTTACCATCTATTTAGCAATTAAAATGTGCCATGTATTGTGCTGAACACTGGAGGTAAGGTGTGAAAATGACGCTCTCTGCTCTCAAGACATTCAGGGAGCAGGGCAAATAAATTAATACCTGTGGTACTTGGGGAGTGCTGTAACAGGAACATCCCAGAAGCACTGAGGAGGGAATGGTCAATTCTGTGGGACCAGCCCCTGAGCTGCTCTTATCGTTTCACCTTGTTTGTGTAGGCTCTGAAGATAATTTTTAGAGCTTACAAGGATTTTTTATTTGCTTTTTCCAAGTGCTGCTTCTATGTGACTTGGAGTTCAGTGTTTTGTCTTCATTCACAGCACACAACCTCTGAGAACCAACTTGCTCCTGGTCTATGTCGAGGCTGTGTGTTTGATACCCACCAGAGGTCACTCCTGGAAAAACCGTCCCTGTTCTGCCTGGTGCTCAGGTGCTCAGGAACACCGCGGACCTAAGGTGACAGCTCTCTGATGCTCTGTGCAGGACCCTCTAAGAGAGTTTTCAGAGCCCTCTGTGGAGCTGAGCCCCAGCATTTACCCGGGTGCTTCATTCAGCAAATGCTGCAACTCTGCCATCCCAGAGCTGTCATTGAAACTGTCTGATTGAACACCAGCAAGTGCTCTCTAGGAGGGAGCTCCTTATTGCCCATTTTCTCTGTTTCCTAAATGATCTTAATTGCTTGGGTACAGAGGCATCCATTCTAAATCTCCCTCCCACCAGGAGTGATTCACACAGTAACAAGGTTTAGATTACCTCAAATGTCAGGACCCCCACAGTTGTAATGGGCTTCCCTCCAGGGCCCACCTGACAAGCCTCTTTTCTCTCAAATACCTGTACTGCCCGGAACTCAGAGCCTCTTGGACTGTCCCCTGATTTCCTTCCCCCTTATGGGATGGGACCCAGAGTTGGTCTCTGTACCTTTTGATTTTTGTTTTAATTTTCAAAAGGAATGGGATGCTTCTGTGGTAAGCATTTTTAATCCCATTTTAACAACCTATTAAATATTAAAACACGTCAGTGATAGTCTAACCATTGGTAATATTTAGGATATGATAATTATAGTTGGAGTTTGCAATTTGGCTTAATGGCTTCTGAAAAGTTGGAAATTATAAGAAAAAAGCAATGATAACTTTGGAGTATTCACCACTTTGTTACTCTCTGCGCTCCATGTTCTTCATTTCTTTGAGTCTGTTGTATTCCCAGATGATATCCTCTGAAAATTTTGTATGGTCTCTCTATAAAAGTTTATTTAATCATAAGTAAATGTAAAAAAAGCTAAATTAAAAAGAACACTGAAAATAAAACATTTGAGTTACTTAACCCTGCCAAGATGTTCTTTGTATGAATTTCTAGGTAAGAAAAAAACTTCCCCCTCATTTCCATCAAGCCCTGAGAAAGACTTAGGGGTAGAATAGCATTGTCATATTTGAAAAAGGAAATGATTGACAGTGTCACTTAAATTCAAATGTCTCCTTAAAATAAGTGTAAAAGGGCCTTTGAAGAAGTTGCTTTGAAAATCTTTTTTTTTTTTTTTAACCTGGAGTCTTCAACTTCTTTTCCCTTCTACTTTGTTCTTTGAGACTGAGAAGTAAATTTGTCTTTTACCAGAGGAGAGGCTCCAGAAATGTGCATCACATGTGTCAGAAATCCTGGAACTCTGCTGGGCCGCCCCATCCAGGAAGGTCTTGGAGTGGATTCATGGATACTTCCTGCTGGCCTTTTCCATTTCCTGGGTGCACAGGCTTCTGGGGGCTACTAGGCTGTGTAGCAATAGTGTGAAATAGTGGGCCTGGTATTAGGTCACTGCCTCTGTTTTCACTTGTGACCATCGATCTGCCCTCTGAATGTTTGAACTTAGCAATTCCGGATAAAAACAATGAAGTTTCAAATGTGCTACCTGTTAGGTTGTGAGGCAAGCACGTTTACTTCCTCTTAGGTGATTAAAAATACTTACAAGAACTGAACTACTATTGATTGCAAATGATTAGAAGTGCATTCAGAGTCTAGATGTTGGGAAAGCTGATAGGCATCTCTCTAAACACCAACTAGAGTTTCTGGATACTTGGTGTTCTAACATGCCAAGAGGCATGAGTCAGGCCAGGTGATAATCAGGTGAGTGCCTTTTTCCTCCTTCCAGTACACACATTAGTCATATTTGCCAAGAGAAAAGGCATGGCCCTCTGTACCTCACACACCCCCACCCCTACCCCACCCATGCTTTTGCAATGACACAGATAGAAAAATAAAGCAAAGTGGGTAGTTTCTGAGCAGCCTGAATGCAAGCAGCAAACTCTGCTTATTATACTTGAAAATCAGAGTTCATCATTTTTATTTTCAAAGGACAGACCCTAAATAACTATGTTCTCTCATCACCATCTTTTACTAATTTGCCACCAGCTGTACTAGTCCCTTCCACGGGAAATTTCTTATCGTGCCCACAGTACTAGAGAGAATGCAGTTCTTACCAGAGTTGACTTTATATTCTTTTTGGTAATTTTCTTTCTGCAAGGTTTTCGGGAGTTGGGGGTTCTCATTTCTTGTTCAAGACTGGAACTTTTTATAAGCAATCTTATGATACTAAGAACTTTTAAGTTAAGCAAGACTTAAGACTTGGTGCGATAGTATATTTGTTTTCCTTAAAGTATGGCCACCATTGTGTGCTCAACTCCTTGAGTATATGGGAAATTGAAGGTTTGGGTGGAATCAGATTTTAACAGAATGTTAATATGTTTTTGGAAATTTAATTTTTCTTGAATTTTCATTGTTAAATTTTTTTTCTATCTCATCTGCTTGAGAACATGTAACTTTAAAGGATGCTCACTCTATCCAATAACAACAGCAATTAAAAGAAGAAAGTACAGTCTACTCACCAAACATTTATAATACAAAAATAATTTAGGTGTCTGCAGATATCAGTAGAACAGATAGAATAATTAAAATGTTGGCTGGCCTGTTTGTATAGGTCAGCCATGAAAATTCCTCATGTGTAATTCAGTCAGGGTCCCAAAGAATAACTCTTATATTTTCCTTATTCCCTTTTCAAGTACAAAATCTATAGAATTGGCTTCCGGCTACTTAGAAAATTATTACTTTTTTCCTCATCACAGTTTTGGGCTTGAGTTTGAGGTTTCCTGCCTTAATGTGTGTGTGTGTGTGTGTGTGTGTGTGTGTGTGTGTGTAAACAAATGGTAAGACATAATGCCCTAGGCCTCTCTCTGTAATCTATTATCAATACCATTTCACATCAGTGTCATATTAGAGAAAATTGACTGTATCTGCTCTAATCCAATGTTTTCTGCTATTCCTTCATAAATAGTTCATGGAGTAGCTTTGTGGTAATTTTTATTGCTATTTTTGTAGTTGTGGACTTTGATTACATTTTTTTCTGATTATAATATTTATCGTTTGTATCTATTTGTAAAATTCTAGTAAGGTACAAGTAAAATAAGAATCCATAGGTTATTGCTGTTTCAGTGCATTAACATTCAGATTTTTTTTCATACATATGATGAAAACTTTGATTTTTGTTCTTTCTATATAGTTGTAATCATAATGGGAATATAATTCTGTCTTAATTTTTCTCACTTAAAATTATAAATATTTTTGCACATCAGTAAAATCTCTATAAAAGTTTTTTTCTTGATTACAACTTTGAAACAAGTCTTTTCCTATATTTAGGTGATTTCCTTAGGATAGATTCCTGGAATTGGACTTTCTTGGTCAAAATCTATGAACATTTGAAGATTTTGAGTGTATCTTGCCTAATTGCGTTTACTAAAGCTCTTACACATTTATAGTCCTAAAGCATCTAAAAGTACTGAGTGATCTTTTCATTTGCTTTAATAATTTGTAGCAAAAGTGACTTTCCATATCTTTGATTACCTCACTAAGGAATATTTTCTTGTGTATTCTACATTTGCATTAGTTCTTCAGTGTTCATATTCTTTGCAACGATGTTTTCATAAACTTAGGGCAAAAAGGTTGTGGATAATCAACTTTTTTCGGTGACATTTCATTTTGATAAGTCTTTTTTTCCTTTTTTAATATGTGAAAGAATAAACAGGATTTTTTTTATAGTAGCAAACTGTTACATAAACAGGTTTTGTCATGCAGTCTCAATCGGGTTTTAGACTATGCATTAGAATGACTCCTTTTGCTTCTTTTGTCTTGACTATGTATTTTGGTTATAGGTATAATTATGTATGTTCATAAAACTTAAAAGAGTAGCATGCCCTTTGTGTTTTTCTTGTCTGCTTTTCGACTCTTGCCCCCTCCCTCAACTCTCTCCGGGATAGATCCTCTCCTCCCTTGAGTCCATCTGTCTGGTCATCTGTCTGAGGAGTTAGCATTCCCTCACCCTCCCAGAATCATCCTGAACAAATAGTCCATGGCTAAAGAAAAACTGATGAGCATTTCTGGGTGAAAGGCAGACTTAACCGCCTTAACAATCCCCGTGTTGTCTGCAGCAAGAAGCCATTGGCTAAGGTGTGATTTCAAAGGCCACATTCTAAAGCCTGTTCTGACCTCTAGCTCTGGTACTAGTGCTTCTTTCAGGGGGGATACCTCTCCCCCCGTCTCTTTTAACCAGAGTTTTCCTCCGATGGTATGTGGACTGGTTTGAATCCTTTTCAGAACTTTCAGAATCCCTTGATTTCCTTCTTCCCCCTTTAAATCTGACTTTTCTTCCAAACACTGTCTCCACACCTGTAGTGGTCAGATTAAGTACATTACCAGCAACCAGACCAAGGTTAGTGTTTTCCATTGCTCTACCTTCCCTTGGGTTAAAAGGAGCAGGGGAATCCCTTGTGGATGCAGAAGTAGCTCTTCACATTCCACTCCCCTTGAAAATGGCTCAGCTCTTCTTAACACTATAAATTAAATTAGCACATGTGGCCTTAAAACAGCCCAGGCATGGAAGGCATGGTTATCTTTCTGGGAAAATGATCAGGGCTACATTCAAAGAGCCCAGTGTCTCCCAGGCATCTCTCAAGGACATGTCAGTGTGTTGTGACATTTCTGGGCATGAATGGGATTTTAAAGATTGCCTTTCCATTAGTTTACTAGTATATATTCTGGGTACTATGCTGTGAAGGTTGTGACCGTGGCGCTCATTCAAATGTATACAGTTATTAATTGTATAAACCGGAAATGCAGAAACCATATCAAACAAAAGAGAAAAGTTGACTGTCTCAAAGGAACCACTACCCAGAAAGGTATACATTTTTCCCCCAACCCCTACACCCAGACTCAGACGTTCATAGGATGTCACTGCAGCTGAGTCAGGACTGAGGGAATTCAAAATTATGAATATAACATAGAGTAACAACTTAGTTTCTTGAACCTTCTGTTACTGCTCTACATTCCTGTAATTTTGTTATCTCCATTGCCTTCCACAGTTCCTACAGAAAGTAGACCCTGCTCAGTCTGTCAGGTGAGTTTACTGAATATATGTTATTCATCTCATCCTTGTCACCTTAGCCTGTGCAGTTAACTGGCCCCCATCCAGTGCATCTAAATCCCTTTGCTTTGTAAGGTTATTGTGCTTATTGCTCCAGCCATTCTTTTTTTTTTTTTGGTAAGATTTTATTTATTGATTTATTTGAGAGAGAGACAGAGATAGCAAGAGAAAGCACTAGTCGGGAGAAGAGGGAGAAGCAGGCCTCCCTCCAAGCAGGGAGCCGGATGCGGGGCTTGATCCCTGGACCCTGGGATCATGACCTGGGCTGAAGGCAGTGGCTTAACTGACTCAGCCACCCAGGAGCCCCTGCTCTAGCCATTCTTACATTCTTTAGTCATGTGGTAATTAATATGAGCATCTAAATTTTTGTGTCTGTGCTCAACAAGATGGTAAACTGTTAGAGAATAAAAACTGTGCTTTTTGTACTTCTCAGAGTGGCAAGCATATTACCTTGCACATAGTAGAGGCTCAGCAAATACCTCAATGATTAATTCATTTTTTTTTTTTAAATGGATTTGAATGGATAACTCTGAGAGAAGGATCCAGGTGTTCCCTTGTATTGAGTAAACTTGGCTCTGGTGGTGAAATTTTCTTGGCTTCAAATTATATACTAAATGAAAATGGGTGATGCATACTTCATGGGATTATTTTTAGCTTGAACTTTCAAAATTGACTATAATGAGACACATTATCCTATAGAGCTTCTGCCTCCCCTCTTCCTCCTTATTTAACTTGACCCATCCTTTTTAAGACTCAGCCCAGGGTTCACCTTTTTTTAAAAAAGGCTTCCCCATCTTTCTAATCTCAATCTGCTCCTTCTTTGCCATGCTAGAGAACAGCTGACTCTCCCCCATCATTTATTTAGTGTTTGCAAATACTGCAGTGTATTATATTCTCATCATTTGTGTGTGTCTGGCTCCCTTCCATAGCTAGATCACAGCCTCCTTCGAGGTCTCAGGACCATCGTTTAATCCTTTTGCATACAGCCCAGTAATTAGCATGATGTTTGTCCCTGGATTTAGGAGAAGCATTTAGAAACTTGGTTTACATGCTATGTTACCCAAGAACTGTGTGAACTGAACAAATCACTCTGCCTCTCTGAACCTAACTTTGTCAATGGTAAAGTCATTATAATCTCTCACAAAATTATCACAAATGTAAATAAGATTACGGATGGGCAAATGTTTTAAAATTGTAAACCAGCATACCAAAGGAAAAAACCATTACTGTTGTTAATTGTTAACTTAAAAAAAAAAATCTATTCCTTATCCCACTGAATGAATATAAGTTTCTTGAGGGAACACTCTGTGTTCTCTGTACCCCCAAACTGGGAATCATGCCTGGCATATAATGCCGAAAGATAGTTTTGTTTTGTTTTGCTTTGAATGATATATTAGTAGGCTGCTGGGAAGATTTTGGTGATTCAGTTTTACATATTTTTAACAAGAAATACTCTCTGACTTAAGAATTTGGGCATGTTGTCTTCATTTCAAGGTTGCTACGTTGACCATCCATTAGAAACAATAGATTATAGACAGTGTCCTAGGTGTGCTTGGAATAAATTTTTAAAATACAGAATAATTTTTATTAACAAGATACATGACCACAAGCAATATAAAGATGCAGTTGAGTGGCTTGTGGTAAGAAATGGAAGAAAGGATTTAAAAGAAGTTATAATTCTTTGTCAGTTATTTTCTACCCTAGTTATATATTAGAATCACCTGAGTTGCCCTAAAATTCAGATACTTGGGCTTTACCCCGATTAAATGAGGATTTCTTTTCCGTGTAGAGAGTCAGCCCCTTGTTGCTGTAGGTGAACAGTGTGAAATGAACAGACTCTTTGAAGATTTCCATGTACTGTCATTTAGTGTCTTACAAAAACTAGCTGCTTCTCTGGCAGTATGGATATAACAAAGGAATCGAAGAGGGGGTGTAGAACAACCGGATGGTGTCACCTAAGTCCTATTAGAAGCTCGGTGAATACCGCCTCCATGTGAGCTACAATGGGGCCTCTGTGCAGACTTGCTCAAGCAGCAGTCTCTGCTACTGATGATGTTGGGTGCGTAAGAAGAGGAATGCAGAAGGTGCTGTGGAGTCCGAGGAGAAGATGGGGTGCAGTGTGCCCTGAAAGAGCAAGGAAGGGCTCCTGAGGATGAATTAGGAACTTCCCAGAGAGACCAGAAGTGTAGACGAGGCATCGGGTGAGGAATTCTGGCTATTGGCAAAACAAGCAACGTTAGCATTTCCCCTACACTTTGCACACAGTGGCTGTTCCATAAATATTAAATGTGAGTAATGATAATGATGGTCTTTATGACTAAAATTAATTGCTAATGCTTCGGTCCAAAACAGAACTTCAAGAGATAATGGTCATTGAGTAAGAGAATGGACCAGACACTATGTTCTTTGCATATGACTTTTCCAAATCTGGGATTTTCTTCTTCCAGCTAGGAAAAATTATTTGTGCTGCAATGAGAGAACTCTGTGTTTCATCCTTAATTTAAGGATGTCTGGTTTCTCTTTTCTGTACAATGTTTATGTCATGAAGATCAGTATTTTTCTATTCAGATTTTCTAATGATTTTACTAATGTATGACTTCTATTTTCCAGTCTTTGAAAACTGGTTTATTCTTGACTCCAGTTATTCTATATTTTTCCTTTAGAATCATCATAGTTTTAGTAGGGGTCCAGAGGCAGGCTCATACGTTGTAAGATAATGACATTAAAGTTGTTCAGTAGTAGTGATCATTTGATACTACTGGTAAATTACTTTCTTTTTAAACTGTACATGGTGTTGTTTGTTTGTTAGGTGGCAGCCATTGGGCCTCCAGTCTCTTTTCTCCTGTATCTACAAGCAGTCATTATTCAACTGGTATATGAGACTTTATTTTTTGTTTCTCAGTCTGTAGTCCTCTGTCTACCTACCTGCTCACCACTGTTGAATGCCACTCTGCTGTTACCTCCTCTCTTGGACAATACACATTATTGTCCTCTATTTATACCCCAGGCATGAGAAGACAGCTAAATGAAAGAGGTTCTAACACCTTTCCCTTTTTCTCAGAAAAGCATACATATAGGAGGGCATTATATCTTTTTTGTTTTGTTTTTTTTTTTGCAAAAAGTATGGAAAGTCATTTTTACAAAGAAAATGGAATATTTTCCTTAGTGACAAACTTCCATTATACTTTTATTTATTTATTTTTCATGAAATTCACGCTTTATGTAATCAGGCTCCCTTTGAAGCTGTACCACTCCCCTTTCTGTCAGTTTTGTTTTCCTTCAGAACATCATTTGGTTGATAAGTTTCCTAGTGTCCTGTTTAGCTGTCAGATTTTGATAAGCTTTCTGGGGAGCTCACATACAGTGTTCACGTCACCCCAATTCAGCGCTATTTTCCTTATCTGCGGTCTACCAGAAGTAACTTGGGGTTAAGGTTTGGCACTTCCTCCTGGTGTTTTGGCTTTGGCGCTGCAAACCTATCACAAAGCAGACATAATATGTATACAAACAGCTAAAGACATTAGTAGAATCTTGTCAGCTAAAAAGCAGGAGAGCCTCAAATGTGAAAAGGAGAAAATGGTGCTGAGTGTATTTATGATCGCATGCTTGAGTCTGAGTGAAACCGTAACTGGTATTATGTATTAAAAAATGAACTAGATTTAGATTCTTTATCATCATTTACTTTCCAACACTGGCTGTAAAAGTAATTAATAGCTCATGCAATTTGCATGTATTGCGCTCTCTTAGCTCATGTGTTTACATGGAAACATCACCCACATACACGAAAGGAAATAGGCCTCAAGTAATGTTCCTTACATAAGGGAGATAGCATCAGACCTCTTAGAGTTTATGTATCCTCAACCTCTATTTATTGGGAAAGTCAAGATCTTGAAGTATTTGCTGCTCCCAGGTTTAATTGGTTTTATCTGCTGTTATCATAACAACCTTATCTCTGCAGACAGTTGCATGGATAATATTTGGAGATCAGAATTCAAGCCCAGACACACAGTGTCATCGAGCAATTAAATGTTATTTGATAGTTCTGTGTGTGGCTCAGGTGTGGGGAGCTCCTGCCTCTGGTTGACAGTCTTTATAGCATCATAAAATGGTTCTCAGGGGAAATCCGGATATGGAAAGCTTTCCGAATAGAAATGGCCAGAAAAGCCAGGGTGAAGTGTGGTTCAGGCTCTTGTGGCGGTTCCAGTCATTGACTGTTGCCTAATGACTGTGCAGTTCAGGTCTGAGAGATGTTTAATTATTTCTGTTATTGCATTTTGGTGAAAGGATAAAGAAGCTGTCTAGCTCCGTGACACAGTTGCTGATGTGTATTTTGGGGGAGTCCATTAGATAGATCAACTTTGCTCTCCACATGCCCAATTTAATCCCTCATATGAGAACTACATAAAACATACTCTATATAGGAGAATTCTTGATGGATGTTTAACTGCATAGATCTAATTAGATGCAGAGCAAGACTTTCCCCAAATGATTAACTGGCAAGATTAGGTAGACCTTCCTTTGTTTTGTTGGGATTTGGGCTTTCTTCCTGTAATATTCGTTTTTATCTCTTAAAATGAGTTTCTGAAAGCAGAAATGGAGGTAAAGCAAGCACTTGACACAGCTAAGATTTGAAGAGTATTATAGTTATTCTTTTGGGTTTTTCCAGGAGTGGATTACCTCTTTAACTTCCTATGGTCTGTATGGAGGAGATAGGGAGAAGCCCAATTCAGGCTTCTCTGTAGGTGAAGCACTAAAATGTTCTGCTCATTATATGTTTTAATTGCTCAGTTGTGCCTGGAATGTAGATTAACTCTCTCACACCTGAAAAAAGATTCCCCCTTCATAGGGAGAGCAGTGAAGATGAGAGACAATAGGATGACAAATGAGATTGCTAAGTGGAGCCCTGATCAATAGAGAGTGCTGTCCATTTGGGTAATGGACATCCCTGTCATCTCAGCTGTTAAAGAATTCAGCAGAGATGAGTCCCCAAAGGTCTGCAAAGTATAAGGCATCCAATACAGGAAACATTACCACCTCCTTTCCTCAACCCCAATAAATAAAAAGGTGCATCTCAGGAGCTCACTCTTTAGCTGCAGTAAGCTGTCGTGCATAGAATTTATTGTACTCTATTTTCAAAAATCTGTGCACAAAGCAGAAAGACAACCTGGAGACTGGGGGGTGGGGGTAGGGATGGTCTTTGTGTCCTCAGACCTTAACGGTGGTGTGAACACCTTAGGTAATCTTGTGTGTGGCAAGGAGAGAAGTCTTACGATTTAAAATTATAAGGTTGTTTAAATTGCTCTTTTAAAATGATTTAAACCCCACCCACCCACCCACCTGGCAATTTGAAGCCAGCATATTTGGCAACCAGGAAGCTTGACGAATTGCTTTTGTCAGACAGCCATATGGCAGATGGGGTGGAGGTCACTGTGGTGCCCAGCCTTCCTCACTCAGATCAGCGCCATTCGTCCACACGTCCAGTTCTGACAGAGGAGCGTTCATGGTTCTTCCTTTCTAAATAACTTCAATATGGTCAATCTCTACTTCTTAGAAACTCCAGTCTTCTTCTATCCCACATTACGTCGTGGAGGCCGGATGGAGGCTATTTCTTCATCTGTCTTGCCACTACTCATTTAACCCAGCTAGTTCCCAAAGGGATCCCTGTAACCATGGCGGCCAGACTTCCTGCTGGAATGTGCATGCGAGGATTTCCGGACGGTTGTGAAGAGGAGTGCCGTTTCACGGGGCAGTCAGGTGTGGGTCATTAATTTTCAGTGCTGTTGTTTAACTATTAATGAGGTCATGGCCCCAGGGCAAGACTGACTTTACCTATCAGATGTCTCCCCTCTCCCAGAAGGCTGTTCACCTTTAGTCAGAGCTCTCCTCTAATAATTGTCCCGGGCAGCGTTCACACGCCATTGCCTCATCTCTTAACCTCAGCTTCTTCTAGATAAGAAATAATTCCTCCTGCCCATCTCCCCAGTCATCCATCTTCAGTAGGGCCCATAAAACAAAGCCGTTCCCATTTTCCATTAACCTCTATGTCCTGAAACTTAGAGGCATATATGCTTTCTCTTCTTCCTCAGCAAGAGACATCTATTAGCCATCATTTTCAGGAGGCCTTAAATTATGCAGAAAAGGCAGGCATCACCCTCGTTGACCTAGCCACCTACTTTACCTTTTATTTCTCTCCTATTTACCATTAGAGTTGATAATTTGTAGAACTCAGTAAAGTAATTCACAACTGTCAGCATCTTTATTATATTGCAGCCAACAGCAGAAATAGTAACCTGAAGGGATATCTACTAAATCAAGATTTCTGTAGCATAAGCAGTGTAAATGAATTCCTGCACATTACATTATTATTTTTATAATGTCTTTATTAAAAAGGAAAGGAGAGGATGCCTATTTAGAACAAGTACATCACATCCAAAGGCTAATAGAAGCTTAGGGTTGGGAAAAAAGCACATTAAATGTTCTAAGCCCCAGCTCCTGCCCATTTGGAAGGGCTTCCACATCCTCAGCCGGTCAGCAGGTGGTCTCTACTTAGCCAGGATCTCACCAGCAGTCCAGGGGTAATTACTACCCCTTCTTCATCCTCCTCTTGTTCTCTAGAGCAGCAAAGAAAAAGATCTACTCTGTATGACAACCCTTCAGGGAGTGGAGAGTAGGTATCTTGTTTCCTGACATCATCTCTCTTCCAGCCTAAACCTCTCCAGTTTTGTCAGCTGTTCCTCACCTGTCATGCTTCCGGCAGACCCACCATCCTGTCTGCCCCTTGCATTTGTCAGTAGAGGTTTTCAAGGGGGGATCCCAAGCCCTGCAGTAGGAGTGATTCTGGCTATACAGAGTTTAAGGTGCAGGTCCTATCTCTTGATTCAGACTCTAGAGGTTAGGGCACAGCCCCGTCTCACTGGTTCATGGTGAGCTTGCAGTTAACCATAATCCCTCAGACTAATTCACAGGAACTTTACTTAAAGTAGAAACTTCCTCCCTTTTGGCTCTAACGTAGCTTAATTTTTTGAATCTTGAGTGCAGGATTTTTTTTTTTTTAAAGGTCTTTATCCAAGAGCATCTTGTCTGATTATAAATCTGTTCTCTTTCACAGTTTTAATTCGTTGGGCAAATTTAATTTTAAAATTCTCTGTGTTAAAGCATCTATACTGGTAAAATATACACATAAGGCAAAAGGAAATAATACACCTGGATGCCTCTTCACCAGCAAGGCCATGCCAGCTGCCTTTTATCAGTGCATCCTATATGCCAGTCCCAGCCTGGAACCGTCGCACACATTCTTTCTCATCCTTGAAACAAAAGTATGAGGTGGATATTGTTGTTGTCCCCTTGACAGGTGTGGGAGCCAGACTGAGAGACGTGAAGTGACTTACATGAGGCCATGACAGCTAGGAAGTGGCATAACCGGGATTCAAGCCCGCATCTCTCACTCGGTCTCTCTTGCTATTCTTTCTGCCTTGGTGTCTGTGTTAAATTGTTTATTAATTTGCTTTTAAGATAAGTTCCCATATTCCTCGCTATTTGACAAAGGCCATTCAAAACTGCAGCAGGCCAATGGAAAACAGACCAAGAACAAAACATTCCTGGACTAGAGATAATTCACACCATACGTTATCTGCGGTGGTTATTGAGACTTTTTACAAAGGCTTTGATTCTCTTACCTTCCAGACATATGGTTGAATTGCACCCCCTAATCCACTTGAAATTCGGTGTGACTGTTTGCCATTCAGTTCTGTTTTTAAAAAAGCTGCTACCCACTAATAGGTCATGATCCACACTTTGAAAAGCCTAAAACATATCTCGTGCCTCCGTCTATGTATAGCAATTTATTGTATATGGTAATGTCATCCCTTTAAACCTAAATCTCTGTATACGATATAACAAAAATCTTAAGTTTTGTTGGCAATATTTTTGACCATAGTAACATGATTGAGAGAAATGCTAAACACTTAATTTTCGGATGGCTTTTATTGTTGTATGTAGGAAGAATATTCCAGCTGTGAGAAGATGGAGAGAGAAAATTAATGAACTATTAATGCAGCCAAGGATAGAAGTGCATGGAGGTTAGCTAGAGGGTTCCTTGTTTTTGAGACCATCACTTCAGACTTGTATTACATATATAATATGCCATAGTTGGAGTGGTCAAGCAAGTTACATCCTTCCATTTTTATTAAATTCTGAGTTTTGCCTTTTCTTTTTTTAACATGGACTTTTAAGAGCACTTAGGAGATGCTCTGAGTAAATTAATTGATGTTGATTTTGATGGCAATAAAACAAACACAAACAAACCCCCAGAATTGGTTCCTAATCATGAATAAGCTGTGTGTCTCTAGCTTAGTAAAAGCCATTGTTACTTTCACTTCATAACTAATGTCCCACAGAATAAGGACCGAGGTCCTGTTTCGGGCTTAGTTTCAACATTGAGGTCTGCAAGTGAGGAAGGATGTTTTCCTGTGTCATCCCAGTCATTGCCACAGCAAGCCTGAGAGGTGAGCAGGGTGGGTACCCACTGTTCCCATCTCACAGATGGCGAAGCAGATGACGCCCTCTGGCCTTTCTGTAAATTAACAGCTCCGAGTCAATTTAGAGATAAGACTTTGTGTTAACAGGAGGGACAACACTGTTTCCTCTAGTCCTCTACTCACCAGGCTTTGTTTCCTGAAAGTCCTTTTATTTCCTGGTTTCTGAAAGAACATCTGTGAAGAATGCTCTGAACACCATTTACTTCTGGGGGTGAAAGTAATAGCATCTTTCATGTTCCATGGGGGCGGAGAAGCCATGGAATCATACTTGGCTGCCTGATGTGGCCATTGTCAGTCCTTACCTGACCTTCTGTATACCCTGCACATTTCTCCACCTTAGTTTTCACATCTGTTACATGAAGTTATTATGAAAACTCCCTGCTTGCCACATATGGTCGTTGTGCATCTGAAATAAGAGCACGGACTTGAGAATACCCTGAAAAGGTAAATTAATTTTATCAATATAACGGTATTGAAATTGTTATTATTTTTCCTCCTTCCATTCTCCCACTACACACACACACACACACACACACACACACACACACACACACACACACACACACAGAGGTAGGAGAATCTTAGTCTTTTTAGAAGAAAATAAAGTTTATCTGAATAACCACAAGAACATGGGATGTTTGGGTTTTCTAGTTCTTAGACAAAATGTAAGGCCATATGTTTAGGCCAGAAACTTACGGGGGGGGGGGGAAGGGGGTACAACTGATTTTTCCCAGCACAAAATCTTTTTCTCCTGTGGAAAGCTGGTATTTTCTAGTGAATATAGCTGGCTACTCTATAGCGACAGTGTAACTATATGTGGTACCTATATTCATTATATTAAAAGAACAGCATTGGTAGAGTCTCTTTTCTTTTCACTTTGAACTACTTGTCATAACTTGGAGACTTTTCTAATGGCTTGACAGTGTTTTCTTGGCACTCTAAGCTCTTATACTACTATAGCTGATGAAACTAGAATTTCACATTGTACTTCCACTTTACCCTCGTACTCCTCTTTTTACCATAACACCTTATTATTTAGGAATTTGCTTTCCTGATCTCCTTGGGATGACTTGCTACTCCACTGATTTAGTTGTTAGAATAAAATAATGTACTTTCACATTCAGAAGGAAATCCTGTTCTATTATTCTCTATGCACTTTTCACTTGGGAAACTATTTAATCAGAGAATCTATTTATAATCCATGACTGACTATAAAAGCACACATAAAGATGATTTCTAGAAAGTCAGAACTCATGTAGCTTTTGCCTTATGGGATATTGCAGAGTAACCCGTGCCAGAGGGTATCCATGTTCACATCGAGCCAAGTCTGGGCTATTTGCTTTGTCCTGTCAGAGTGAGCAAAAATCCCATGTAGAGCCCAACACTAGTTTCAGTTAGACTGTTTCCGTGTAAACCTTATGTTGGAATGAAGTGATGAAGAGAAAATATAAGTCTGGCCGTAGACTCAGGGAGCTACGACCGAGATCAGGCTTCTCTTCTGAGATTTGAGTCTTCTGGGTGCAATCTACTGTTATTGCAAAAAACCATGTCTTCCTTTCAAAATCAAGAATCTAGATTCTAGAATAATTCAGTAATGATACAAATTCTTTATCCTATTAACTTCCTGGATGAACTAAATAACTTTCTGTTGATTTCTGTGATCCTGTATTGATGGCTATAAGCAGTATAGTATCGTGTCTTTTGGTTGACTTTTTGGGGCAGTTTCTGGTCTTTTTGCATGCCCATTATAAACATTTTCTGCGGGGCAATATAAATTTGATTGCTAATGAAACAAAAGCATTGGGAAAAAATTTAGTAATAGGTTTTAGGAAAATCAGAGCACTTGGTATTGCTTCAAATTTGAGTGAAGTGATCATTACCTAAAAAAAAAACCCTTGAAATTGAAATATCCACATTAACATGTAAAAAGGGGAAGAGGAGATAAAGCAACGTATATTGAATATGCCACATACACCATGTTTGTATCCACTCTGTGTCTGCTGTCCTCATAGCCACTGTGTGCCAAGAACTGTGCTTTCTCCCATACATCTCCTCCTTAATCTTAAATCTCATAACCCTTGCAAATTGTAATATAACTATCTTCATTTTTATCTAAGGAACAGAGCTGAGAGAGGTTAACTTTTCTGTCTGAGGTCCCGTAGGCAGTGCTGGATAGGAGAGAAAATCTTTTCAGAGCGTCTCCAACTCCGAAGCTCATGTTCTTTTCCTTTACCCTGTGTTCTTACTCAAAGATTAATAAATATAATTCAAAAGTGCCATTTGTGTATGACACACACATACATGCCTCATCAACATTAACAGTGTGGATATAATTAAACACGGTGAGCTTATATGCTACTACTTCCTATGAATTTATTTACTACCATCGAACTTCCCCGCGGGACCTCCTGTGAGTATGGAGCACCTATCCAGAGAGTTATGAAAGATGTCACGAGGCGGCAGTACAGGCGAAGGTAGATACGGGTCCCACAGAAGTCTCTTCTGTGCGTGTGGATTTTCTGCCGGCTCACTGAGGATGCCAAGTGAAGTTACCTCTCCTCAGTTTGAATTATGAGGTCCAGCCATACCTAACGCACAGAATTCCAGTTGGGCTTTTCGTGAAGCAAATGATTTCCAAGTTCTTCTCTACCTTCAGTGTATCGTCAGTACCATGAGAGCTGCGTTCAGTTAAGTTTACATTAATGAGGTGAATAGTGGATGATGTGTAAGTTCTATAGAATAGTCTTTGGTTTTCACCTACCTTAAGCTTGTTGTTGCATTTTTAACATGCTCAGACGCTTGTCTGTTTTGAGGCACTTTGTGCTCGGCTGTGACTCACTCAACCTGTGTGTGCCCTGGGCCTTTTTCTGACCTGGCTAACAAGTGTTTTGCTATTATTAATATCCCTTCCCACCTACTGAGTAATTGTTCCTACTGGAACAGCTGATGCCAAGAATGGCCTTTCGGTTACATCCAGTGCATCTTGTGCTCGCAGATCTGGTTCATTGGGAACATGGGCGAGTAACTTCCAGTTAAAAGAGTCACTCACGGTAATTTTAAGTTAGAGACTGCACAGCTCAGTGACTACACCTATGGTAAGGTTTGGTGTGGGCAAAAAGAGGTTAAGTAGTAGTATTTTGGTTGATTAACTACGTGAATTACAAAACTGAAGAACCCAAACCAAATTGATTTTCAAGACTGAAACCACCGGCATTAAAAACAGCTTTTAATCACTGTTTGTGCCCCCTTTAAGATATTCAGAAACCAACCTCTTACCGTAAGTTGCTGCACAATTTAATTATTTCTTATTAGAAGAGTGAAAGGAATTGGAAGAAAGGAGATATATCTGCTCTTGTTAATTGCAAGTGGTAATCCACAGTCCGCTTCTGCTACCTGTCATTCTTCCCTACCAACCAAATGGGAAAGCACCCATGCATTGCTCATCTGCATAAGGAGAAGGAAACTCTTTGTTACTGCAAAGGGATTTATTTCAATAAAGAAATAGAGTGAAGGGATGACAGATAAGTGCACTTAAACCTTCCGAGCATTACAGCAAGCTTGTCGAATTTGGGTACTAAATATGATCTCTGTATTCTCTGTTAATGATGGAGTCTCTTGGTCAAACTGATGTTGTGCCTGGAACCATAATCCTTTCTTTATGCCACCTCATTGCTTCTTAGCAGGCGGGAGGCACAAACTCATTGCTAATTCTTTCGCTCTCCACCTGCTGGCCCCCTTGTGAATCGGAGCTTTGGAGTGATGTAGCCTTTTGGGCATTCACACAAAGAGCCAGGCACATTTGTGAGCCGTGTGCCTTCCGCAAAGCAGTGGGACAGCAAGAGTCTTACACACATTTTAGATTGTTTTGCACTTGAACGAATGGAAGACATACAAATCGAAAGTCTGAGACTATTTCTAAAAAGTAAAGGAAGGACACATTTTCAGTTTTCAGCTGATTGGTACCTTAGCCATTTCCTAACTCTAGGTGATAATAAGATAGCTGCCCTTCCAGGGGCCTGGGGTACGTGAACTGTTTCTAAAGCAAAGGAAGAACAAGCCAATCAATCAGTCAATAAATAAGTAAATGAAGGAAGGGGCAATATTTGAGGCTGTGTGAAGATTTCCCATTGTTGATTTAAAAAAGTAATAACATTGACGGAGCTTACTTGGTAAAGTAAGCTATTTTGTCCCTTTTCTTTGTCTTCTGGAATCTGTATCCCTTAGAAAATAAATGGTCTTAAATTCAGTGAGTCCTGTTTAGGTGTTGGGAATATCCTTCTTTCTGTTCTGTTAACAAGGCAGGGTCCCTCCCTCATGGAGTTTCATTTTGGGTGGTTAAGCGGGGGGAGGAAAACAATCTTCAAATGAATGAACAGACAAGAGAATTGGAGATAGTGGTGATATGACTACGAAATAAAGGAAATAAAACGCAAGGATGTGATAGAAAATAGGAGGTGGAGGAAAACTAGTAAAATGGCTTGGGTGGTCAGGGAAGATGATGCTGCTGAGCTGGTCATATTTGAATTGAGACCAAAAACATGAGAAAGAGCCAAAAGATACAGGTTTGAGTGGCTCTGCGGGGCAGAGAGCCCTCAGTGACTTGTAGGTGTTTCAGGAGGGTCTTCACATCCCCTTGTACCACAAAATGTGATGGTGGACCATGAAGTATGTGCATATGTGTCTTAGAGATAGACATATCATCATTTTGAAACAAATATGCATGCTGTTGGAATTAACAAAGTACGATCTCGTATCAAACTTACCGCATGGAGAGTAGTTTTTGTCATTCTGTATTTTTTAGTGTTGAGATCAAAGAAACACAACTGCTTTCATGTCGGAGTTGTCATTCTTGAAAAGATTGGGTACCAGTGCTGTACAGTAGTTATTGAAAGATGCGTTCTGCTGCACGAGGCTGACTGGCCCACCCTTCTATCAGAACAAGAGAGCATAGACCAATATTAGGTCTAATGATAAAATGCATGCATTCTTGTTCCCCTGGATTCAAATCCCATTACACTTATGTGATAATTAGTATTTATGGACTAAATTTAAGAGGGTGGGAAGCTTAGAAAATAGATAATAAGGGTGTTTTATTCGATATGATTCATTTAAATATTGTGTATGACTGTATGGCCAGGATATGAATTACTATTAACTACCCTGTGCTATCACTGTAAAGATAATTTTTTAAAAGAAATAGCAGAAACATTTTGATCTGTAGTCATTAGTATCAATTCACTGTGCTTTGGGCACACCTGAATGGTACTTAGTAGGCAGAAACATGATCTCACACATTCCTGAAAACCTGCTAATTATAGTTTGAAGGCCAGCTTTTCTTGTATGGTACCTGTTCAGAGCAAAGTCTTGCGATGACAGAATTATTCAGTTCAATCTGACAAACATTTATTGAGTCTTTTAAAAAACTCAGTAGGGGTTTTCATCTGCCTACCAGGTAAAAGAAGAGTTGATTTGGACTAACCTGAACACAGGTACCAATAAATGCTCAGTATTTTGTATCTGTCCTCTTGAGAATACTATCATCTCGAATGTACCGACTGTGTGCCCACAATTTTTTTTTAATATACTGTTTTAAAGTATTTTCATTTTATACCTGAGACAGTTGAGTATTTTGATTTTTTGAAGTAACTGGTTCCTTGGATTCTTTATTATTAAGAAGGCTTTATTGTATTATGAACAAAGGCCTTGCCCTTTTCTTGGGCGCGTTGATTTGTTGCCTGGATAAAGCTTTTAGTGACAAGCCAGATGTGGTATGCAAACAGACTCCACCAGTGAGTATGGCAGGAGAAAGCCTGGAGTACAGTACATGAGAACAGCTTTTGTTATACCAGAGTGACACGGTGATTTATGAAGTGTCAAACCCTCTTGCCTTTGAAGAATTCCGGCCTTCACATCTGTCTTTCGTGTTTGTTTCAGTTGTCCTGGTGACACACTGTCCCTGCAAGCCCCGGAATGGTTCTGTGGACCTTGTGGCGCATGAATGGAGGGTCGTTTCCCCCTTTTTGGGATGGGGAAACAAAGCAGTGAATGAGAAATCAGGAGAGAGTGGGAAAGTGAGTCACTGTGCTTTGTTACACCTCACACCCCAGAGCAGTGCTTAGAGCTCAAAGGGGAAAGGGAGCTTTCCTGCAAGGGGTTTCAGTTTTGGGGGGTCTCAGAATGAAAAATGCTTGAACAACCCTTTCTTTTCTTAAGATTATTTTTTTAAGTGAAAATATTCAAATAAATGCACGTAAGCCAAGTTGAATTCTTTTTTAACTCAGATCGTCTTTGGAATACTTGCTTTGTAGTGTATTTATGGCATTCAGTTGGATGTGTAATTTTATATTTTTCTGCAGTGCAGGTTTTTTAAGGGGAACATATCACTCCGTACCCCCAAAGAAAGAACACTAATTTTTTTTGGATTTGGAAACAAAAACACTTTTTTTTTAAAGCCCTCTGTGTATTTTTTTCCCCTTAGATCTTCGACACCCTACATGTCTGTTTATTGTTTTAGTATCATATAGAAATTCTGAACAGGGCTTTCTACAGGATGAAGTAGATTAAGTGAGAAGTTTTCCAAAAGGATTAAGTTAGGCAAAACCTGGGGTGACCTTGTCAAGACAAGATTATTTTGATCCTTTGCCTTAAGGAATGGCTTGAGTTTTCAGGTAAAAGAGTCACAAGAAGGAAAATTTCTGTTTTTGTGAAAATCTACATTTCAGCATATATACTCCCATAGTTTCAATTGATAGCCTATGAAGCAGAATCGGCAACTGGACCATGATTCTACTTACCAGGCTTTGACTGGTGAAATGAGGGTTTTTTGATGGTTAAAAATTCAAGTGGGCAGCAGCTGAAGGGTGGTCTCATTGCTAAGTGCAAATCTAGCACAGTGACCAGAAAACCCAAGTTTCTGATGGCAGCTGTGTTTGTGGACCTACAAGAGTGACCTCTTCCCTGGCTGAAGTCGCCTTCATTAAACTAATTTAATACCAGATCATGGAAATAGTTTTGTTTTCTGTAACCACATATCCCAAACATCGTTATATCAAACAAAACTGGCGGGGTGTTCTTGTTAAATTTGGGATCCTCAAGTGTAAGGACCTTGGGAATAACTCATGGTTCCTCTTAGTGACCGGAAATATAGAAAAGACTTCATTGGGTTTCTAGGAATTCAAGAATGACAAGGAGATAAAGTTGGCTTTGTGACTTAGGGCTGTGGTTTTTTGCCTTTCAGATGTGCCTAATGAAATTAACATTGCCACACGTCAGAGAAACCAGTGTTGCTTTTCCGAAATGTCTGGAGCTTCAGCAGCTCATAAGGATGCTTTTGGGAACTGGGGTTACTGAAGTGCACCTAATGGAAATGGCTACAGGGTGCCTTGCCTCTTCCAAAGGAAGATCCTTGCCCGGGGAATTTTTAGTTGTCTGCTTTTGGCCCGGTGTACCTCAGCTTCCCAATGGGTACTAATTGACTGGGAATGTCACTTGCAATCCTTGAACCTCCTTCCGCCCACCAGTCCCCCAGGCTTTGCCTGTTATATTGTTCTCCATAGTAGCTGCCCTTCTATTAAGTATGGTCAGGACTCTGGAGCTCTCCTCTTAAGAGATGTGTGTGCATTGTCAACCTTTCTACCAACACCAAAATCCTGTCAATCACACGGACCTCCAGGGGCCTCTAGCAAGCCTGGTAAACAAGGGACTGATGTCTGGAATGACTTTTTATTCACTTTTTTTTTTTTTTTTTTGGAGTGGGGCTTTCTAATTACTTGGTTGTGTATGCAAACACTGAAGGAGCATTAGGCGCATCAAGTGGGGCTCTCCTTTTATTAGGAAACTCTTTTATTTTCTAAATAGAATATGTCAAACATATTCTTTCCTTTTTAGACAGTTAACCTTTCATCTTTCCTGTAGCAGAAATTCCAGTCTCTGGGGCTTGCTAATTTTGTATTTGAAATATTCTAAAGCAGAAGGAAAATGCTGTTTACAGTGCCTTCATTAAAAAGCTTTTAATCGTGTTTTGTAGCTGCATATATAGTTTGGATCCCTGCTGGGTACACTTCATTACACGAGAAAAATACAGTATTTTTAAAAGACACACCAATAAACCCAACCCAATTGTACCTTGACCCTGACAGTTGAGTAGACAAAGTACTTCTATAGTGTTCACACTTACTAGACTATAATGAAAATGTGAGTTCACTAGATCCTTAGGAATGTGTTTCTCAGTGACTTCCAACCTTCTGGTTTTTGAGAAAATCTTTTTACGCAACCCCCTTAATTTCTTTCTCACACGTTATCACATACATTGAGTAATAGTACCGCTTACAATATGACTTAGCATAGAAGATGATTCAGGCATTATGCAGTTTGATCCATGTGCAGTGGTTCCCGACTTCTCTCCTATCTTTTCATGCATGGAAAACTCTAATATTTATAGTGTGCACTAGGCTAAAGGCAATAGTGACAATAGCAGACACCTGGGGAGTGTCTGGCACTTTAAATGTCTTCAATACTGAGTTGAGTGCTTACAACAACTATGAGGTAGGTGCTATTATTATTTCTGTTAACAGATGAGGAAACTAAGCACAGGGTGTGCCTTCAAGTGACTGGCCCTGAGGTCACAGAACCAAGCAGTACGTTTCTCCCCCGACTGGACTCAGACCGTGTGGCCCAGAGTTCTGCTTGCACCTGTGCTGTGCCCGACACCCCTCAAACCTTCTCCTGGCTCATCACAAATACACAGGAGTGAGGAGAAGAACAGAAGCCATAATTTGCATGATGGACACATCAGTTCTTCTCATCTGTCCCTCCACACTATAAATTACACACTTTTAAAGATACTGGACCATTCCCCCTTGGCACTCTTTTCTTAAATCGGCTTTATTGACATGGAATTTACATACCACAAAATTCAAGGGATTTAAATGTGTAATTCAGTAAATTTTAGTATATTTACAGAGTCATACAATCTAATTGCCGCAGTCTAATTTCATAATGTTTCCCTCATCCTAATAAGAAGCTTTGTTCCTATTTACGGTCCTTCCCCATTCCCACTCCAGCCCCAGGCAACCTCTGATCTACTTTCTGTCCCTACATACTTGCCTTTTTTGTACATTTCATATTAATGGAACCATACAACACGTTGTTTTGGGTCTGACTTCTCTCGCTGAGCATAATGTTTTTGAGGTTCTAGACGCTGAACTTTTATGTAGAATGTTTCATTATTTTCAGACATCTTTCAAATGTCTTCTAAAGCTGCGTCCGTGGGAGTGCAGGGGTTCTAGTTTTACTAAATGCTGTGGTTTATAGCCGTCACGCCAGGGTTAGGTGGTCCTGCTGGAGCTATGAAGCTTACCATTGAGGGGATCATCATCATCATCACCACCATCATCATCATCTTGAGCCTCCGAGATAATTAAGGGTTTGGATAAAGGCTTCATGCTATTTACGACATCCTTTCATTTTACAATTGTATATGTACCGGATCAGCTAGACAGTTGGAGAGGCGCAAAAGTTGTTAATACTGTGAAAGTAATAAATTGAAGGCATTATTTCTTATATTAAAAGTTAAAACACTAGTTAAATTAACAGATTAGCAGAACCACAGGTTTTGGGGGGCATTGTGTAGATACAAGCCGGACATTGGTCCTTACTTTTGAGAATTAGGCTCTTAATTCCTTTTATTCTAACTGCTTTAAAAAAAAACAGGACTCTACAATGCCTAGGACTGTAGGTCATTTGAATTGTAAGGATAAGTAACACAACATAAAGGATAATTTAACAAATGGATGATATAACAAGCTACATAATTAAATCAGCTTTGTTCATTTTAAAACTACTTTGCAATGATTTTTAGTTGTCCTGTCTTGGATTTTCCTGTATACAATGTATCTCGTAGATGGATAGATACCTTTGGGGCATGAGCACCAGTAGGACCAGGTTATGAGATTAGGAAGTACCCAGAGTTCTATATTATAATTCACTGATTTGATTTGTGGAGTCCAGGTCTTGAGTAGATAAAAGAGAGCACTTCGAGAGCCACTGCCCATATCTTGCTCTCATGTGGAAAGTGGAATCACATTTGGGGAGATGCCCTTTTCAAGAAATAGTAAGTTTTCATTCAAAAATAACTTCTTCTTGAACACCTCTTCTGAGGCACTGTCCTAAGTGTGGGGAATGTAGCAGAGAGCGAGTTTGTGTGCTGCACAGCTGCGAAGTGAGGGCCATGGGACAGCCGTCTTAGTTTCATGGTCAGGAAAGTTTTCTCCGGTGAGGTGAAGCCTGGGGAGTCTCAGAGTAGGCCAGGAGTAAGTCAGTCATGCAGATATCTGAGGACAGACACTTGGAGGCAGAGAGAATGGTGCAATTAAATGCCTTGGGGCCAGAGCATGTTCCTAGTGTGGCTGCAGTAAGGGGGGGGTGGTGGGTGGAGGTGGGAGGCCAGGTAGGAGATTGCCAGAGGTGAGGAATGGAGGGGACTGGAGAGTCAGGTCAGGCAGGTCCTCCCAGGCCCACTGTGGAGTTTTAGGCCTTCACTCTGTATGAGGCAGGATCCAGCGGAGGGTTCTGAGCATTTCTCTTCCCCGTGTGAAGAATAATGGGTTTGGGTTTGTTTTTGTTTTGTTTTGTTTTGTTTTATTGTGCTTGTCAATAAAAATGGTTGGCACATTCCTGTTTCTAGGGTTACCACTGGCCATTGCATGGATGGTTCCTTTCTTAGGGAAAACTAAATCTCCCCTTTTATGTCTCTCTTAGGTCATAGAGAAGTTTGGATTAAACACAAGCATTGTCCAAATGTTTCCCATTCTAGGTAGGCCGATGTGAACTCTGCCTACCACGAGAAAGGGGAATTCACTTCACATGAAACAGTAACTTTGCATTCTCTCCACATTCTTCTAGAAGCAGAAAAGCACACAGATTTGTTTCTGATTGTGTATTTGTAATTTACCTTCAGATGGATCTCTGTTGAATTCCCAAGTGAATATTCCAATCAGGAAACCTCCCCCTGCTGGGGGTGGCGGTGGGCTCTGGTCTCGGCGCTGTTTCTTTAACCCTGAGAGATCAGGGGTGTTGATGACTTGGTGCTAGGAGAGAATGGAAGGTGACTTGGGGTTTTATGAAGGAGTGAGAAACAGCTAAGCTTGGGGACAAGGATGTCATTTAGCATGACAGACACAGCACAGCCCAGGACTGTGTTCTCTTGTGTTGTGACTCCCCATCCCCCCCCACTGTCCTGACTGTTTTCGGGTTGAGCACAGATGTTCAGGAAACGAGTTCCAGCACCAGCACGGATGTGACGCTGACCCAGGCCTGCTTTGCAACATCCTCTACTCTTACTGTACCTCGAAGATCAGCTTACATGCGACACTCCATCTCCTCTCTGCTTATCCACCCAGCATTTCTGTCCCTCCATCGGAGCGTTTGGAATGAAAGGGAATCAATATGGAGCACTGTCTCTCGCTGGCAAGTCTGTTTTGAATGGGCAGGTACCACTTGCCTCTCTGTGTAGAAGCATCTTACGAATCCGCGAGTGGAGTTTTGCAGGCTTCAAGAAGCAGGTGCCCCACAGCACCCGCCATGTAAAATAAATAAATGAACAGTTGATTTCAGTGGGGCGTCAGTGTCCTATTTTTAGAACACCATATTTTCTTCCAGGGCTGTTCAGGTAGTTCTCATTTTAAAACTCTAACATCTGCCCGGCATACGGCTTCTGACATCTGGCTTCCGCTTGCTAGACAATAGGGACACTTGGACTAATTTCCCCATCTTTGCAATGGGACAGTACTTGTTTCTGGAATGCTCTAAAAAGGGGGAAGGGGGCACTTAGGTAGCAAAGGATATGAAAGCATACTGGAAACGAAACCCACAGAACCAACATGCTCATCACATTTTATTATTTGAGCTCCCGAGTAAGCATTTCCTTGTAAATCTCAACAGGCATTTTATTTTGATCCAGTTTAACACTCTCTCCTCTTGGCTCAGGAGGGTACTAAGCTGCCTCTCTGGAAAAAGGCTCCTCCCTTTTCCAGTCCAGAATTTCTGACTGCATTTGTGTTTAAGCACAGCAGCTGGACCTGGCATGTGGTTGAAGTACTTGAGCTGCAGAAGCAGGGTCTTTTTTTTTTTTTTAAAGACTTTATTTATTTATTCGACACAGAGAGAAAGGGAGAGAGAGAGAGAGAGCACAAGCAGGGGGAGCAGCAGGCAGAGGGAGAGGGAGAAGCAGGCTCCCCGCTGAGCAGGGAGCCCAATGCAGGGCTCGATCCCAGGACTCTGGGATCATGACCTGAACTGAAGGCAGACGCTTAACCGACTGAGCCACCCAGGTGCCCCAGAAGCAGGGTCTTAAGGCAAGCGGAGAGAGCACACATCACCGTGGGTGGGTGAGGGTCCCCAGCCTGGTCCCTGGCTCCAGTCCTTTCTTCGGGTCCTGGTTTGGCTCCCAGCTACTGTGTACATAAATGCCCACAAACGAGGGGGCAGAGCCACTCACAGCAGAAACAGCCCAAAGGAGAGACATAATCAAAACTAGCTCACTTGGTGACTTCTTCACCAAAGAACAGAGACTTAAATTCACAGTTGGTTCTCCCTACAGCAATTTTAGGTCTTCAGAAAGCTTCACAATTATTTTTATTACTTAGTAAGCAACCCATGTGGAGGTAGTTCAGAACGAACAACTTGAGTTGTACAAGAGGTTAAGTGATTTATTCAGAAAGAGTGGTTGGCAAGGTTACCTTTGTATTCAGAACAGCATTGTTGGTGGTTACTACAGTAAGGTGGAGCTGTCACCCTGGAGTTAAGGTCTTGTACATACTTGGGTGAAAACACCTCCATCCTTGTGTTGGTTTGACAAAACTCTACCTCACTGCTCGGTTTTAATGGAGTCATTAAGAATCTGCACGGTGTCCTCAACTTCTTAACCTGAGTGAGCGATTTCAGCTTTGTGCCTTCTTTGGCTTTCTGTATGATGGGCCTATAAGATCCTTAAGCTTCTAGAGAAGGTAGAAAACAGGGAAGAGCATTGAGTTCAAAGTATGTGAAGAAAAAAAAAAGGTTTTTTTCCCCCTCAGCTTGCAAATCAGTTGCTTCTACCTAGACTGTTGGAGCAATTTACACCCTACTGAGGAGGCTACGTGGGGTTCTTGAACTATAGAGCGTGGATTGATTGACAGCCGCTGTCTTCAACTACAACAGAGATGGAGTGAGCATTTACACAGACTCAGTGGGGTGGGACTTCCTGTTGAATGCTGCTTTAGGTCTTTTCAGCCAAATGCCATTTACATCTGCCCACCATTCGAAATCTCCTTTGACTTTCTGCTTCTTACAAAAGGAAGTAGAACAACTGTTGCAGGCAGCATAGATAGCATCATGGCATTTTCTTCATTTTCCCAAAATGCACCTTTTGGGTGTTTGTGCACAGGAACTTAAGGAAAAGTGGGTCTTTTAAATGAAAATTTTGTCTTATGCATTGGGAGTGGATGGGGCTATGATTGCTTCTTTGCCCTTTGAACAGACCACAGCCCTACACAACAGGAGCCACGTTATAGTCAGCTTGGTTGTTGTTTTTGAAGAAAGTAATAAATGTATGTGCTGAGAGATGGTAGCTCCATTTTTGTGAGTTTGTTTTTATATGGACAGTTTTGATGTTACGTAGGCAGTTGTGGTAAGGATGAATTTAGAGCTATGCCATCAGACAGTTAAGGCAATTCACAGATGTAAATTTAAATTAAAGGAATGTGGTGCTTTATTGTGAAATAAAGGGCTATAGTGTGTTATAAATGGACAAGCATAGGAAGTCAGTACAGCAAAATACATATCAAAAGCAAATGTATTTTGCAAGATGGATTAAACCATTTAGGAGTTCAAAACACCCTTGATATCAACATCTCTTTTCCAAACTGTGTGAGAGGGTTATATCCAGGCATGCAGTTATGTTGAAATAATTATATAATCGTTGTGATGACCATGTAACCCACATGGTTGAATTTACCAATTAGTTTATCAGTTTTGGTATCTGAGAATACTCTAAATCAAGAAGAGCTTTCTGATCCTGACAGATTCCTGACTGGATGGTTCATTGTCATTCTGGTCTTTACATATCATTTTGGAAAACCTGATCATAGCTTTTTTTGAACACCATGTTTTAAAGCTTGCGTCCAGGGAGGTTTATATGAAGTTTGGGCAATTCTGGTCTTCAGCACCTTTTTAAAATAACTATGCAGTTTTGAAATCATGATGTCTCAAGGACTCAGTTTTCCAAACCCTGACCCGGTCTTTACAGTTTATTTATTCATCCATTTATTCAAGAAAACATATTAAGCACTTACTTGTCATTAACATTTAATAATTTCTGATAGCTACCAGAGTGTTCACATTGTAGCATACAGTGAAATGATGATCACATAGCAGATTGTTAATAACTAATGGCCTCACCATTACCATGAATTATTCAGTCATTAACCATTTATATTTTGACTATTATGTGTCATTCAATACAGAAATATTTAGTGAGCACCTACTGTGTGTCAAGAAGTCATCTAGGGTCTAGTGATATAGTAAAAATGTAAGAGGCAAAAATTTCTGCCCTGGTGAAGACACATTCCAGTGTTTTCAAATACATTTTAAAATCATTTGATAACCATACTGATACATATGAGTGTTTTTTTAATGAATGTAGAAAAAGTTGGCACCATATGTATTCTTTCGTGTTGGTTCTTTTAGATGAAAAGAACTAGTAGTTATTAAAGAGTCTGAAAGGGGTAT
The DNA here is from genome assembly GCF_037043125.1 of Eumetopias jubatus. Lineage (NCBI taxonomy): Eukaryota > Metazoa > Chordata > Mammalia > Carnivora > Otariidae > Eumetopias > Eumetopias jubatus. The sequence goes on along the minus strand of NW_028274811.1, from coordinate 83,702,285 downwards.
AAAAAGAGATCTAGTCTCAGATTTTAAAGGGATATAAAATAAGCAAAATTTCATTAAAGACTAACATGTCATGCTAGTCCACATTGTTATGTGACACAAATTCTGATTAGTTCCCCAAGAGAAAGCAAATAAATTTATAAGAATAGCACTTTGTTCAAATACAATTTTAAAAAAATTGAAGTTTGCTCCTAGATAATTGAAACTATAATACTCAAAATATCCATTTAATTGAGAGAAAGTATGAATATCAGAATAATTATGACATACAATAAATACTACAAAAAATAAACACATGAATGATTTAATGAAATGTTTTGAGAAGTGGAAAGCCTAATTCCTTAATGATACTGGAAATGAGAAAACAAATTAAATTAATTAAAAATAAATATTGAAACACCTTTAAGTAAAAGTGTAGAACTTTTTTCTCATTAATATAGAAAAACAGGATTTATTCATTGCACATACTTGTATTACTAGCTTTTCGTACACTATTTTCTGTTGGAAAACTGTTGGTTCTACCTTGCTTATTTTAACCCTTAATTTTAAGAATTTGCTAATTAAGGGGCACCTGGTGGCTCAGTCAGTTAAGCATCCGACTCCTGATTTCAGCTCAGGTCATGATCTCAGGGTCCTGAGATGAGTCCCAGGTCAGGCCCCGTGCTCAGCAGGTAGTCTGCTTCTCCCTCTGCCTGCCCCCCCCACCCCCCGCCATAAGCATGGGCTCTCTCTCTCTCTCAAATAAATAATAAAATATTTTTAAAAAATTGCTAATTAAGGCTATTGCTGTTTCTCATTGGCCAAGGATGATCAGCAAATGGCAAACTTGACCTTGATATTTCAGCTCTTGCCACTTTGAGAACCATGAAGCCATTCTGAACATTTGTCTGCAGTTCGTGTGTTTGAGGCTGTCATGATATAGATGAGGCCTGGGCTTATATTTAAAAAGCATACTAAGCAACTGAAGAAACTATGCAGCATAAAACATATATGGAAATAGTGCTTTGCACGTAACAACTCTGTGATATCTATAGTGCCTGTGTGTGTGCGTGCGTGCGCACGCGCACGCGCGTGGCGTGTCCTCACACTTAAGTACTGAAATATCCAGAGAGCTGCTTCTGTAATCTGGTGACCTTGTGCCTGAGAACGTAGGATGTTCACATAGTAACTGTGGTCACTGAAGGTGGATGCTTTTTGAACATAAGGACTGGCATTTTTTCAGTTATATTCTAAGAAGCCTTCCATCTGCACTTCACTTGGCTCACGGTTCCACAGAGAACAGAAAGATAAAGTGCACGCTTAGTTCAGTGGGAGGAGGGAGGAGATCTGATTTGGCCAAAGGCATTCTACTGTGAAGTTCCACAGATGATGGGAGAGATTCCTTTCTCATGGGTAACTCCTCAAATTTTTTCCTGTGAGATAACATAAGCCCTGAAGACAAATCTTTTTTTTTTTTTTTAAGATCCTTATCTCTACACTGGTTAGATTCCATCTCATCTCCTTTCCTGGACTTCCTAGGCATGCCAAAGCCCACAGCTGGTCAGTCTTGCTTATTCCAGAGTATCACCATCTGGTAGAAATATAATGTGAATGAACTACTATAGAATTCTAAGTTTTCTCATAGTTAAAAGTTTTTTAAAGATTTTTGTATTTATTTGAGAAAGACAGAGCACAAGTTGGGGGGGGAGTGGCAGGCAGAGGGAGGGGGAGAAGCAGGCCCCCCTTTGAGCAGGGAGCCCCATATGGGGGTAGATCCCAGGACCCTGGGATCATGACCTGAGCCAAAGGCAGACACTGAACCGACTGAGCCACCCAGGCACCCCTCTCATAGATTAAATTTTTTAAAGCCAAAAAAAGGTGAAATTATTTTTGTAATTAACCTGCATATCCAAAATATTATCATTTCACCACTCAATCAAAATAAATATGAGATGTTTTATATTTTTTATAAGTCTTCAAAATCTGGTGTGTATTTTACACTTAAAACATATAGTGGAAATGTGAACGTCCAGAGAGTAGGGCTTGCTTTGGCCTCTTGACTTAACTTATTTCTGAACCCTCCTTTACCACTGCATTGCCTGGCTAGGTTTGTAATGTAGGCTGCTGAATGAATGAATGAATGAATCAATGTTCCATTTTCATTGGCTCTACTGCTTTAAACTTTTAAAGCTCACATAGCTATTACTGAAGAGTTAAAATTTGTTTTCTGTCAAAATATACTAGAAGTTCTTTTTACAGTGTAGTCACGTTTATAGCTCCAAGAGATGGCAGAGGCAAAGCAGTTAGGAGACTAGGTTTATAATGCATATTATACTAGCAACCTTCTGTGTAACTTAAGGCATGATTGCATAACTTCTCTGGTCCTCTCAATCTAATCATCCGTAAAATGTTGTGGAATAAGGTTACTTCTCATGTCCTTTCCCATTGTGATTGTATAATTTGTTTTTGAACAAATGCATTTTTTCTTTTGACAGATGATATTATAGAAGAATAATAGCTCTCCTTTGCTGACCTTTGCACAAACAACCTGTGATGATTTTTATGAATGTCTTTTGTATTCCATATTCTGTTCATTTTCAAAACTTGAGATTCTATCTGGGGCACCTGGGTGGCTCAGTCAGTTAAGTGTTTGCCTTCTGGGTGGCTCATTCGGTCAAGCGTCTGCCTTCGGCTCGGGTCATGACCCCAGGGTCCTGGGATCGAGCCCCACGTCCGGCTCCCTGCTCAGTGGGGAGCCTGCTTCTCCCTCTGTCTGCTGTTCCCCCTGCTTGTGTGCTCTCTCTCTGACAAATAAATAAATAAAACATTTTAACAAAAATTGAGATTCTATCCCTGAAGATGATGGCATTGTTTTTTGTATCCTTAGCACAAAAGATCATAAAGTAGCAATGGATGTTAAATGAATTTTTACTTACATTAAAAACTGTTAGTTATAGTTTGCTTGGTGACGAAAGGTGGGATATTTCAGCAAGTAGTGAGTGTTTCAGCCGCCTTTTCTTCTTACTGAAGAAATTCTGAGTGGATTTCACCCTTAAACCAGATGGTGCATATTTTTCCTCATTCACCTTTAACTTTCCCTCAACTCAATGTTTTTTCTACCTTGCTCTTCTGGTCATGTCCTCCCCTTGCTTGAAACTCTTCAGTGCCCAAAAGAATACATTTAAGGCTCCTTAGCTTGGCATTAAGGGACTGGCTGCTCAGGCTGGCCCTTCGGCCTGCCTTCCTCGTTTTTCCTTGCACTGAGTCCCCCGTGAATCAGCCATTTCTGATTGCAGATTGGTCTGCCCATCCCATCTAGATATGCCTCAGGCAATCCTTTCTCTCTGCCTTTGCCCATCTTCTCCTACCCCCCAGACTGCCTCTCCTCTCCTCCTGTTACCAGGATCATTCCCATCCTTTAAGGCTATATAGAATCAGTTTCGAGCCCTATCTTCACCCCAATCCATAATTTAGCAGCCTGTGCTGAAATAAGCCTTATTCTTATTTGTCATGATCACATGCTGCCTTTAATAAACACAAACATTTATTCCAACAGATTTTTGGACTATTTCTCCCACTAAGTTGCAGTGTTCTAAGGACAGGTTAATCTTTTATTTACTGCCCTATTGGATGCTGGATTCGAGACCAGGCCCCAAACATAAAAAGGGCAAATAGGTAAGCAAGTAGTTAAAATATGGTTAGGATAAGTGCAAAATTTGGAATGTGTGCAGGGCACTTTGAGGGACCAGAGGAGGGAGTGGACAACTGTTCCTGAGGGAGATCTGGACAGGGTCCATGGGGCTGATGATTTCTAAGCTGGGAGTCATTTAAGGTGGTGGGAACTGCGCGCATAAAGCATGAATGCCGAAAAGCCTGGAGTGTTTCCTGTGCCTCCTTCATGGTCCTCCTTCCCAGCGATGTGGTGTAGTGATGGTGCGTGCGGACTGGAGTCGGATGGGCAGGGGTCCAGTCTTGGCCCTGCCACTTAGCTCCATCAGCCTGAGCATGTTGTTGAGTCACTGTGTGCTTCCATTCCGTTCTCAAATGGAATATGGGGCAGATGGTAATTTACTTTAGGGAAACCTAGAAGAAGAAAGAGTAGAAGGAAGGAGGAAGGCGTTTTAGATGAGTTAAATTCAGTAAAGAATTTAGAATACAAAGTTCTTAATTGTTACTTTTATATCTCTCACTATTGATTCTTACAGTGCCTTGCACATGGAAGGTATTCACTGAATATTTACTGAATGATTGCACGATGCCACCCATCAATTAGTTGCATTCATACCCTTTGTCTGTTATGGAAGCCTACGTTTTCTAGTGATACCTCTCAGTGATGTGACCTCTCAGTGCCGCACTGCTTGTTTGAGGGCATGGGAGGGATGTGTGTGTGTCAATGATATGTGCTGGATTCATTTTGGCTCATGAGGGGAAATTTTTCAATTCTGAGATCAATGACCTGAAACTTCTTGTCTGCTGTGCTTTCCAGCTGCCTAGATTTCTGATACAGCATGCCCTAAGCAGTGCTTGCAGATTTGTTGCATGGAGATCAGTACACGGTGTGCCTTATAGTGGCCCGTCTTTTGCATGGGACTTTCTTCTATAATGAAATGTGTAGGAAATTAATAACATGGGGATGCCATGAAGCTCTCCTAAGTCATTTTAACTTAAATCATTGGATACTATGTTAAAATTGTCATTCATATAATGAAGAGTGGGTTTTTTTCCCCCTCACGGATGTGCAATGCTGCTGCTTCACAAATTATGAACTATGAATATTTGCTTAGTATATAACAGGTCCCTCATCTTAACATTCATAGCATTTTTGCCTTAAACTGAGATTATTGCCAAGTCCTTGTTAGGCACTTTCTCTTTACAGGACTTGTCTTTTATTATTAATGTCACAGTAGTGTTTCAGAACAAACTGCATTAAAAATACAGAAAACAAAGAGCTACTTCTTAATACATAAAGTAGCTTATTGAAGCAATAATTGAATAATAAATATGATAATATTTATAGAGCCATAATTTTACTACTAATTATATGGTAGGTTTTCCTGTTACAGCTATATTTTTTAAACATTTTAAAATAAACGAGTAAGAATTATTCTTAAAGATTAAAATTCAGAGTCTACTAGAATAACAATGAAAACCATTATAATTGTCCTTCCACACATATGTGCCAGACCTTTTAGACTTGGTGTCTAAATAGGCTTCCTCCATTCTTTTTCCTGGGCTTTCACCAGACACGTTGGGGATAGGTAGGGAGCCTGTTCCCCTGATTTTACAGAAGGATGAATTGAATCACAGAGCAGTTAAATGATTTGCCCAGGGTTATGTAGTAATTAGATATCGTTATCTGTTTTGTTCATTAGATTATTCTGCTCAAAATGTTTACTCCTATAAGCATATATATATTACTAGTGCTTCTATAATCCATTTTCTGTCTCTCTACAAGATGGGAGGGTAGCAGATCAAGTTCCCCATAGAGAAGGTACATGTTTTGGTAAGGTAGGTCTTGCACTTCATTTTTTTTTTATAACATATCACTAGAAATGTGTCCTTCCTTGAGAGCAGAGACGCATTTTGTCAAATTCATTAATGGGCTACATTTAACAAAAAAGTTAGTTTCATTTTAAAACAGCCACCTTTTAAAACAATTATGTTAAAAGATACTTTAACTGTTATTAGTCTGTAATGCAAACCTGAAGAATGAAGCTCTTATTCAGATAATTTTTAAAATATTCCCTTCCCCAAATACTTTCATCCTGCCACAAGACAGACCTTTCTATTGGGATTCCTTTTCTGCATGGCACAGAGTTCCTTACAACAAAAATACTTAAAGAACCAAGAAAGCTCTTCAGACACTTCTCACATAACTGATGTTTGAAAATGTTAGTCTGACTGATGTATGAAAATGAAATTTTCCATAATGTGACATTTTAAATCATGAAGAATGAGGAGAATTGCCTGATTATTGGTTTAAAAATAGTTTCATGCACGCTGTCTTTGAAATCTTTAGTTTTTCTTTTAAAGGGTAAACAATTTTTTCTAGTGATAAATATCAGTGATCGTGAGGATAGCTTTAAAGTGATCGCTGATAGTTTGAGTTCAAAATGGCCTTACCTTTTAAGACCTTATTTCTTTAGAACTTAACTGTCTTTACATATTTTGCCTCGTTTACTTTTACCGCGTCCTTCTACAGGGGTATGTGTGGGTGGCACAGTTCTTACTATATAGGTAGTGAAACCCAGGCATAGATTAAATGATTTACTCTTAATTTTATGCTGTCCTTTTTTTCCGCCCCCAGGCAATTGCGAAGGCTTTATATTGCCATTATTCTGAGCAGTGCATAATTCAAAACAGTGCGCAATTCCGGGGTGGGGGCTAGATTTAAGAACACCAGTGCTTAGATTAAGATTGTCCTGAGCTCTTCACGACACTTACCTTCTGATGCAGGAATGGTAGAAACTGTTGCCATTTTACAATGATGCTAAAATGAAGGCTCTGTAACTAGGCAAAACATATTCAAAATACCGGGTAGAATTTTGTTCACTACACATCTGATAAAGGCAGACGACTTCATTAGCTGGTGATTGTGGTGCCGATTCTGAGCACTGTGATAGTAAGGGCAAACAATCCTGCGTGGTAGACAAGGTTTTCGGAAATAGAGGACCAGGTAGGAAATAGTGAAGTTTGCAGCAGAGACTTCTCCCCACGCTGGCCCTTTCCCAATGTGATGTGACACATTTTGAGCTCCTCCATTTTAGTTCCTATTATCCACCACCCCAGCTCTCAATTCAATTTCAGACTCGGGCAAAAGCCTGTAATTCTATTTGTTTTGGGTAAATTTAGCAAGCTGCTCCTGATTACACCTTAGCCAGAGACCATCTGTTGACTGGCGTGCCTCTCGGAGGAGTGGTTTCTGTAGGCGATGAATGGGAAGAGGATTGGAACCCGCTGCTATTAGTAAGCAGATGCACCATATCAGGGATAGTCCTTCCCGCCTTTCAATCTGCCAGCTCTCTATATTGATGGAGTGTCGTATGCCTGCAAGTCATTCCATCCTGAGGCAATGAGAAGTGCTCTCCTAGGGGCCATTTATCAAGTGCTTCTACTGGCATTTGATGGAAAGAAATTTAGAAGTCATAGTTTGATACACTTAAAGCACAGCCGCATTTTCCTTTGCACGCCCCGAGTATGCACGTATGTGTATATATATCAACCCCGTGTACATGTTTTTCAGCTGCTACAGTCATGTGCTGTCAAAAGCCCCGCAGACCAAACAACAGGATACAGCTGTGCTGTGCTCCGTAATGTGATGCGTAAACCTCCTCAGTGTCAAGCTCCCAATTCTTTAAAGCCCTGCTTCCTCCACTGAAATTATTGCCGGTTCATTTGCATCAGATGGGGAAGACGTGCTAGATAAATTTAGAATGTTGAGGAACAGTTTTGATGCTGACTGCGCTATGATGAGGGTTCTTTCTAAATGATGATGGTATCGTTCGTTAGCTCATGGCTAAGAGGAGACTGGTCTAAACACCACCGAGACAGCAGCTTCCTGTTGCAGCGAGGCATGAGGGGAAATGGATAAAACGAACATAAATTAGCTTCGTCTCGTTTCCCGAAAGGATCGGAGGAGGAAGGTGAGGGAAGGAGGCAGCGGACTGCCAGGGTGCTTGAAAACTGCAATTAGATCAGTGAAGGGAGAGGATCCATTTCTACCCTATGTTGGGGGCGGAGGGGGTGGGGTGGTGCCTGGGCGCTAACCACACAGTTGGCGTCATTAATGGGCTTCCGTAGGAGATGCCCAGGGTCATCTTAGAAACCCATCATATGAAGTATTTCTCATTGAGTTCAGCTTCTAATGTTGGGAGGAGGGGTTCAGAACTGTATGCCAGCTGCAGTACTTTAAGGCAAGAGAGAGGTTAAATTTCATAAAATCTCATAAGATATTAGATACACTACTTTTTTCACCTAGTTGTGCCCTATCATTTTGACATAATGTTTTTTTTTTAATGCCATGAATTAAAGTGGGGGAATTTCTCTCCACCCCTGTCTCTCACGTACAAAATCAGCATTCTTTAATTCACGTTATGAAAATCCTTGCAGGTCCAGCAAAGTGAGGGTTCAGATACCACAACAGAAATGTAGTCTATAGTATGTACCTTGAATTTAGTAAATAATGACTGTGTTAAAGTATTATGATAATTTAAAAATTTTTGAACAAATAGTGAATATACAAATACTGGAATAAAGTACTGAAATATTTTAAAGGGTTAAAATCACCAATCTTGAAAGAGAAAAAAATCATTTCTGGGAATTTCTTTGCTAATCAGGGCAATTTGATTCATTGCTACTGAACTGATGAATGTGAAGCTGATTTAATAAGCTATAATATTTGCATTTACATGTCATCTCTGATATAATAGGATATAATGTATTTAAAATGCAGATCATCACCAAACCACATAACAACTGTTACACAAATAGAGGAAGAGGCTTAATTTACAGATAAAGGCTACATTTTGCCCATACTATAGTTGATATTATGAAAGCAGTAAGAAATACCCTGCATGAGCAAAGGAATACTCTTAAAACATTTAGGAATCATATAGTTGATTCGCTTTCTGTGAATGAGGCTTAACCTATACAAATACATTGTTTTAACAAGGGTCTGTGGTCTTTAGGAAATGACACTTGATGGCTATGCTGAAGAAGGCTTGTAAGCATCTTCTCAAGCTAGTTTATATGGTGCATAAATACCTCCCTACCTAACCTGGCATGGGCTCGGAAACAGGAAGTGTAAAACTAAGGCGACATCAGATATGAATAAATAGTAGGAGTTGGAAACTGTACCTGACTCCAGTGTGAATTCTCCCACTGGTTCATAGGTTTCTTCCTGTAGGCTCCAGGATGAATGATCCTGGCCAAAACATTCCCAGCAAACTCTTTTTTTTTTTTTCCCCCGGAAACATTTTTCAGGCTCTTTTCATGTGAAGAAACAGAGTCAAGGTGATTTAAGGACAAGGCAAATATCCCTTAAAGACCTTTGTCATAATATAGCTCTTTTATCATATTTGAATATATGCTTGGTTGCCTGCAGTGTTTCATGTTCCAGTCAGGGCAGAACAGGCTAATTTTTACGGGACGTGATTCAGTGGCACAAATAGGGAAATAAATAAGACTAACAAGTACGTGTGCAGGTTAGACGTAGAAGAAGGTGAGGAGTAAAACAGCCACACCCTGGGACGACCGTGCCAGGTAGACACAAGACCGGGCTACCAGAGAGCCTTGTCTCTTCTTGTCTGGAGGAAGTTGAATTCAGTTCAGTCAGTTGTGAGGCACTGTGGGAGAGACACGTATGTCATAGGTCTCTGCTTTGTACTGTGCTTACAGAGGGACTGAGCTGATGCTGGGGAAATCATTGAAGAACAAGAAAGACTTTGCACTGTAGCGCTGTGCTGAGGAGAATATGCAAAGCCACGAATGCATTCTTTAGGGGATATACATATAAATAGTAGGGAAGATAGAAAATACCAGCCTTCCTGACTTCCAGATCAAGGTTACTAATAAATGTGCCTTAGTTTTGCCTCATTACAGATGATAAACAGAGCCCCACAATACAGATTATGACTAGGAATCAGTTTCTAGATAGAGATGATATTGCAGCGGTCTCCTTGGATGGGGGGATCTTGAGAGATGCTACCCAACGGTGGCATTTGGGAGAATTAAAAAGAATGAGAGAGAAAAGCTATCCCTGAAGCCTGAGTGAGAACATTGTCAATGTCAAGTCCCAACTGCTTTGTGCTGTGGATTCCTTCCTTTGGGCTGCAGATGAAACTTGCGCAACACACTGCAGAACTGGGCCCATGACCCGTGGGCTTTCTCCTGCTGGCCCCTCTCCCATACTCCAGTTGGTGTTGCCGGCTTTACAGTCTCCAGGGGCCTATTTACCTTGGTAATTTGCACCTGATGCATTTATATTGGTAATTTTTTTCTTCCTGGAACCCTGGGATCTCATTTATTCACTAGTGCAATAAAGTGGTGGAGTGAAAATCCTTCCCTAAAGCGAGGAGGGGAAGAATTGTTTAGGGAAAATAGCAACCATGCTAACTGTGACTCTAATTAAAACCCCAAAAGAAGCCTTGTTCTTACTTAGAGGTGGCTAATACCTGCATCTCTGTGTACGTATAGGCCCACGACAGTCCATGTGTGGGCATCACTACTAACTTTGGGTTGTTGCTTTTTTGTTTTTTTTTTAATTTTAATCTGCTGTCAATATGCTTTTGTTTCAAAACAAAACAATAACAGCCCTAGGATTGTAACATAAGAATTCTTTGGCCACAGCTTGCAAAAACCATGCTTGGTTGTGTGTGGAGGGAAAATTACTTTGAATAACAAAAGCACAAACAATTGATAGAATAATAAGCAATTAAGGTGGATTAACAACAGTTGCTGAATTCCAGCTGTTGGCTGCAGATGCAGCCTGGTTCCTTAATTCACACTGTTTGAAACCCATTGCTGATCTGAGACCAGAAGGGAGGGAGGTGTGCTCATGGCCATGCCTGTATCAGGACTGGCTTTCTTGTTGTCTTTCCTGGGGGACAGAAGTATCTGGGTTGTGTTTTACTTTCTTCTGATTTGTGAAGATATTTCTCCTCTTTCTTTGCCTACTGTTATTTCAGTATCTTCCTATATACTTCTTTGCATCCTTTTTGATGTCAGATGACTAACCAAAATCTATGTGCTTGCTCCTTGGTGATGGCATATTGAGACAAAGAGAAGAAAGCGAAGTATGTGCTTGTCTCTGTTACCAGTGGGAAAGAAGAGCTCACAGATTCCTTTGGCTGCTATAAATAATTATCTGGATTGTTTTCCTGGGCTAGCAGCTAGGCCACATTCTGAGCCTCCTTAAGGAAGACAGCTTTATATAATTATAGGCCTAAGCACGCAACCCTGGGAAACTGTATGAACAGGTAATTTACGGGTAATCACCATAGGCATTCAATCCCCTGCAGTCTTTTGTTGCCACCAACCCCAAGTCCTTGGAAGACTGTTATCAGTGATCAGGATAGACCCTCTGTGATAAACGGCCAGGGGGTCTAAGGTGCAGGGCCAGCATCATGGAAAGCAGTGTGTCACACAGGGCCCTGCGTTCAGAAAGGCCCCATACTTGGCTTAACTAAGGCTTTGCTGTTACCATCTCAGAATTCTTAGTTTTGTCTTTGAGTGTTCTGTAAGGGGAGCATGTGTGTGCGTGAAGGGGTATATGAAAAATTTGCCTCTTGGGGGCACAGTTTGCATATAGTGTTCACACTGCCCCATAAACACAGAATGTGATGTATGTGAGTTCTGGGAGACTCCAAGGCAAGCATGTCATCAAAGCAGCCCATTTCCATGGTGTGTTGGTAGAATATGTATGCATCAGCAAATGAAATTGTAAAAGCTGAGTTAGCTTCCTGAGGTGTTTGCACTGCTGTAGTGAGAACACAATAGGTATGCTTATGTGAACTACAGCATACATGTTGTGTCATTTGATTATTCCACGTGCAAGTTTAATGCTCGTACATTCACATTTCAAACTGTCATTATACCATATAAAGATGAATGGTAAAATTCATGCTAATAATTAAAGTTTAATTTTTCTTTATTTAAACATTTAATAGCAAATAAACAACATCATGAGAAATAGACCATGGAAAAAAGAAAAAGCTTTATATTTTAATGCCTTTAATGGCACTTTTTCCTGCTTTTTGAACACGGGGCCTTTTTGATTTGGACTCTGTCCTGCAAATTCTGTGATGGGACCCACTCAGGTGGTCTATAGTCTCACTATAGGATGCTGAGATCGCCTAATGCTCCCCAGGTACCCAGGGAGACACAGACACACCAAACAGACTACATCTGTGCCTTCTTTAGAGTCTCAGCTGATGCAAAGGATTGAACAGACAGATTCCCATTTAATTAGATCCTACCGTATTTCAGAGTTTCTACCTGTTCAAAGAAACTTTGGCAGACTTTATGCTCAGGCAGTATATCTTTTCATGACTCTTATTTTTGCCAGTGATGTGTGAGGGTCTTTTCACCTGCTAGATGTGGTTACCAAAAAGAGGAATTTTCTACCAGCCCAGTGGCATTATAAAATACCTCTCCCTGCTGGGGCCTCTGCCTCTCACCATCTCCTGACTTCTCCATTTCAGCAGAATGTGTACTTGTTCCTGCAAATGAGTTAGGAGATGTGGGTGTGTTGATATATTTGCCCTCATGAATGTCAGCAGTTCTCTGATAAACTCGTGCCTGCTACCACAGACAGAAACACTGCCCAGACTAATGCTGAACCATAATAGATGTCACGTAAGCCCATCTGCCCTCTCACCCAAGGCAACTTACTAACCTGCTTACTGAGTGTTAATAAATGAAAGCACCCTCAGGGAGCAGACATAAAACCACAGGGGCCCACTTTGGACCCGTGGGAGAGCTGGTCAGGAGGAGGGCAGACAGTGAGCCATTCCACAGGGGTCCAGGAGACATTGTCTCCCAAAGGTTAGCATAAATCCAACGCTCTAAAAGTGAAAGAACTCCCTCCTAGAAGCCAGCCACATGGAGTGTCTACTGGATTCTTTCCTAAAACCATTTTATCTGGCAGGAGAGATTATGGCCTGGGATGAGAAGGAGAAGCCAAAGGCCTACCCCAATCTGGTTTTTGTCATAGGTTTGCTGACCCAGATTTCTTTTCCGGCATGTTCCTCCCTAGGAATTGGTAGGAAGTTGCAGTTTTTCTTGAAGTGCATTCTATACCTTGGCAAGCCCAAAACTGTTGTCTGGAGCAGGGGTTGGCAACATTTCTCCAAGAAAGGCGTGTTTGTTTCTTCTGCTACAAATCTGTTTTGGTGAGAGCCGGAAGGAAGACCAGGGAGGGCCTACCTGTTGTGCAGGTAGGGTTGTGACAGGGATTTCACAACCCCTCCCTAGGGTAAATGATCATCCTCTGTTGAAATACAAACAGCCTAAAAGTGGAAAAACTCACCAAGACCTTGCCTCTCAGAAACTTGATATGAACCAGATCCTGTCATCTTACCTGTGGCAAAGAACTGTGGAGTTTTTTGGTTTGTTTTGTTTTTAAAATTAATTTTGGGGGGAATATGCTGAGCTTGTAGGAAGGAAAGAAAAGATGTGGACAACCAGTGGGGAGATGGACTTCCTGGTCTCACCTCAGGGCAGCACTCTCCCTCTGCCTTTGACATGTAGAGCCTACCTGCGGGGCTGTGCTAGAATTCACTCCTGCCTCAGCTCACCCAGCAACCAGTCAACACCAGGCTAGGAGCCATTTTATACCAAAGGCCATGTGTATTAGAAGAACCTGGCTCCCAAGAATGACTAGAAATGTGTTTTTTAATGTTTCTTTTTTTTTAATGCCTTTTTTGAAGGAGAGGAGGGGCCAAGGCGTTTCAAACTACTTGATGACACAAGTAGTTATTTGTTGTGCCTACTCATATTCTTCTCAAATATCTGACATGAGACTTTGCATGTTCTAGAGATTGAATAAATACTTATTAAAATGAATAATATTAACACATAAGGAATTTGTGGATGTTTGTTGCCTGAGTCCGACATCTCAAAAAAAGATTATTGAGGTAAAAATGAAAGAGGTTGTTTTATACTGTTTCTGGTCATTTTAAGAAAATTAAACTCTTTGCAAAATAGTGTTTACAATGCAGACTCTAGAGCCCGAAGGCCTATCTCTCAGTCTCAGCACTAACTAGCCACATGACCTTGGGTAAGTATCTGTGCCTCAGTTTCTTCATCTATGAAATGAGGATCATAATCATCGGAAGCCCATGGAGTGTTGTGAATATCAAATGAGGTGATACATGGAAAGCACTTAGAACTCAGCCTGTGTTCACTAAACATACGCTACTGATTATTATTCTGAAGGCAAAGTATACCAGCTACGGCGAAGGGAGTCAGAAACAAGGGCCAATAACTCTTTGTAGAGTTTGTGCATGTTGTTATGAAAGCTGATGGGTTTGCACACAGAGGTCCCTCAAAAGTGCAAGTTAACATATCCAGCCACTTAGGAGTTGGCAGATCGAAGTAAGTACAGTGTAAGTGTGACTTGGGTTTCCCAGAGTCTTGGTATTTACCTGGTTTTTCTTCCTGGAGAAGGAATTCAGGCCTTGGAACCATTCTCCTTGGGTGACTTCCTTTGATTGCCTTAATCAAAGGAAGCCAGACAACTGGCTGGTCAGAATGTGAGAAGTCGAGGTGGAGCCTGGTAGAACAGAAGCACGGTGTGGGGAGCACTCTGCAATTACCTCACACAGGCAGGAGTCCTTTAATTTTTCTTATCAGTAATTCACTTTAGATAACAACTCGAGATAAAATAGGCCTTAGGGGTTGGCTGAAGAGGAGGGAGAACAAAGGTTTTATTGGTCTTTTATCTCCTGTTTACTAAAAAGTGTTTGGGTGTAAAAGATAAAGACAAAACTATTGTGTCTGCTCCAGAAAATGAGCAAATAAAAGTAATTATTGCAGAGGGGCATTAGTAACAAAAAGGATATATTTACTTTTCCCTGGTTGGTGGCTTCAAATCTCGACTTCATTATTTTTTAGCACTTTTTGGCTCTCCAGTTGAAAATAGAACACAAGAATAGGCCTCAGGCTAATTTTCTTTCAGGCTGAAACTGAGGCACCTGACTTATCAGCCTAATTTTGTCTAGGAAGACCACCAAGAGGTGGCTTTTTCCTCTAATGGGATCCTAGTGTATGAGAATGAATGATGTGGTAAAGCACATTCATGAAGAAGTTCTTGGGTCATATTGAAGAGAATAGGATGATCACAACAGATAAAGGAAATAATACATATTTGCTTGAAACAAGAATACCTTGGGAAAAATAACATGCTTTGCTTTTAAAACACATTATCTCTTTTTTTAAACATCTAACTTTTATAATACTGAAGTAGGTAATGATCTTTCTAGCTGAGTAGTAATCATAATAAAAGGATGACATATGACTCTTTCTTAATAGTGTCCACCCAAGTGCAGCATTTTAGGTAAAAAGTCTTTGAAACATTTTTACAAAATCGGTTGTGAATATTGTATTGGTTTGTTTCTTAAGAATTTTTTTTTTTAAGTTTGTACAACTTTGTAAGATAGCGTGTTTTCCTTTAAACATAGTTTAGGAAATTTTTGTAGGTTTTTTTGTTTTGTTTTTATTTATTCCTTTAAAGTTAAATTGTTTTTATTTTTTGAGTGTGTAGTATATGACATGATACAAAATTAAAAAGCTATGAAAGGGTACACAGTGAAACATAAGTCTTTTTCCCACTCCTGTTCTCCAGCTATCCAGTTCCTCTGTCAAGTGGGAACTTTTGTTCATAGGTTTTATGGTTATATATATATATAAAGACATAAAAATTGCAGACTTCCCTTATTCTGGTCCCCAAGAAAAAAGAAAGACTAATGGAAGTCTTCTGCATCCCTACTGAGAAAATGCTAGAATTCAAGAGTCCTGTTGCTTGGAGCACAAGCCACCTCATGATTTTTAATATGCCCATAGGAAGAGCCTTGTCCCCCCACCACTACCCTGGAGGCAGTTTGGCTGAACCACATAAGACCCAGCATGTGTCCTATTCCCAATGGTGACAAAGCCAAGAGGCCCTAAATATTTGATAACTGAATTCTGGTAACACTTGTGCTCCCTAATTCATAAATCATGTCAAGATATGGTACGAATGAGAATAAATGTAAAACGTGTTTTTAAGCCTTAAGCAGGCATGCAGTCCATTTGGCTCTCCTGGAGCTGGGTTTTAAGATCATCGAGTAAAAGGGTCACTGAAATCTCATTCTGTTTTTGAGATGTGTAATGAATAGCATCCCCAAAAGGTCACGTGACACTGCCAGAGCATGGTTAAGATAATGTCATGTCAGAGTTTGGGTAACTGGAATTCATACTGTGTTTCTTGTCCTCAATGAATGGTAGCCCAGCAAGTGAAGATGAATCTGAGTGTCCACTGTAATGCATTGGCCATGTGTGTGCACATGTAGACTTACTTACCTGTATCAGCTTCCTTTACCAATGTCGTGACAGACCTGAGTCAGCAGTTTGTGGCCCCTCCCTCCCCCAGCCCCCAGAAACCCCCATGTCTGCTGGGCTCTGGGGTGTAGATGGTGGCTGGCCCCAGGCCCCAGGTGAGGTGAGTGTAGCACCCCCTCAGTGGCATCTGAGTGCCTCAGAGTAAGGGTGCAGGAGATGCTTGGCTTCCTTTGAAATTGTTGATTTGGTGATTCCTTCTTAGAGGGTGTAATGCAATTCATGGAGGAAGAATAACTTTAATTAAAGTGTGAGTGGATGCATTAAAAACAACTATCCTGGGACAGCGTGGGCCTCACCACGGGTGTGTCCTTTTCTCCTTTCATCACAAGTTGTTTGAAAAACTGATTCTGTTCGTTTGGAGGAATGAAAACATTGCTACTGGACCTTGTGGGGGAGTCAGATCAACCAAGAAATACTCAGAAACGTCAGGGTCCAATGAAAGAAGTTCTGGTTTATATTGGAATAATACTGCCTCAGCTGTTCTCTTAAGATCAACCCCAGGCACATTTAAATCTGTGAATTTTTGTTTAAGTTTTGTTTAGTTCACTATACGGGCTTACTGTAGATAAAATGACATATTGAATGTGTGAGTAACAATGGTAATGTTTAAGGTATTGACAATATATTATGTATACCCTGAATTCTATTCCCAATACATGATCTTTGGAAGATTGAAGACTGAGTCCCTCAGATTCAGCTGTTGGGCAGTCTCTTAAGAGAGATAGTCTGTTTTTTATTCTTTTTTTTTTTTAAGATTTTATTTATTTATTTGAGAGAGGGAGAGAGAGAGAGAAACAGCATGAGAGGGGAGAAGATCAGAGGGAGAAGCAGGCTTCCCGCTGAGCCGGGAGCCCGATGTGGGACTCGATCCCAGGACTCTGGGATCATGACCTGAGCCGAAGGCAGTTGCTTAACCAACTGAGCCACCCAGGCGCCCCTGTTTTTTACTCTTAATATGTTTTTTAAGGATATAATTCCACTAGATCATTGCATGTGCACGTGTATGCTTGTGAATAAAACCAGGTATAGCTTCTGAATGGTTTCCGTTTTTGACTTGAGATTCATAAAATAATGAGATGCCTGTAGGACTAGATATTGACAGCCATAGCTTTCAAAAAAGTGTTTGAGCAAGAAGCCCCTGCAAGCCCTGTCTGATAGTGAATAACTAGGGATAGTTGGGAAACCAAATGCCATAGAAGAAATAGGCACATCATTCTTTTACCTCACGCCTCATCTTTGTCCTTGCGGAGTAAGTAAAAAAGGTCAATGTGAAACAGACAGTAAATCCAAGTAGACTTTTGAATAAGCCTTGGAAGCAACATTGCCTTGCACAATGTAAGTAATTTGTAAATATTAAGTGAATGAACAAATGAATGAATCAATTAATGAATAAAACTTTAATCACATCCCAAGATGGGAGATAAAATTTGCATACAGCAATTAGTATTTCTAGCTGCTTATATAAGCTAATAGTACTTTTTGTTTGTTTGCCTCATTGCCACTTTAGAAGCTGCATCTTCACCGCTGAACTCATCTACTCTGTGGGAAAAACAAATCTTCCTCCCAACATTTGTGTTTTAAATATACCACAAATTTTTATAGGAACCCAGGCTCAAAACACTCATTTATATTAGAGATCCTGAAACTGGACAGTTGGAATTTTGACTCTCTTGGATTTCTATTTGCACATTTCCATGGGCACTACCCCCTTTAAATCCATTTCCTGATACTGTATTTAATACAATAGCCTGCTGGCTGGTTTCTCCAACCTCCCAGCATAGGGAGTAATTTCTCTAGCATTAAATTCAGCAAATATTTGTTGGCACCTGTTATACAAACACTGTGCTTGTTGCTACAGGGGATACAAATATGATTAAGGCACAACCCCTGTTTTCAGGGGGCTTTTAGAGTCAAAGGGGGATAAGAGCGGTACAAACCTAGCTGTCACTCAAGGCACAAGCTGCTATGAGGCTGGACAAAATTTTCATCATTTCTCTGTTCAAGAAGTTATAATGACTCCCTGTCACGTTTTGAATCAAATAAAAAATTCCCAGTCTTCATAATTTGACACTGTCCTAGCTGCCTAAATTTATGTTTTACTACTATCCAACAGGCCTCTCTGCGCCTGTCCTCTGCCTAATACTGCCATGAACACATCCATTCACACATTCCTTCCTTCCTTTACTCATTCATTACGTCTGCAAATACCAACTGCTTGTCAGATACTGGGCTTTGTACTCTGGGGGAGACAAAAATGAATCAGTCCCTGCCTTGAGCAATGCACCGTCTAGCGGGAGGAGACAGAGACCAGAAAAAGAGTTTTCAAGGAACGGTGTGTTGTGTTGTAGCAGAGTGCAGCACGTGGGGGGAGGACACAGAGGGGTGAAGGCCTGGCGGAGGAAGGGAACCTTGCCAGAAGTTGATTAGGCGCTCACCGAGGAGAAGAGGGAGGGGAGAGCATCATCGACAGAAACAGTGGGAAGCCGCTCCGCCGAGATGCCGGTGGCAGGAATAATAGAGCAGGGCAGCGAGTGGGCAAAAACAGCACTGGCAAGATCTGGGGAGCCAGATTATCGTGGGCCTTGCCTCCTGTGCCGGGGAGTCTGTTCTTTATTTTTTGTCAGGGAAATCGCCCTGCAGGACTTCAAACACAGGTATGAACGGATGCAGGTCTTAGGACGCCCTGGCCGCAGTGTGGAGGGTTTGGGTGAAAGAGAAGGGAGGCAAGAGTGCTGGAATAGTCCCAGCCAAAGAGGAAAAGGCAATGAGGAGATCCTAAAGTCCTTCTCAGTGGCACTTGCCCTGGATCGTCCCTGTCTTGGTACCCCTACGTCTTTCAGTCCAGGACAGCCTGTGCCGCTGTAACAGACAGCCTGGGATCTCAGAGGCGGCGCCAGGTTTATTTCTGACTGCAGGTAACTGTTCTCCGTGCAGAGATTCAGTGATCCTAAGCCTCGGGGAGGCTGCTTCAGTGCTGTGGCTTTGTCATCTCAACACATGCTTGCAGGCAGAAGAACATGAAGGTGTTGCTCCGGCCCCCAAGTGACTTGCTCCCTCTCGCTGACAGCTCTGCCAAACTAGAAGGTGCTAGGGTGCTCCAAAGGAGAAGAACGGGGATATGGGTGAACTCTACAAACCCCTACCACTCCATCATCTATTGTCTTTTGTCTTTTTTAATTTCCTTGCGATTTCTGCCTATTACCTGATACACTCTCTACCATGTAATAATGACTCTCCTTAGAATTATCATCTAGTGATTTCTTACAGGTGTGTCTAGTTTCTCTAGCTGCCTGAACCTGGTAAGTTCTCAAGGATACGGTTGGGTCTTCTCTATCTTTTCACTTTCACTGTTCCTCAGGGGTCCTGACACTGAAGGACAAGCCAGGAAGCTAAGTGGGTGCTTGTGAAAACACGTTGGGTTGAATTTGGCAGATTTGACTCTTTTTCTGTCTGGGCCTAGGTGCTCTTTTACACACACTCGGGAATCATCTGATTTGCTCTTTTTGTTTGGGATTTCATGTCCATCAGATGATTGGAATTTGATTTGAACTAAATGAATCAATAGAAGTTGGGAGTCTGTTTTACTGTAAAGGCCTTAATGTCATTTTACCTGTGGGACCTTCATTTCTCATCCCAGCCTAGCAAAAGGTATACAACCTTTACCCTGAATGTGACATTGCCTTGACACATTTTAAAGAGGAATCTGGAAGTTTAAGGGCATCTAAATATGCCATCTCTCTTCGGCATCCAGTTGGCGAGGTTCAGTAGAAAACAAATCAGTTGCCATCCCCTGTTAAAAATAAGCACACACAGATCCCGCTTCAAAAAAGGAATATTGCGAAATGAATTCATGTGCAGTAGGAGGTGAGGTCGAGACTCATAGAGCACTTTATCTGAAACAGTGTTTGCTTACCCATACTGCTCATATCATCCTTTCTTGGTCAATCTTTTTGACTTTTTCTTCCCTACTAAGTCTGACTTTTAAAATAAGTTAGAGTCAGTGAAGCAAACCTCACTTCCAATTAGTTCCCCATAGAATAAAGACAGAATAAGTGAGTGTCTGTAGCTTTTGAACATAATCCATAGGAAAGGGTATGGCAATAATTATTTCTGGCCCAACACAAAAAGCTAACGGATCAATTCTTTCATTCTCAGGGACCAGTTCCATCACAAACATTTTCTGCCCAGAAAAAAAGAGAGATTCATTCAGTAGTAACAAGACTAGCTGTTGATTTGTCATCCTGCAAATGTGAAACACTTACATTGGACCCCACACCTCAGGGGGGGGTGGTTACTTGCTGGCTCCACGTCTGCTTGAGAACTCGCTCCTCTGAAGTGTGTGTCGTCCTGCTTTCTTTTCTACATTGAATTTGCATTTGGCCATTTTTTATCCTTCAGGGCTGAGAGGGAAACTTCTTTTCTCTAGTCCTTTCTGCCTCGGGATGGCCGCAAGGCAAAGCTGGGCCAAAGCAGCCACAGAGTGCAGACAGAGTGGGGGTGCAGAAGAGGGATTTGCATAGAAGGTCAAGGGAAAAGAACAGGGTTAGGAGTGTAAACCCTCTTATTTCCCACCCTATTCCTTTTTTTTTCTTCTACCTGGTCATTCCGTTCCTCCTGAAGTTTTTCCTTTCTTTCCCATCTTCTCTTTTGCTACTTCTTCATTCTCCTTGGTGCCTTTATTGTTCAGATATCTGTCCTTTTCTGTCTACACCTCCACTGGGCCGTTCCTGCAGTTGCTTGCACACACTGATGTCTCAAATGCAAAATAGTCATAACTGTCATGGCAGTAGCAGCTCGTCACATTCCTTGTGTCCTGCCTAGCTGCCCTGGGCTTTATTTTATTTTCTGTTTTTTTTAAGATTGTATTTATTTATTTATTTGAGAGTGAGTGACATGACAGTGGGGGGAGGGACAGAGGGAGGAGAAGCAGACTCCCCACTGAGCAGGGAGCCCGATGTGGGGCTCAATCCCAGGACCCCCGGGATCATGACCTGAACTGAAGGCAGACGCTTAACTGACTGAGCCACCCAGGTGCCCCTGCCCTGCGCTTTAGGAGCCCCATCTTTAATCTTTAACCACCATCCTACTTAATTACAGTTGACCCTTGAACAACTCGTGGTTAGGGGTGCTGACCTCCCTTCCCCTGCGCAGCCGGAAATCCACCTGGAACTTCTGACTCCCCAGAAACTTTACTAAGAGCTACTTTGGTCTGGAAGCCTTGCCAATAACATAAACAGTTGATTAACACGTATTTTGTATGTTATGTGTCATATATACTATATTCTTACAATAAGGTAAGCTAGAGAAAAGAAAATGCTATTAAGAAAACCAAAAGGAAAAGAAGATAAATTTATAGTACTGTTCCGTGTCGGAAAAAAATCCATGTGTCCATGGACCCATGCTGTTCAGACCTGTCTTGTTTGAGGGTCAACTGCATATCTCCTGGGATCATACAGCAGGAAAGGGGCAGAACTGGGTTTCCTAGCGGTCTTATTCCCAGTGCCGAGGGTCTTAGATTAAAATCGTGGGACGGTTACATAGTGTGTGTCACTGACTCCTGTATCTTAAACTCAGAATTCTCCAGAGAACATCTGGTGCCACTTGAGCTTTTTGACAAGTCCCTCCCCTACCAGTGTGTCTACGTGCACAACGTCTGTTACAGTGGATTCATTTAAATCTTCCGTATCAGGAGTGCCTGGGTGGCTCAGTTGTTGGGCGTTTGCCTTCGGCTCAGGTCATGAGTTCAGGTCCTGGGATCAAGCCCTGCATCAGGCTCCCTGCTCCGCAGGAAGCCTGCTTCTCCCTCTCCCACTCCCCCTGCTTGTGTTCCCTCTCTCGCTGTCTCTCTCTCTGTCAAATAAATAAAATATTTAAAAAATAAAAATCTTCCATATCAGTTCTGAGTCAGATCTTCAACATGATTGGGAGGCCGGGCAGTGAGAAAGAAATTTCTCCTGTTTTACTGTTGGTGAAACCTGGCAACTTCTTATGCTGACTCGGTTAGTAGTGGAAGCAACGGTTTGGATAACCAGGTATCTCACTGTGGGCACCTACTCCATAATTCTCCGAAGACGTGAAACCATTAACCTTGGTGGGGGAGCACAGAGAGCTCCTGAGCTCAGCTTGATAGAGATGCTAAAGGTGTTCAGTGGTTGCAAAGTCGCAGCTGTGTTTCCCGTTTTGCACTAATTAGGAGTTACCATGAATCTGCCTGACAATTAAGGACAGAGTGAACTTTAAGGTAGATCGGTACCATGGGACAATAAAGAGTTCTCAGGTAAGCAAAATAAAAATTTGCACCGAGTACTGTGTTTTACCAAAAAACTAAAACATTTCTTGAATAACGTAGCTTCAAATGTCTAAGTAAAAATCTGGAGTGGGTTTTCTGCCACTTGTAAGGGGTCTTTCTCAGAGAATAGCACTGCTTCAGATGGTAGATAGTGCACATAGTTGGGCAGCACCCACCAGAAGAATGATTATTTCAACACTAGCCTTAACCAGAGCTTGAATTTCACTTGCCTGGTTTCTGACTCATATATCATAGCCACAGCAGCTTAGCAATTAAACAGCCTTCTAAACTAGGACAGCACAGAAGGGTTTAGATTCTCTCAAAAGTCATACTCGATGAGCCATATTTTAAGATAAAACTTTCCCAGGTTAATGTTTCTGTACTTCCTTGATTTTCCCCCAACTAATTTGTGCACACATGTATCCATTTCCATTCACTGGGTTTAGGTCATGAGGTCCTTAAATCATGCTCTTGCAGTGGGCTGTAAAAATACCTGAGAGGAGATTTAGTGGGACTCTGTTCTTTAAGGGACCCAGTGCTTTGTTTCAGGCAAGGCAAAGATTGCCTTGTCATCATCCAGGATCTGAGAAAGAGACAGCAGCCTAGATGTGACTTACAGCCAGGACTCAGGAAGATGTGCAGGGTTTAGGAAAAACCTGCATGCCATGAGGTGTGGTTGAAAACTGTAAATATAATTAAGCCAGGTAGACCCCATGACAACAAAGAGGATTAGGGCTTGGGTGGATCTGGTAGACCATTGAGACCTATGTGAATAGATGTCAATTTATTTATATCCCTTCTCCCCAGGAAAAAACAACAACATAGTTTGATGTCTAAATGAAGTAATCTCTAGAAAGAAAAGGGAGATTATATTTGTTAAACTGTATAAAAAAATCAGAAGATAATATGGCTTTGTTCACAGTATTACATAAAGAAGATTAAAGACGAGAAACAAGCTGCTTAAACACTGTAAACTAATTAGTTCTACGAATTGTTTTCCCGAGGTTCATGAGATATGAAACATTGGCACCAGTGCGTGAAATACACTCTGCCTCAGTGCTCTTTTCAATTTATTTTTCTGTTAGTGTCATATGTATATAAAAAAAGAGCAGCCAAAAAGAAAGAGGTTACAGAGGGAGACCAAAGCCTGTCAGATGATTGAGGCTGACATTTTGTCATCTTAAGCCTGGTGCGGGAGGGTCCTCCTCTAATACCCTGTATAAATACCAGCTTCATTTTCTGCCATCACAGGCTACATTGAGCAACTGATGTCAGGACAAGGCCCAGAGGAACTCCTGCCGCTGCTCTGAGCACTCTGGCTGCTCCCACCGTGGTGAGGCCCAGTTCAGTGGATGCATCCTTAATTTGTTTCCCAGGAGCTGGGTCTTTTTGGAGAGCAGGCCAGGAGGACCCAGAGTTGGGGCAGGGCCAGGCACCTGCCATGCTCAACTTCTGATGCCCTTGTTCAAACAAGAGATTTACTGCTTTCTTGTCCTAAAATCACATGTTTTCTGGGTCGAGGACCAGCCAAGACTAAGTTGTTATTGCCCAAATAATAGATGAGTGTATCTACTTAATGTAGACTAGAATAGTAAGCTTTTCTTTTTCTAAGGTGGCACATTTTATCTTTTTTTCAGAAATTTATCTTGACTTAGAAGTATGTTATTAAGAAAGTAGGTGAACTCTGCTGGAATTCTCGCCATCATCTCTTTTCTACCCAAGTAGACTGTGCCCAAACGAGGAGCATCCTCTCTTCCTCCCGTAAGCATTCGTGGGTTTCTTAGAATGAATCAGTACTTTCTCTGTATTCTCAGAGAAGCGGGTATAAAATGTTAAAATTCAACTGATTAGATTTAAAGATCAAATGGGCTTTATTCAATGATTCATGAATCAGGCAGCATCCCCTCTAGCAACTAGAAAGGAGGTCCAAGGAGCTGAACAAAATGGGAGACCTTTCTAGGCAGAAAGGGGCAGGGACAAGGAAGGAACAGATCACCTCATCTTTCTTTGGGGGATGGAAGGGGTCTCTCAGGTGGATTACTTCAGTGGTGCTGACCAGGAAATTCCAGATGGACTGGTTTAAGATCACATTCCTGGGAGAGGTTGAAACTGCAGTTAGTTTAGGTATAAGTCTTGGTTTGGTGATGTGGGCTTAGCACAAGTGACTCTATGTGGGGCCTGTTGTGTTTTCTTTTTTTTAACAAAAACTATGCATAAAGATACCATCCTCTTTCTTTTTATTTTATCATCAAACTTCTGCAAGGCTCACTTGCAACTACTATCTCTTCCTCTCTGGATTCTGGCCCAGCCCTGGGGAGAAGGCTGTCTCCGTCGTAACTGATAACATCTTTATTATCAGATCTATTGATCTCAGTTCTCCTTGATCCAAGTTGTCACCTGCACTCCACTCCATCATTCAGTGTGTAACATGCTTATCTTCTCCCTCTTTGAAACTCTTCTCAATCCAGGAAAGCCACAGGGCTTCCTTATTTACGGTTGGACACTTCTCAGTCCTTATTCCTGGCTTTTGCCTCTCAGCAGGAACTGCTAACTCCCTGTTGCCTTCTGCACCTCTCTTAGGTCTGTTTTGTTCACTCTTGTATCCCTAGATTCTAGAACAGTGCCTGCTGTGTAGTAGGAGCTCAGTAAATATATGCTGAATGAATGAAGTTCCTGACTCTCCAGGATGGCCCCCATCAGCTCCTCAGACTCAAGAAGTCTGTCACCACACCTACTTCTCTTGTCTGCCCACCTGACTTCTCATTTGCTGTCTTTTGGGGCCATCTTGCCTCTTTCCTTTGATTCAGATTTCAGTCATTTCCAAGTTCTCCTCTCTGCTCACTTCCCAGCGGTGACCCAGCCTGGGCGGTAGGCTTCCCCTCAACCCTCACCAGGCCTTCGTGTAAACCAGCAACTGGTCTTCCCTGGACTGCTTACTCCAGGAATCTTTCCCCCAACTCTGCTGTCAGAATTGCTTTCCCAGTCACAAACCTGAATATTTTGAAAAGCGTAAGATCACTTGCTGTTGTAAGAGAGTCAGGATGGTTCATGATTCATGGCAGCTAAAGCTCCTTTCAGTCTGGCCCTTGTTTCTCCGTCTCACTTCACTCTCTGCCCTCTGTCTCCTCCCACTCAGACCCAATCTTCCCAGAGTCCCAACAACTGGGTGCTGTTTTAATTGTGGCTGCTTCTGAGAAAGAAGGTCCCCAGGAAGCTCTCCTTGAAGGCTTTGTTGGGCTTTTCTGCTTTTCCCTTTTTTGTCAAAGGGAACCAGGTATTCATATAACAGGTTTATTGAACACCTGCTCTTTCCCACTCAGAAGCTTTGGAGGGCAGAATCTGCATCCTTAGTCTCAATATCCATCACACAGTACCTTGGACATTGCTTTATGTATAGCCTGGTGCATTACATTAAGAATTAAATTCCAGCCTTTATTATATTCTACCATATATTATAGTTGAAATGTGATAGTTGGCATTAAACTCAGTAGGAACACACAGCATCTCTGAGACATCTTTGTACCATTTCGGAAGGCAAGAAGTATGTTCACACAAATGTGGTTGAATTTCATTTTAAATACAAGGAGTGAATGTTGAGCGGATAAAAATGCAGACAGTTCTAGCAATAAGTTGATTTATGGAAAAGTAATTCGAGCATTAGTGTACATTTCATTAAATAAACCAAAATAGTAGTCATGTTGGCTCTTCTAATTTGGCTAGAGCCTTGTGTCTGTGAAGTGTATCTGTAGGTCACTTGGGACATGGAGATACTTATTACTCCATATTTTCTAGTAACTTTTTTTTAAAAAACTGATATAAGCAGACACTTGTAGGTTTTAGTCATCACACTATAGAATTAAATCAGTACTATTTCAGTTCTCTGGAAGCCGTATTTCCTTTATCTTGTGTTTCAAAATATATTGGCATGCATTTTTTTCCATTACTTTAAGATGGTATGCAACCTATGAATCAGGACTCTGGAATCAGATTATCTAAGACTTAGTTTTCTTATCTCTAAGATGGGGACAGGAATGATCTTACCGCATCAGGATGCTATGAAGATTTGAGACAGTACCTGTAAAGCTCTTGGCAGAGTGTCTAGCACACATTCACTCAGTATATGTTAGGTAATATTATTTTTCTGCTTTAATTGGGATTTCTGTAGGGAGAAAGTTGTGTATTTGGTGGGGAAACCCCTGAAGACAAGTCTCATGGACTTTCTGGTGCTTTCTAGTTCATGAACAACAGTGGCAGTGAGTGACCCCCTAGAAAACTTAAGTCTCCTGGAGCCTCTAAACCCTGTGGGGACAGTGAATCACTTTTTATCCTGAATAAGGATAGCTGTAATTTAGGATTTTTTAATGTTTTCATTTATTGAGGTCAGTGCATTTGTGTCGAACAATTGAAATCTGACAAGAAAAATCAAGGGTAGCCTGGGCACTGCTCAATTATTACTCTGATCGGATTTTAATTAGCACCAGATGTAGAAGGAAGTGCTGTTTTTATTATCCATTACCATGCATTTGCTTACATATTTACCCTGGGGTTAGAGGCGTTTTATTAATTAATTTTGTTGGCAACCAAGACAGTAGTTTTGACTTCTGAATTGAAAGTTGCCAACCTGTTTAAACACTAATAACCATCATAAAAAATGAGCAGTGCTATTTACTAAGGATAAACAAATCGCTACGAAGTAGAGTAATTCATTGTTGAGATGAGGTCATTAGCCTTAGCTTTTATTTACAATGTTATTTCAGATCCCGTCACTTACAAATTATTTTAATTGAAATTAAAATTACTTTCTTTAATTGAAGGCATTTTTCGGCTTTATTGAAGTGTAATTGGCAAAATTGTAAGATATTTAAAGTATACAGCGTGATGATTTGAGTCCTTTTCATCGATATGAATTGTCAACATGCATTTGCATCTCTTTTAATATAGTATACCTTCGTGATTGAAAGGTGAGCATTGCTTAATTATATTTTTGAAGCAGCGTTAGAGAAGTATAAAAACTTCATAAATAAAATGAAAGTTTTATTTTAGAAAGCAGACTAATGAAGTATGAACCAGTCTAATGGCAACAGTAAATGGGAGCTTGAAAGAAGTTCAGTCCTTTTACAAAAATAATTAAATACTAAGGGACTTCTGTTGGTTCCAGGAGTAAACTCAGGTGACCCTGTCTTATTCATTAAGACTGATGAGCTCTGGTTGTTATGTTTATTCCTTTGCCCCTGCCACTTTTCAGCATTTTTTACTTGCTGTCTAGAAGTTTGCAACTTTCATGCTGTATATTTTTTCCTGTCTGACTTTTATGACTTCCCCCATAAAATGTATTGGTTGTCTGAGTCCCACAAATCCTAAACTACTTAATGGCTGTGGCTGCATCCATTATGCTGGTCTGTGTGTTTGTGTGTTTTTTCCCAGACATCTGTGTAGATAGCTTCTGAAATTTACAAAACCTTTGTAACTAATCCCATAGGTTGACCTGAGCAGGGGCAGTGTTTGTTGCTGCTAATTACACAGTGCAAACCTTTGGGAAATAGGCCCTTTGTTAATGATGAATTTGAGCAAGCAACTAAACATTCCTGAATAATGCTGAGAATATTACTGGCCTAGGTCTTTATGCCTGCAGATCCCCTGCCTGCCTCTTCTTTCTCTGTGGATGTCTGGCCACTGTGCTTGATGTGCATATTAATTGGTAGATGAGGAAGAGAAGCAAGGAGTTTTCTTTAGCAACAGGGTGTAACAAACAGCTGTGTGATGAGGCACATGTGGATTATTAGGTATGACATAATGAGTAGTATTTCTATCATGGCATTATATATCTGTCAGGGTTTTGTTTTGTTTTTTTCGGTCAGGCTTTATCCTTCCTAGGGCTTGAAAACCTGTTCCTATATTGCAGTGGTTATCACTAAAAATGGCCAGAAATCCCACTGCTACCAATCAGTTATGCTACCTCTAAATATCAGCCGATGATTGATAGCTTGTTAAAGTGAATTTCAAAACCAAGGGTAACTCTCTTTAGAGTAGGTATATATTTGATTTAGGGCGTATTGATTTGCATAATTTAGCAAATAAAGTACTATAATTAAAGATCTAGAGACATTTACTCTTACCTAAATTTTTTTAAAAATGCCATTCATATATTGTGGCCTAGATTAGTCACATAAGTACCATCCTGTAAAAAGGAAACAGTTCAGGTAGAAATTAGTTAAGCCACACCGTGAGACACCTTTCATCTGATGGCTTGGTTATTACTATCAGGTCCACCCAAAAGAAAGTAGGATTATATAGAGAAATTAAAAAAAAAAAATTAACGTGTATCACCAGAGACACCTGAAAAACAAGGGAATGTAAGAAAGGCAATGCCAGAGATTCTTTTACTACTACAATAGAACATAGGCCATTTTCTAGAGCAGTAATACGTCTAGAAATGTATAAAGTATTACTTCTATTAATAAAGAAAGGCCTTTTCCTACATATGCCCTTTCTGCTGTTTCAGTCCCACATGCAATTTTAGGTATAGATTTGCAGCTGTAGACAGCCCAGAAAGACGAAGGTTTCTCCAGATGTTACTCTGTTGATTGCTTAGCTCAAAAGATTTCAGATTATCTCATCTATTTTAGAAGAAGAGAAAGCCTTTAGATACAAAAATATCTACATTTTAATATTATTATTATGTTTAGTAACATATGTGTATTGACCTATTCATTAACTTTCTCTTCTTACCAACATTCTTGCCAAGTAAAACTGTATTGATAAGCTAGTAACCTCCCTTCTGAAACTGTGTGATACATTGCGTTTCGTTTTTTGTTTCAGCCATTTGGAAGCTTAGCTAGGTTTTGTGTCCAGTGGCCACACAGCCTCTCCTGTTCACTACCATAGGCCTGCAGCACCTAGTACATAGTAATACTTGCTCAAGAAATAGACACTCAGCCAGCAAATGTGTGACTCAAAGTCATTTTTCATTAGAAATAATTTCCCATTCTCTTTGTACTTGGCTTTTTGTCTTTGAGTTGTCTAAGGTTTAATGGTTTCATTAGGTCTGATTCTTAGTTGTGAACCATATCAAATCATTTTGTGAAGGACTTAGGATATAATGATAAACATGGAAAGAATATGCCTCTGTTACATGGTAATAACATGGTTTAGATGTTTGTCAGTGTGTGTGTGTGAGAGAGAGAGAGAGTGAGAGAGGCAGAGAAAATAGTTTTTAAAGCAGCTAAATGGACTAAGAATAAAATATTTATTTAGGGAGTTAGAGTTAAAAAAAGAATCCTGACACTCAAGATTCTAAAAATTGGCCGAGATGAAAAAGTAATGAAGTATTTCCCTCCAAAAACTTCTACTCAGATATTCTCCTTGAACTGGTCATTTTTGTTTATTTTATAGTTAACTAAAGCAGAAGGGAGAAACAGCAGGAATAGAAGGGTCTGTTTTGAAACTCTGAACAAGCCAGTTGATGGCTTTGTTTATCAGTAAAACAGCCCTGGATCCCTTCATGAGGGAGCTAGGAAAATAGAGACTTGTGAAGGTTTACATATTTTCATTCTAAGTTATGTACTCTGTTTTGCTCTCAAGAGTGTAGTTCCTTAAAAACTCTCAAGCTACCCTGATATCTTCCATCTCATGTTTTATTGATTTTCAAACTATACCATTTCAGACAGGTGCCATGCTGTGAAAAACATGCACACAGTTTGAAATGCCCTCTTGTAAAATATTTCAACATTACACATTTTAAAGGATCTGCAAAGTGTTGATATTAATTAACAACATCACATTGCTTCAGAAACCATTCAGCCTGGGCATTTTGAGACTCTGAAGTACTGTAATCTCAAGTAGAAGAACCTGAAGAGCTTTCTTACTTTGGGGGGTTGTAAGTGGGATGTTCTCATGAGAAATACGTAATAAGGTTGTGGATACTCTAGACAAATCTATCTTCTGTTGAAAAAGTCTTCGGCAAGGTCATACTGTTGTTGACGCAGGCCTTGAGCAGCCCTAAAAATTATACTGGCTTTTCAGGCTCTGTTCTCCTTTTAGCAATGCAACAGATTAAAATAACCCCTGAAACCCTTTGAAAATACTGTGCTGCCGAAAGCCTTGAAATCTCTTGACATCTGTCTCCCAGGATCCTCACCACATCCTTTGACATGGGCAGGAGTGGCATTTTGTTTCTCCGGAGTTTCTTGGAAAGTTCACGTAAGCCACTCATCCTCCTCCAAAAACTTATCTTTTCCCGGGCCAAATTTTCATAGGGCGGCACTGAGCCCTGCAAACCATCTGCCGTCTCACACTTAGCTAGCTAAGGTCAGTGATCCTGAGCTGGGTAAGTGTGAAGTGTAGGAGATGATTAGCCACCTCGCAGGAGAGGGGTGAGGTTACACCAGTACCTGTTTGAAAAGATCGTGTGTGTTAATTCACAGAGACAAATTAATTATTAACGTTTAATACTGTATAACTTACAGGAAAAGAAAGGGATTATTTATTCACCATGCCACTGTGACACCTTTGTTCAACTGGGAACGTGTTACAAATGCCACACACAGGTGGTCACTTGAGGGTATGTCCTTCGACTAGTCATTTCCCGGTCAAGTAAACATCTTTGCCCAGTTCATTTAGTAAGGTGTAGGCATGGCGCAGAAGCAGGAAGTTGCCTCACTTGCAATCACTGTCTTAATATCGGGGCAGAATTCTTGTAATAGACCTTGCTTTTTATGGAAATTTAATAGCCCTGGAATGCTTGTAGCCTAGACAGTTACGAGTTGCCATAATTTGTCCTTTCACTTGCAGTGGCTTTAAATAGTCATACACGTACGTTGTCTTTGATCGGCATGGCTGGCTTCTCCTTGACCCCTCCCACTGCCAGGTCAGTCAGCGTCGTTCTGGAACAATTGCTGGCCTGCCCTCTGTCTTAAGACTGTGAGTGACTCTTGGCTGGAGCAGAGTGGCCTAATATCTGTAATTTACACTCCAAAACAGATTTAATAAGTTTGAAGGGCTGGTCCCTCTGTTAGCCAACATTTGATACCAACAGGCTTGGCACCTTATGACAAAGTCGGGGGCCTAGAGATATGCTCTCCGACATGTTAAAGCCGTCCCGGGATGCTATCATATCAGTGGAAGAATTGAGTATTCCTTGTTGCCAGGGCAAAAATGGATGGTTGCATGATAACACCTTCCTGTATTGTATTAGTCATGCTTGTAGGAAAACCCAACAAGGATTGCTGATCCTTTGGGGAATTTTTACATTCAAAATTGGAATTCAGACTGTCTGAGATCCTTGAAAACTCTATTCGGGCTATTCTATGCTGATGAATATTTCTTAAAGTAGAAGACAATCTGTAAAATATTACTGATTACATGGCAGATTCTGAGAAGTGACAGAGGTTTTTTTGCAGGGGGTGCAACCTTTCTGCAGAAGGTTGTCTACTGCAGCCAGGCACGAATCTACCATCAGGCCTGGTGTCTAAACTGTACCCTAAGGGCAACGTAGAGTAGGGACCCTTTTGAGAGGGATGGCTGCTCACCCATTCTGGCAGAATATTTCCGTGGCTGAAGAAAATGGAACCAATGATGTCAGATCTTTCTTCTAATTTTTCCCAAGAAGGCAGAAATGCGTACTTCTACATGAAATCTTTGGATTTCTAAATATTGGTTCTGATTACTCTGAAGAAACCCTGTGCTGGCCAGAACTTCCACGTACGGAGTGGAAATTGGTCCATAGGCCACCAGTTTATAATCTCGGACGGAGATTCATGTGTAAACCTTGATGGTGGTATATTGACTCTGTAGATGAAGATATCATTGTTAATAAATTAAAACACTGAATCAAAACATGTTCTGGAGCTGGAAGAGTGTGTCAGGATATGACATCCATCCCACACCAAATTATAGATGATTAAGCTAACTGTATTTTCAGATTTATGGAGCTTTGAGAATTGGGTCTATCATAACTACAGTTCTTGATGGTGGGCATAGTTCTTTCAGCCTCTCTCATATGCTGTGTATTGTTGACATTAACACAAGACAGCATCCTAGTATAACGGAGAGAGAACTGCCTGTTTGTCACAGGTGAAGACACCTAGCTCCTCTCAGTGTATGTATGCAAAGCAGAATCAAAGGAATCCAGTGGGATCTGTGAGAAGCTGGCTGCTACCATTTTGGTGAATTTAAGAATGATATCAACAGAGAAGACGACCAAAAGAAATACTTTAAAGACTCAAATTCTACTAACTTCAGTAGGGCCAGGCTGCTTAAAAAACAGGCCTGCAATGCAGCATTTGGGAATGATTGGGGCTTTCTGAAACCAGCATTTGAGATACATAGAGTGTCAGTTCTAGAGGCAAAGTTTCAAAGTGTCAGCAGTACAAAGGCTACAACTTCAAACACAGCATGTCCCTGAGCTATATCTCCCTCCATCAGTAACAACATCTTGGAAGAGGGCAGAATTGTTTGCAGAAAAACAGTGGTCAGGGTCCTTGGAATGAATGTGAGCAACCCTGAGAGGTAATGCATAGGTGAATAAAGAGTTCAAGCAGGTGCTGGGTGGAGGGGTGGAGGGGGCTCCATTTACAGTGTTGAGATTCCTGCAGGGGCTAAGAATATCAAAGGTTTATTCAAATATCCTTCAGCCCTTTCATCAGCTCGACATTTGCATCCCTTGGTCCTACCAGCTTTATTTCAGCAGTGAGTATGCTCAGATGACTGAGCCGGCTCCTGTTACTGATTGCTATCTGCTTGTCATTCTAGCCCTCTCACCTCCCACGTGAGTTGTACCTTTTTGGTGCAAATAAGCTGCCAGGGCTAGCCTGGCTTGATCTCTGTGCTGCAGATGTCTCTAATTAACTTGATTGAGACAGGTCTGTGGGATCCTGTTACACAGTCTGACAAATCCCCCTGTCCTGAGAGGCACTGTCCCTTCACCTGATGCATGCTTCTTGCTCATGTCCTTTGGGTAGGGTTTATGGCGGGCTAAGGTCTTTAAGTGCCCATGCTTTTAATGTGAAGGCTGTGGAGTGCTGATGGTTGCTAATGGAGAACCAGGAATGTAAAAATTGTCTCATGCTCTCCTTCAGGTTCTGAGAGGAAAAAAAAAATCTCAAGGGATCTTTAACTTCTAGTGTTTTAACACTCAAAAGATTACAATTTTTATAATTACTAATACTTCTAATGTTATTATTTATGGTAGCTGAGAGAAACATGGTCTTAACTCATTGCAAGCATAGACACTTCAGTGACTATTGCGGGATAGTGATAAAACACATACTAAAAACAAGTGTTTGGAAGTAACTGGGTTGACTAGTTCTGAGATCTGCAAGATGTCCAATTACTGTGGGTGAAACTAGCCCCAGGCACTGTAAAGTTGGGATTTGTGTTTATTTCTTTCAACATCTACATTTCTTTTTCTTTTTTTGGAGTCATAAATTATTAAATTACAGGGTGCCTGGGTGGCTCAGATGGTTAAGCGTCTGCCTTTGGCTCAGGTCATGATCCCAGGGTCCTGGGATCGAGTCCCGCATCAGGCTCCCTGCTCCTTGGGAGCCTGCTTCTCCCTCTGCCTCTCTCTCTCTCTCTCTCTCTCTCTCTGTCTCTCATGAATAAAGAAATAAAAAGTTTAAAAAAAAAAAGTAACACGGAAACCTTGCTTTTAAAAAAATTATTAAATTAATTTTATATTGTGCGTATGGTTTTGTGCGTGTGTGTTTGTGTTTTTTATGAATAGCTATTAGCTTTTTCTACAGTTTCTAGAACTTTTGTTTATGAGCCCAGAGTTAGGGCTATTTATTTTGACTTTCTGCTTAGGATATCTTATAGCGGTTATTTCTAAAATATCCTGACAAGGAAGTCATTTATTAAATGTTGAAAGAAACAGTAGAGCAATCTTCTGTATATAAAAACTATTTTACATGTAATATTAATGACTTCATTATTCCCTATAGATATAATGAGAAGCTGTGAAGGAAAATACTGAATTCTTTGGTTTTTAAATTCACTGGTTACCATTTACATCGAAACTGATCACCAAGTGCATCCCTTCAGCACCTTTTAATGGAAGGCATGCTGTCCTGAATCATGACAGTTCATGGTCTAGCACCACTTAAGAGACACAGCTTCGCCTTACCCATAATTTGCAAGTGGACTAATAGTAGAAGTGGTCCATTACCAGTTATCCAGGTTGAATTGTTCAGTTTAGAGGGCTGCAATTTCTATCCTCAGTGACCAGCATGAACTTGTAGACTATGTAGCCTAAAATGAAGTACAAAGAGAAGATGGAGACATGATCCTTATTGATGCCAAGGAATGTGAAGTGTAGTTGGGACCACGCCCCAGATTTAGAAAAGATAATCTCTATAAATACGTGTTTCCCGTGTAATAATGTTCTCAGTCCTGTTGGCTCTCAGAAGGGGAAGAGTTCTTTGTGGACTCTGAAGGTAGTGAAAGCTTTATAGAGGAGCTTAGCCACTGAAAAAAGCCCAGGGGAACAGTGAGAGAATTGGAGGCAAAGAATCAATAGAGGCCTGAAGGTGGGAGTTGGCAGGTCAGGCAAGAAGACCAGGTTGACAGAGCAGTCCTGGGTGTTGAGGTTGGAAAGGTGCTCACACATGGAGCCTGTGAAGGCCCAAGCAGGGGTTAGATTTGCTTTTCCAGAATAAGGAGTTGTTGGGGGTCTTCATCTGGGCAGTCCTAATGAACCGGGAGACGAGGACAGAGAAGGAAACGGGAGCCGTCTGGGAGGCAAGAACACTATCCACATGTGCGACAGCAAGGCATTACGTGAACCTGCCATGTTAGAATGGACTCTGATAGCTCTGAGCAAGACAGTGAAGAAAGAAATCTTCAGAATTTGTTAACAGATGAGCCTGTGTTGAAGGAAAGAGACCAATAAATGAATAAGACCTCTTTCCCCTGATTTCATTTTGTCATTCTTCTGGACGAGCCCATCAGAAAGTAGGGAATAGAGAAGTGAAATTTCAAAAAATACATTCTATCCGTTACTGGTAATGTTAATCTTTGATGAATGGAAGGGGAGAAGGATTTATGGATTGTTGAAGGAAGGACTGCTGCAATCGAAGTTTGTTACGGAATTGAGAGGTACATTTTAAACTTCCATCTATGCATTGTTAGGAGCGAACGTTAGCAATTGACTGATTCTATCAGCTTCTCTGTTTAGTTCTCCAATTTTAATCAAATAAGACTGAGACAGGCATTAATGGTTTATCTGCTATTATACTACTCTCTCTGGTCAAGTCTCCATGCTGACATGCATATGGTAATTGGAGATTAGTCATTTCCTGGGATACACTTTTCATCGTCCTTAGAAGCCATACAATGATGACTGGGTGTCATTTGCTTTGGGTCCAGCTGGGAGGCTTCAAACAGCATCTCTGACTATTCAGATAAGCTTTGTTCAGGACTATGGGGCAGCCCCAGGGGCAGTGAGTTAGTGGTCCCAGGACCCCCACCGCAGCCATTTTTTCAGGAACAAAAGCAGACGGCCAGAGAGAGAGAGAGAGAGAGCGAGCTTGCATTGGCACCGAGGGGTTATCCTTATCGGGAAAGAGAGGCTCCTCCAGCTGTAGGTGCGCTTCTGAGTTTCAGAGCCCCTCCTAATGAATTTTAGACGGAGAATCTCATTCTCCTAGAACTATCACTTGAGAATCTGAGTAATTATTTCCTATTGCCCTTTGTGGAATACAGTTATAATTGCATTACTGTTAACGGTGTTCGCATTAACACTTAATTGTTAATGTCCTCCTAATTTGGAGGAAATCATCACCTCTTCATATTTCATTCCCAGAAAGAGTTGTTAAACTCAGAGAGGATAATTTGAAGCTTCTAAATGGAGAAACAAGAAAAGATGCTAGAATTCAGAGGCAGAATTTGTAGAACGACTTCTCTTTCTGGGGTTTGCGTGTGCCTGGGTTTGTTTGCTTTTAAGGTATTATGCATCTGCCGCCTTTGGAGGTTAAGCCGCAATGCATAGTTGATCCCTGGAAAGTAACAGGGATCCCTGTGTGGCATGGAAACAGCTCTGGGGTTCATGGGAGGAAAAGGGCAGTTGCTTTCTCTCATAGCTGACATCCTGTTTGAGTGTTGAAAGACACATTAACAAGAAAAGAAAGACGCCACTGTGACAAGGTCATCCAGACAGTGGTGGGCTGCAGGCCTTGACTTTCAGATGATTGTTAACATCTTCCTTTACAATATACTGAACTGCCTGTTGTTCACAGCCACGCGATTCCCTGGCTTAGCTCCGCAGCAGGAAACGGAAATATTTTGAGAAGTCTTTATTCAGGGTTGAAGGGGGAAAAAAAATGAGAGAAAGAGGAAATACCAGAATTATGTCAATCTTTGAATCTGTTAAGGGAAATATCGTTTGGGGCGTTGGATGGTGTATTTTCATTCGAATGTAGGATGGGCACCTCTCTGACTCTGGTTTGGAAAAAGAACTTTTTTAGGGTCTGGAAGGAGGAATCACCGGCCGCCCGGATGTTGGACCTGCAGGGTCCCACACAGCCTGACACTTGAGGTCATGTTACGCTGCTGCCATCTTAAAATTCTCAATGATTTTTGGATAAGGGGCCATGTTTCATTTTGCACTGGGCCCCACAAATTGTGTAATGGGTCCTGCTGAGCAAAATGAGTGCGGTTTGAATTTCACCAAGCGTACTAGAAGCCTGGTTCTCCTCAACCACCCATAAGTAATTAAAATTTACACTCTTAATCAACACACAAACTGGTTTGACAACATTGCAGGCTTGTTCCTTTAAAA
Organism: Eumetopias jubatus; assembly: GCF_037043125.1. Taxonomy (NCBI): domain Eukaryota; kingdom Metazoa; phylum Chordata; class Mammalia; order Carnivora; family Otariidae; genus Eumetopias; species Eumetopias jubatus. Next base: position 83,665,149 of record NW_028274811.1, on the reverse strand, counting down.
AAAAAAATGTCATTTCGTTAAGTAGCTGTATTTCCTAGTGCTTACATGATGCCAAATAACCTGTTTGACCTAATTTTTTTTTTGACTTTTCAACTTGGTATTACTGTATGCAATGTAGGCTATGAATTTATGTTGAAATGCGAAGGATTAATAAAGAGTTTAGTTTCAGAAGCTTTAATGTATATTTCAACCAAAAGAACTGTTGAAGCTGGTGGAATACCAAAACTGGTGAGGTGTCAGCACACACCTTGGGGCGCATTCCTTAATTTCTACAGGTGAGATTGTTTAGACCTGGAAGATTTCAAAAGCACATTCTAAGGGAGGTCACCTGGCAGGGGTACAGAGCAGAATGGACCTTTACCAGTTCCTCTTGGCAGGGCTTGATTTCTTATCAAGTTATGCACTGACAAGTGAGGAACGACTCCATTCATTTTGTTTTGCTCTGTGACTTATTAGCTTTATTTCTCATAAACACTCTTCCCTCCCAAGTACAATCTAAAAAGTTCTGTCATTAAAAGCAATTTTGTTTTTCCTGCCTAAGGGAGATTGTTTTCAACAAAATATGTGAATTTTGACAATGTGGGCCTTGCCCATTTAAAGCTGTAAGTGTAATTTCTTTTTTATTGGGTGATAAACTTTCTGACAAAACAAAGGACAGTCGAGATTTCTTCCCTTTTAGGGCGCCTGGGTGGCTCACGTCTGCCTTCGGCTCAGGTCATGATCCCAGGGTCCTGGGATCGAGCCCCGCATCGGGCTCCCCACTCAGTGGGAAGCCTGCTTCTCCCTCTCCCACTCCCCCTGCTTGGGTTCCCTCTCTCGCTGTGTCTCTTTCTGTCAAATAAATAAAATCTTAAAAAAAAAAAGATTTCTTCCCTTTTAAAAAATTGTGATTTCACATTTCTTTACACATGTTTTAAAGCACATTTTATATAACTCTGCTTTTAAAAAGGAAAGTTATATGGTTTTGTGTATTATCAGTTCTACAAAGATGTCAGTGGTGTTGAGCATTAAATGAAGCATAAATAAGAAAGGAACAAAATGCTGTTGCATTTCAAAATTTGGATTTAAATGTTTCATTCCTATGACTATAGCATGATTATGAATTTACTGTAAAAAAGAACCAAAAGCCCAAGGTTGACGTCAGTTTGTATGTATGCGCACACAGGTTAGTTACTTTTCTAATTATTTTTGGTCTGCCATGCAAAGAAAAGGACTTTGGACAGTGAGTCACAGCTCTTTCCTGCCTCTGCCTGGGAAAGCCAACGTGATGGCATTGCTGTGCCTGCCTCTGGGTCCAGCTGCCATTAAATGCTCAGTGCTGGCTTTTCCTTCTGGTTCTCACTCTTGGGTTTTACTTCTGGGTCAGTAAAGCCAAAAGATAAAGCCGCCTTATGAACAGGCCATGAGACAGGGTTTCCCCAACTACCGTCATCCATGCGCCACCTTCAAAATGTTTGCTATGTGCATGTATTGCCAGGATTTACTTAATATGTATTTTTAAATAGACCCTAATAGTTTTCTGTGGAAATAGTATATCCTCCTCAACATCCCTTTGCCATGAATAACATTACTTGCCATAAGTAAGCAGACAAAGCTCTACTCCTCAAGCCTACTTTCTCTTTGTTAAATAGAGATTAGCCAGTGTGAGAGAGTTGTTAAAGATGTTAGCACCATACTGAGATTTTCTCCTTGACTACTTTGAAAGAGGGTTCATATGGGAAAATTTTCTTATTATATGATTCATTGTTTGTTAATGCTATATCTACGTATCACCTGTAGTTCTCATAATACTGCTAGAGGTCTAGATCATTCACTTTGAAAATACTGCCTCAAATAATCAGATTTGATGGATGCTGAGAGGGCCCCTCACTTGTCCTGTTGTCTCAGATTCCACCATTATAATCATTCCTTTAGATTTATATTTCGATTTTGTTCAGTAATTACCTATTTAAATGTAAATTGCTCTGTAACCTCTTAGTAGTCTTCTAAAGATTGCTTTTCCTTATTAAGACTAAGGCCCCACCAAAGAAGGACACAGGCTAGAGATCCAGGCTGTGCAAGAATAAAAGGACTTGAGATAAACATATACTCGGTGCAATGAACGTGGGGCTGTAGTTTCTTCTTGGGTATCTCAGCCTGGGGAAGTCTCCCTTGTTTCCCCCAACTCCGGCTGTCATACTTTTACAAGACTGGACTCAAGTGCCCTTCCCTAATAGTCTACCCCCAAATGTCGATGGCTCTGTGTATCTTGCTTGCAGAACCCACCACAGTGGTCTGCACTATAGCCAGTTGTGAGCTTGCCTTATCCCCTCTAGTAGACACCCCGGAGTGGTAGATGAACAGGAGACCTTACTTCACTGACGGGACAGAAACTAGGAAGGGCAAGTGTCACAAAGCAAGTTTTTCTAAGTTGATTTCGCAAGAATATTCCTGATGCAACACAGCTGGGGAGGGTAGCATTCCATTCACCCAAATTAGGCCCGGTGACATCAGCTGTGTTCCTATGTGTGATTCATGAAAACAGGCAGACACTGAGGCTTGCTGAGGTGTGGGAGGCGGGAAGGGATTTCGGGACAGAGAAACAGTTTCCCTCGTTTCAGCTTTGATGCGCAGCTCTGCTTGAGTTATTTTTCTCCAAGCCTAGCTGACTGGCTAGAATATGTGGACAGAGAGGATAAAGTATTATCTCTGCAAAGCATAGCAGTGACTCAGCATTTAATACCTGCTCCTTTGGCACAGACTATGGCTTAACACAATTTATGAGCTGTTCATTGTCTCTGAATCCACAGTGGAATTTTGGTGTCCTAGCGAAACTTGGGTAGTGCAAGGATGAACTGTTTTAGCAAAGGGAGGCAGCTCAAAATACCTCAGCCACCATCTCTGGAATCGCGCTGCCATGAAAAGTGCTTTGGAGTCAGAAATACCAGGGTCGAATCCCTGTCCTGCACTTAGAAGCTGGTGACTCAGTGTGAGTTAGCCTCCTAGCGCTCCAGACCTTCTCAGGGAAACTGGAGGTGACAGCGAGGGAACAGTAGTTCCTTCCAGTTATTGCTGGGGGTAGTCGGGAAGAAGGCAGGGTTGTGGAGCACACAGCACAGTCTGACACCAGCAGTCATGAAACCTGGCTCGCTCCACTCTCATTTTTTCATGAGGATCTCAGGCTCTGTTTTGCTGAGATTCCGTGTATACCTTTGGGAGTGCCCCCTCCTTTACCCGATATACTAATGGACACCATGACAGTACATATAAAATGAGGAAACATTTCTGCAAACAGAGTGGAACAGCCAGAGACGGAAAGAAGAGGATCATTATCATCGTTCATTACATTTTTTATGCCACTATGATGGATTTGCTGGGGAATAAAACCTATGATAATTATTTAGCTACCTATTTATTTGATTTTCATTTGTGTTGGGCTTAAGTTCTCATAAGCTAACTACCATAATTTCCTGAACACCATCCTGGCTTCACTGTCATATTGGCTCACACTGTATGAGGGAAAGCCACATATTTATGTGGTATCTTTGGAATAAAACAGAACCTTGGTGTTCTGTCCTAGTGGGAGTCATCCATGACTCATTTTTAGTATTCACCTGGACATATTAATTCTTTTTTTTTTTTTTTTTTAGATAGAGAGGCAGGTTGGTGGGGAGGGGCAGAGAGAGAATCCCAAGCAGGTTCCATGCCCAGTGCAAAGCCTGATGCGGGGCTCGATCCCACAACCCTAAGATCGTGACCTGAGCCTAAATCAAGAGTTGGATGCTCACGACTCAGCCACCCAGGTGCCCCTGGCCATATTATTCTTCTAGTAGCCTACATATGTCATGACAGAGCAAGATCTAAGAAACAGAAGGAAATGACATTGAGTTGTGATTTTAGGTAACTGTCAACCATCATCTTTAGAGGCTTAACTGTTGATGTTCACCCCTTCCAGATCTGCAAGACGAGATGGCCTTTGGAGGGGCTTGGAAGGAAGTGAAGATGAAGTCTGGTGTATTTTAAGTCATAATTTAGGTCACATTTGGGGGGGAAAAGAAGTTTTGCTATCGCTGTTGGTAACCATTGGCCTAAGGAAAAGCAGTGGTTCAGAAACTTGCCTTGAATTGTTTTTAAAAAATCTCACACAGAATGGAAAGTTTGGGTCACAGGTGTAAACCCTTAGGCCCTGCTTCCTCAGTGAGCTCAGTGCTGGTCTCAAGGACAAAAAAGAGAGAAAAAAGAAGTTTTGCATTAAAAACAGATTTACCTCTCCAGGCAGAGGGAAGGCTATGAACACGGTCTGTGTCAGGACCCAGAGTCAGGAGGGAGAGTTGGAAACAGCAGCTATGGACTTGAGATGTTTATTTTCTCCTCTTTTCTTTCCTAGCATGATGAATTTTGCTCATGGATTTGGTTTTGCTTCAGAGTTCTTTCTGTGTGATAAGTGAAGGTTAGCTACTTGGGGACTGGTAGTTAATTTGAGCCTATGGGCAACTCTCCTCTTGCCTGGGATTCTATTTGTAACATTCTGCTCTGTGGGTTTAACTAAACTGTCAGGATGGCAGAGGGCTGAGTTATTCGAGTTCACTGTAGAAAGCTCAGGCAGGAAATGAAACTGTTTAGCACCCCAGAGAAAGGAGTTGCAGCAGGGAAGGAGAGCATCTGGACCCAGAATTCTCTGTGATGCTTTGTTTCTCTGGAAAATTATGTGCAGAATGTCTCCCCCTCGTCCCCTGAGGATGTGCAGACAATAGATTTTGAAGCAGCATCACCTACGTGTTTTACCCCCACCTTTGCTAGAGCACAGCATTGCTCTAGTCTTTTCTGTGGTGGGGGCAGCTCACACCCTGTTTCATCTTCAGCTGAAGGCATCCCGGGGCCCAAGTTGTGACAGAGATGATGAAGAGTGTAGGGACAGGCTGAGACACATCCCTGAAGGACAATAGAGTGGACCGACACTCCTGTTGGCCTTCAAGGGCGCTGATAAGCTGGCCCTGGGGCTGAACTGAAGCCTGCCAGAGTCTCCAAGGTGAGGAGGTCAGGGCAGGTGTGCCTGAGATATTCCCTGCCTCCTATTTCAACCTGATAGAGCTCTATCGTCCCCTTTCTGTAATCATGGCTTCTGGTTCAGAGATGGTTATTCCAACTTCCTCAAGGCTCTCCTGAGCTTTAAAATTACTTGCTTAATGCTTTCAACCCATTTCCCTTGTTCCCAAGTTAACCTTGATCAGGTATGAAGGGGTTGGTGGTACCTGCAACCTGCTCACAGTTCAGGGCTTTGGTACAGGTGGCCAGGGGTGGCCTTATGCCTTTGAAGTTAGCATCAGCAAATCCAGCTCATCCTCACAGGAAGCAAAGTGGTGTCGATTTATGGAAAGAGAAGATACGGAAGCATATGAAAAGATCTAGAAAAGCCCAATCTTAATGAATTATAAGTTGATTAGAAGAGAATTCTCAGAGCTGGAGCTTCCCCAAATTAATTCAAGCAGTGCTTTTAATTTTTTTTTTTTTTTGACCCTGAGTTTAACACTCTATTGATTATCCAAATTCTTCTAAGCCCTCTCACAAGTTTTAACTTTTGTTCTCTAAAATGTTTAGGTCACTTGTTTTTTTTCCTAAGTGTCACAGTTCCTCTCACTGAATCTCAATGCTTTTATTATGTACACACCCTCACACATATATGGTCTGTCTGTCACAGATCTGTGTTGGGAAAATCTTGGATGATACCCTGAAAATAGCTAGGTGTGGTGGCTTAGCTTTTTAATTCTAACATTATTTTTCTGATTTTCAGAGAAATTCATTGTCATTGAAGGAAATAAGAAATACACATTTTTAAAGTATGCTGATAAAAATGGACTTTATTCCCAATACTACCATCCAGGATGTTGATTTTCTTAGGGCTTAAGATATATATGTATGTGCATGCTAACATGACCAAAATTATTTTATTTTTGTTATCTGCTTTTTCATTTAGTGATATGACAGGCAGTTATTTATTTCCTAGAGCAATGAGCAAACTCCAAATCTTTTGAGAAAGATTATGGTTTTATTTTGGAGTAAAATAAAAGGTATGCCACCTTAGAATTAGAGAATGTAGGACTAGAGCCCCTCAACTCTCCCCTCCCCCATCTCATTTCAGCACCCTCTCTTCACAGATAAGGAAAGGGAGCCCTGGAGAGTGTAGGACATGGGAAAGGTCACACTGTAAGTCAGTGACAGAACAGGGACTGGAATTCAAGCCTCCTGCCTCGCAGCCAGCTGTGTTTTCTCTCCAGTACACACCTTTGCACGGGTTTTCACTTTCCACACACGAATGAACTTCAGGTTCATGAACCTTTCGAATCTTAGCGCAAAGAAGGAGTGAACCATGCAGAGAGCGGTTTTGGGAGCAGAGGAAAGAGGGACACAAACTTCGTTGCTTATTGGGCAGGTGGCTGAGCTTCTCAGTGATAGGAAGCTGCCATTCTGGGTAATTCTGTCCCTCCCAGCAGGACACAGCTTTATGCTTTGCCAGGTGTTGTCATCTCTGTTTTTTGACTGTTGCACAGTTGGGTAGAGTTGGGTGTTTCCATTGAATTAGTGACTTAAATTCACTAAGTCACTTAAATTAGTGGCTCAAGAACGTATTAGCTGTGTGTGAAGCTCTGGGTCTGGCTCATAGTGTGGCCTTGGGGCTATTGAGTATAGGGCTTCTTGCATTGTAAGTACATGTTGTGGGGCAGAGTTTCTATCTGAAATGGTGATAGCACGTCCTCAGGATAGCATTTGTCCCATTTGTTCACTTGGTTTCTCAACACAAAAGAAAGATCTCAATCCAGAAACTGTTGATATAGACAGAAGATGCCCTCTTTTTCTTTTTTCCTCACTTTCTGCTTTCCTTGTCTTTCTCCCTCTCTGGTTTTTTCTTTCTGCAAACCCCCTCCCACACTGTCCTCCTTGTGAATTCTGAATTCTCTCACTCTTCTCTCTGCTGTGAGGATGACAGCTGCATGGGTCTTAGGACCATGGAGCTTCCAAGAGTGTGTGTGTGTGTGTGTGTGTGTGTGTGTGTGTGTGTGTGTGTCCTGGCATTGTCAGAATCTCTACACAGATCCCAGGGCCTAACCACACACTCCACAGAAAGAACATTCTGAAGAGTTGCAGGAAATAATTGATCAAGAGGTTGCTCTGTGCGGGGCACACTGGAATTTAGTTAATGTGTAGCCTGAAGCAGAAAGTGCCTAACTGCATTCAAGGCCCTTTGAAAACGTGTACAAGTATTTGGTGAGAACTTCAGAACTCAGTTAAGCTGTCTTTGATTCCAAAGATATCCCTAGGGCCAAGTGAATAAATTACAGATGCTTTTTTTTTTTTTTTACTTAATGCCTATATTAAATAATTGATTTTTTTACGAACCAATGTGACTAAATATGTTAATCAAGTTATTGCTGAATTTGCTTAATTTCCCCCACGTTGTTTTAGAATGCCATGTTTAAAGAGGTAGTAACGGGATCCTTTGTTATCCTTGTACAAAATGAAACCCTAGACTGGGGAAGTCATGCTGCATCTGTAAGGTGTTGCGGGTCCGTTCGGTTGAGCGCAGTTCACCTTCTTCCCCCACATGTTCTTGCCTAGATTACAACTTGTAGAAAGGGTTTTTTTTTCTCTGTGTGTAGTATCTGGCATGTAGGGCCTCTCTTTAGGGGGGTATCGACTGGCTTCACAAAGATGCTATTTGGGGCTTGAACTCGGTGACTTACTAAGTGGTACCTTCGTACCCTTAAAGAATTCTATTGAATAGCTTTCTCTCTACTTGGAGGCAAGTTCAGTCTCTACATCTGTATACTTTGTCTTTGCTTCATCTGACAATTGCATAGAGCTGCGTGATGTAATTATGGGTATTTTAACCCATGCTTTTACGTTCAGTCTCTCTCTTTTCAGAAAACCTTAACCTTCCTTGTTCTATCTTTGTTTTATTTTTAAACTTCAAGGTCTCCTGGAACCTGGGAATTTGAAGAAACCTTAGGAGTCCGGTAGTCTGCTTCCTACCTCTTTCATTTAAATGGGCATGTGGTGGGAATTTGAAATTTCCCTCCTCTGAAAACACAGGGGATTACCAGGCAAGTTTTTGGAGATCCTGGACTTGTGCCTGAGGTGGTCACTGTTCCCTTGGGGTTGTGACACCTCTCCCCACCGTATTTGCATGACAAATGGGGAATGAATGCAGAGTGTCTTTTTGTTTTTCTCACTGACTATCCTAGGATATTTCTAAAGGAGGGGTTAATGGGAAGCTCATTTTCTTGTTTTAATGACTTAGCTATATTCTCCTAACAGTCCTGGACACCCATACAGAGCCAAAGATGCAGCCATCCTTAGGGAATTTGAAGTTGATTAGCATCTCTGATGAGCCTTCAAGCTTTATGGTAATGTTGGTATCATTTCTCTTCCTCCTCCTCCCCTTTCTCCTCTTCCTCCTCTTTGGGTTAAGAAAGAGGAACTAGGTTAGTTCTGTGCCAGTTCAGTTTTTTCTATATTTAACATTATAAAGGGTCTAAGTTGGCTCAAAAATTAAAAAAAAAAATTTTTTTTACCAAAAAAGTAAAGAAACAGTTGATACCTTCTCCCAAGAATGAGACTTTATCCAGTCAAGTTTCGATAAATCAGTTACACTGATATGCTTGCTATGTGACAGACTGCAACTGAACCTCATTATTCATACATGTCTGTGTGATGTTACTGAATCAATTTGTGCTGTATCCATTTTGCACTCATGGATAGTTCACGGTCCCTTATGAGCAGAAATAGTCAGCAGGCAATAATAGAAGACAAGGAGCACCAATGGATGAGGCCCATAATCCTTTGCTCCATGGTGCTGGGTCCATTTTTAACATTCATTTTGAGTGGGTTGGTTTGTTTGTTTTAATTCTGGTGTCATAATACGAGGATGGCATCAGCAAAATCAAAAAGCAGAATACTTTACAAAGCTTGACCAGCCATTCTGCTTTAATTCTAATAGAGATTGTTAAAGGAGGGGACAGAAAGGGTCTCTGTGTCTTCTGATTCACAGAGCAGACCTTCTTGCATGCAGTTCTTTATTGGCTCTAGTAGCCATCTGTGGGGCACAGTCGTCTGTCCTAAATCAAAAAGCAGGGTGAAACCAGAAAAGCTACAACTGTACTCGGAAATGTTACCTTTCCAGGAGCTAAACAATCCTAAGGACCAGCGTTCAAGTTCCTGAGACAGGAGAAGAAAGCATAGGGAATGCCTGGCAGCACCTGTAGCCCCGAGTGTGCCGCAGGCTCTGGGGTGTGTTGGAACTGCAGGCAGAGTTGGGGCCACTACAGAGGACCCCGGTGAAGCGACTGCAGGGCCCACCATCCGTCCAGTGTCTCCTCCCCTGAGATGCCAGTGGGGCACTCCCACCCAGGAAGTGGGGTCAATTCCCCAGTCACACTTGGAGCTTGGAACGTCCTCCACCCTGTGGCATCAGCTTGACAGCTCAATTCTGACCACTCCCCTCCTACACTTGTCTCTGATGATCTTCCTGTGGAAGAAGACATACACCTCACAGGGCCTTCAACGCCTTGGCGCTCCCAGAACTCCAGGAGGTCATTTCTGCGACTTTGTCCTGGACCTCACTCTACTCTGAGCTTGGTCACTAATAAATTTGGTGATCTTCCCCAGTGACTCCACCTCTGGGGGTGTCACTTGCTCAGTTGTAAACCCTGGCAATGGGATGAGTGACCCCCAAGGCCCTCTGCACTTTAACCTTCCTTTTGCCTGTAGTTCTAGACTTTTGTTGTTCCTGGAAACATTTCAGGTTTTTTGTGTCCTGTGCCTTAAAAAGCAACAAACAAACAAAACTCCATGTGTTTTAATGGGTCCTTGAAGTCCTAAAATGAAACACTGTTAATTTGAGAAGTAAATTTAAAGAAAAAGATGCAAGGGGTGCCTGGCTAGCTCAGTCGGTGGAGCTTGAGACTCTTAAAGAAAGAGATGCCTCTTAGGTCAGAGATTTGTCAGATGAGCATTTACCAAAAAGTGTATTTTCAGTTCAAGGTAAAAAGTAAGACTTATGCCTAGAGAGCCTTTATGAGAAGCAGACTTCTAAAAACAAACATCTGGAATGTATTCAAATATCAGTAATATCCTGAAATTTCCAAAGGAAAAAAATGAAAATTATTTTGTTTTCTCCCCTGAGGTAGAAGGAATGATAAGAGTTTCTGTTGCACATAACACAGAGGCAGCAAAACAAAGCAAAACTTCCTAAAAAGCTTAGTCTTCCACAGAGAGACTTGGTCACTTTAACAAGTGTTTTAAATGGGGTCTTGAAGCAGAAGGGAGTTCAGTGCTTAGTTTCTCTTATGATTTCCGCAAATAATTCATGATACTGACCTGCACTAAGGTTTTCCAGCACTCTGTTTTCTGCATCACAAAATTGCTGTAATAAAGTATTTATTTATAACCATGGTTTATTGTCTGCTTCCCAAAAGGCGTAAGGAGTCCATGTTCCGTGCATCCTTTTTCTCGCCTCTGTGCTCTCTGCTGGCCTCACGCTGTCCACCCTGCCCGGGTTGCCTCTGCTAACTCGAAATAACTTCTTGTTCAAACTTTGACTCTAGGAAGGCTTTTCTAATCTTCAAGGATCTATTTGGGATCCCATCTTTATATTTCAAAATATAATTGCAAGTCACCCTGACTAGTATGAATTCTGTGAACACAGGGAATTATTTTATTCATCTTATCACCTCATGTCCAACATAATGCCTAATATAGGTAAAATTCGGTGAAGCCTTCTGAATGACTAACTGAAAGCTTATCACATGAGACAATAATAATGATGGTGATAATAATTAAAGTGTAAAGTAGTGAGGGAAAACAAATATATCAAAGGTAATACCTTACTCTCTTGGAGCATCAAATTTAGCTCTAAGCTGCTTGGCAGCCAAGCCTAACAATAAATATAATGTGGCCAAAATACAGTAGAAAACAGTAGGGTTTGGAGGGAGCAGCATGAGATTTGGAGCGAGAGAGAAAGGGATTTGAATCCAAGCTCCACTATTTACTAGTGAGTGACCTTAGGCAAATTCTAGATTCTCTCTTCATCTCCTTCCCTGCACCTGCAAAATGGGAATAACGAACACCTACTTTATAAAGTTGTTCTAAGGCATAAACAGATTTATGTATGTGAAGTAGAATATAGTTGTTGCTCAAGAGTGACGTATTCCAGAAGATCACTATGGGGTTTTTTGTTTTTGTTTTTGTTTTTTTGGTTGCTGTTTTAAATTAATAGACTTTACTTTTTAGAGCAGTTAACTGTTGGGGTTTTAAGTTAAATTTGGAATTAATAGGGTCAGAAGCCAAGTAAAATGCCTTTATCTCTAAAGACTATTCGGCCATTTTCTGTCATCTCTATGGAGTACAGTATTAAGTGGCAAATGAACTTCCTTTGGGAGAAGATGACTTTAGACTATAACAAGTCAGCAATAAAAGTCAAAACGGGGAAAGTCATGAAAGATGTGTTTCTTTCAATTTGGAATTTAGAATTTCCACGTTTTGTCTTGTAGAACAAAAGGGGGGGTAGTTTTCGAGTGCATTTGAGTGCATCACCGGGGCTGTTCACTGGTAGGTTGACTGGAGGGCCTGTGAATTTGTGGGCCCCGTGGACCCAGGACGAAGGGGAAAGAGCGCGGGGTGTTGGACCTGCCGAGAGGGGACTCCCCCACCGGAAATCCACAGTGAGTGTGAAGGAAAATGACATCCGAGGGCCGAGCCACTGCCCATCCTGGGTCATGCAGATTCTTAGGAAACTCTCTGAACTCCAGGTAGCATTTGTTCTTAAAGCAAGTGGATTTTCAAACCGCAAAGTTCTTGCAGGGCCGTCATGGACCTGGGGAAAGCTCGAGCAGCCAGGGCGCTCTTGTGGATAGGAGGTGAGCCAGAAGGAAGCGGAAGCGAGGACAGTGAGGGATCAGCTCCGCTCCCCCCACCCCCGCCCCATCCTGCCCCGTGTCCAGAGCAGCGGGGAGACCGGACTGATTTGCTGGGACACGAGTGACGTGGTCACCTGCCACAGACGAGGAGCCCAGCTGCAGCAGTGCCTGGTGTCAGAACATCTCGGCTTAAAATGGAATATTTTGTGGCTCTCTGGAGGCTTTGCACGATCTGCAAAGATTTTGCTTCTGTGTGCTGGCTGCGGCACATGCCACTTTTTACGTCTTTACCTAGACGGAGAGCACTGGAGCCCACTGCTTTGTTCAAACAAGCCCACTTGGAGAGATGACAGTGTGGGAACAGGGGCTTCTTCAGGAGCTGATGTGCCCTGCCCCGATGTGACCTAAACAGTCTCCCCTTCCTTTCTTCCTTCCGTGTCAACGCTCAAGCAAGTTTCAGCATGTTGGAGAAGAAGTATGTAGGAAATGGCCTAGAGCACTGGGATAAAAATAGATGTCACACCCTAGTTAGGGGAGGTTAAATTAACTTTAGGTTGTAAATATGGACACCTTCTGTTAGGAGCCGAACCGCACACTCCCCACCCAATAGCTCTTACTCAGCCTTCCTCATGTGGACTAGAGACCTGTAGCTAGCTGGTCACCGGGTTCCTAATTCTTTTTCAATTAAGGGCCCCAAGGTAAAGTGACAGTTAATATCTGTCGTTTCTATTATGTCTACCAAAACTAAAATGGGGTTAGTCAAACAAAAGCCGAGTGGGGAGCATTTCCAGTCAGTGGATGGCATTTCTCTGCAGGAAGGATTCAAAATCAGAAGTTTGGTTGCACCCAGTCAGGATGGTTGTGCATTAAAGTTATTCTGAACAGATGCTCGTGCTAATTGGACCAAAGTGTTCGTTTTACAGATCATTATGATGCTTGTGAAAAAGAATAATTCACATTGAGTAAAGTGGAGAGCATTATCCGTCACCACGTTGCAACAGTGAGCTTTAACAATAAAGAAACAGAGGCATTTGGGGTGTCTTATATTACAAGCCTCTGTGTTGTTCTAGAGAGGTTAAAGACAGCGAGGAACTTTCCCTCCTAATCTGATGCAGTATTTTAAATAACATTTGTTAAAAGCAATGCCAGCTTCTCAGATATGTACATATATGGTATGATGGATCTCCTCTCGGTTAAAGATTTTCAAGGAAAATGCTGGTCCACTTTGAACGCCATCTATTCATGAGTTCCCAGTGTGGTTGGTTAGTAAATCCTTATCCCGCAAAGAATTTTAAAAATGTACCAGCTTAAGGAGGTCAGAGGCTAAAGCATGGAGGTGTTTAATGCGCATTTTTTTTCTATCTCACTAATAGACTGTTGACATGGGTCTTTTGTGAATTCCTTGGCTGACTAAATATGTTCATGATCTGAATGAGGGGAGGAGCAGAGACTGCTCAAGTTTCAGGATATAAGGTTTTGTTTAATTTCAGTCAATCATTTGTTGTTGGCAAGTACACCAGATGAAATGCATCCACCGAATGCGCTCCGAGATCTTTGGGTCTGTGCGTATAAATCATCTTGCCTGCCACAACACCACATCCTACAAACCCTCTTGACACTGACGGGGACCAGATGTGTAAGGCCATGGCAAAGACATTCGGTTTTGACATCAGCTGACTGACAGTTACATTTGGAGGCACGAGTTGAGGGTTTGAGATTTTGTCTAGTCCGTCAGGTAGATGAAAATCTGCATTTAATGTTATCACATGCCTTTAAGCACTTAACTGAAGATAAAACCATGGAGTTGAGCTTAAAATAATCTAGTTTTAGCTCTTTCTTGCTCGCTCACTCTTGTTTTCTCGCACTGTTTCATTTTTATAGCCGCAATGTGAAGAGAGTTTAAAAAGTACAAAGTACATTTACAAAACAGGTGTAAAATATTTTTTCCTGCAATGTTTTCTGCCCTATTCTATCCCTGCCCATCTCTAAAGATACTAAACATGATAAATTTGTGAGCAAATAAAGATATACATAATACATTTTACATTCTTACTCTAACAGAATGACCTTAGATTTATTATGGATACTGAAAACGTTAGTATTTGCCTATTACAAAATTTCCCTAAATTTTTACTTTTAGGAGTATAATAACTTCTGGAAGTTTTCCATTTCTAAATTTTGAGGTTTAAAATTTTCTAACATAAGAATAGTAGTTGAAGTAGATTTCCATTCCAAGTACAAAATTCTTTGCACAAAACTAATGAGAGGCTGAAGTCATTTTAATTTAAAATTGAAAGAAGCAGAAGATCACAAAGTAGGCTTCAAATGATGAGCTGATTTTAACGTAGCATTTTGGGTGATTAAGTGTCTATTCTTCATCCTATTTAAAAATATATAGCTCTATTTTTATCAATATTTAGATAAAATGAGTAGAAACAGCAAAGGAAAAAGTTTTATTTATCTTAAAACAATTCTTCATTGAGTTTAGCACAAACTGTCTTAAAGTAACTACTCAAAAGTGGGTTATGGAATCGTATGACTTCAATTTTCAACCTTCAGAATTTCAGTGGCAAAATCTGAACACATTTTTACATTTAGAAAGCCTGAATATTGGCATTAGCTTTAGTTGGTATTAAAAGCAATTGCAAAGTGACAGAAAGAAAATGTTTGCACTTATTATGAAGGGAATTATTAGTTTTGTTCATACTGGAACCCCTTTAATGTTTGAAGAGTGGGTTGATGGTGTTGTGCCTTCATTCAGCTGTGCATCCATCTCTCTCTCACACACACACACACACACACACACACACACACAAAACACACCCTTCAGTTGGCATTTTTGCCTACAGTCTGCTGAGAGCTGATTAAGTTCTAATCAAAACCATCACAATCAGGGGGAGACAATTAGCCAGGTTAGACCTCTGCTGATTTCGCGTGTGGCCCTTAGCATCAGATGGCCTTGAGGACCCTTGAATCATATCAACAAGTTTTCAGTAGTACCTGCTCTGCTCCACCTGCAGCTGTTAGGGTCTGCCTTTCATCTCTAGAATTGCTTGAGTTTGTGAGTTCTTGTTTATTTTAAATTGAGACCACAAGGTACTGAAATTTTCAAAAGTAGAAACTTGGCGGCCCTCATTGCTAGTGCCATTTTAAAATCCCCTAGTCAATAGCTCCAAAAATCATGAAGTCAATTACCTATAAATAGGTTTCCATTTGTTTCTGTACTTACATACTTGTGGTACTCAATTTATAGAGTTTGTATCCTATGTAAAATGCATGTCGATGTAGTATATAAGACAGAATCCCACATGTAATAGGCCTACTGTATTTTAAGCCTTACTTAAATAAGAATGACATAAAACCCATTTGGCAATAATACATTTTCATATATTTTTTAAAGATTTTATTTATTTGAGAGAGAGAGGGAGAGTGAGCATGAGCAGGAGGAGGGGAGGGGCAGAGGGAGAAGCAGACTCGTCGCAGAGCGGGGAGCCCAACATGGGGCTCGATCCCAGGACCCCAGAATCATGACCTGAGCCAAAGGCAGACACTTAACCGACTGAGCCACCCAGGCGCCCTGAAGATTTATTTATTCTATTAGTCTGGTCATTGTCTGAATTTACCAGATACTAGAAGTTTTTTAATCAAAAAGGCCATGTCTTTTTCTTTTTTTAAAGATTTAATTTTTCTTAAGTGATCTCTACACCCAACGTGGGGCTTGAAGTTATAACCCTGAGATTGAGTCGCACGCTCTACTGACTGAGCCCACCAAGCACTCCCCCCAAAAAACAATGTCTTTTAGCAACTCTTTTAATATCTACTATGTCCAAATAGCCTTCATATCTAATTGAGCATTCTTCCAGTTGGAGAACTCAGTCTAGAATATAACTATGCTCCAAGGTTTTATAGTCAAATATATACCATTTATTTCAATATCCACTTTAAATGCTGTATTATCATTTAGAAGTAAAGCATCTTCAGAATGAAGCCAGAAGATTAGAGATTTATTTTAAAACATTGTGAGACTTGGGGTGCCCGGGTGGCTCAGTCAGTTAAGCATCTGCCTTCTGCTTGGGTCATGATCTCAGGGTCCTGGGAATAAGCCCTGCATTGGGCTCCCTGCTCAGGGGGGGCCTGCTTCTCTCTCTCTCTCTCTCTGCCACTCCCCCGGCTTGTGCCCACTCTCTCTCTCTTCTCCTCTTGCTCTGCTCTCTCTCGAATAAACAAATTAAAAAATCTTTAAAAAACAAAAACATTATGAGACTTCTTATATAAGGATACAACATTCATATAAATTTTTATAGAAAGAACAAAGGGAAATCAAACAAGAATTCTTTTTTGGTTATTTGAAAGATTAAAGTGCTTTATTAAAATATTAATTTTATGTTTTTGAGTTAGGTCTTTGTGTGTGTACATATCTGGGTGTTCATGGGTTATCTCTTGTGTATGCCCTCTAATTCTTATATTTTGACTCTAACAGGGAGGATCAATTAGAAAATGATTCTTTAAGGGTTTAATACATAAGGAGATTATAATTTGTTTTATATAAAGAGATTTTTCTTTCATCATAGTTCTGATCATTAAATGAAAATGAGGATTCAAAAATTGAAGCAATTTTAACAGGCAAATGTCAGCTTCATGAGTGTGACATTTCTTAAACAGGTCCAGGCTTGGGTAATTTATATAATTTCTCTATGCATATATTTATTCACTCATTTAAGCTTTCATTTTAAATAAGTGAAATTTAAATAAGTAAATTCATTGATTCATTCACCATCATTCTTCCTATGAAAATAAATCTGCAAATATAAACATATTGAGTATATATATACAATATGATTCTCATATATTAATTCTCTGCCACCAAAACAGTAAAGTGGTTGATGTCTCCAAGTGTATTTTTAAGGTTTCTTTTTCTTTACATTTTGCAAGATTTAGATATACTTGTTGGATTTATTTGTGATTCATTTTTGCAGTTTATAGCTTGAACATCTTGCATGTTTTTTTGTTTTTTTGCTTTACACGTATGCAGAGACAGCTAATACAAACCAAAGTAGCTGATTTATCCAGTTGCTCTATGGGCAATTAAACCAGGAATATTATCTCAGCAGGAATAAGTGGGCAAATTACACATGTGAAGTAAAAGAGTCTTTGACTCTTGAGCACATAGGTATTACTGTACAAGAGGCTACGTTGAGATTTCTGTAGAGATCAATGAGGGTTTATTGATGAACACCAGAGAATAGAGAAGTGATGTCATAAATTTTTTAATAGTCTAAAACTATATTTAAGGTTTTCCATCTTGGTAAGATCTACGGCTTTTATGCAACAGAATAGTGTGATCCTCTGCACACTCTGAAGAGAGCTCTCTGGCTTCCCAAGGGATTAACCCTGAGGGATCAAATGTCAAGGCCACACCACTCTGGGTTTCCTGCAGTTGTCTAAAGAAAATGAAAAGCCTCCAGATTACCTTTGTTCTCTTAAGAAAAGTAACAAATGATAAAGCATTGTGGCTTTTTAAATATTACTTATGATTTGTGACATATAAGCAAAACTCTCTTATCCTCGTTGGTTTGAGTGGTCTCTGGTTGACCTCAGTAAAAGTATATAATTTTAGAATTCTAAACACCCCCAGTGTGTCTTAGAAAACAGAGTCCAGTTCATGTGAAATAATGAATACTTTGTTGGAGGATTTAGTAGATGAACCACATACATTTAGTGCCCTGGTTTTTACCCTTAGCCCTCTAATTGCTCAGTCTTTCATGCTTTTATCAATTAGAAGCAAAATTTAAGGAGCAAAAGTAGAAAAAAAATTTGAGTTATGGAGCAGTACTTTCAAGCAATGTGCTGTCGTGAGCGTTATGTATGAATTACAACTCTGAACATGCTTAAAGATGTGGGGGGCGGAACACTTAGTCAGCAGAACTAGTTTAGGAAGAAGACGAGCAGGAGAATGGCAGAAGGCAGTTCACAATTCAAGGCCTGTGACTTAATTTAAATCAAGTCACAATTAAGCTGATAGTACAGGTTTTCCAGGAAGTGAAGACATTGCTGTCATCTAGAAAAGCCAAGAACTTTGCCTTTGGAATCCTAAACCCAAACATACAGAGGTCCTAGGGTGCCTGAAGAATCATTTTGTTTCAGTGAATCAAAATGACCAAAAACCATTTCTGTTTGGCATATCCCATTTCCTCTCTTATAACCCCCCTCCTTCCACCTAATACTAAAGTTGAGGCATATAAAGTATTTCAAGGCTTTCTGTCATAGGTAATCCAAATTTATTGCCAAAAATAACAGATCATTTGAAAGGACATGATTTGCCTCACCTCTGGGACCTGCAGGTCTATCTACCATGCATAACAACAAAACATTTATGTCAGCATACCCTTCATCAGAGAGCCAAAAGGGAAAGTTAGAGAAATAAAAGAAATGACCTCCATCTGCTTAACATATTGTCAACAGTTTTGGAGGGAGACAAAATCTTAAATTACCTCCTCACTTAAGGCACCTAATTACCTTCCAAAAGACTTTGGAAGAGAACAAGTTTTATCTGTCCGGAGAGGGTAATACAGATGGTTTTTTTCTGTCGTTTTAGTAGGAGGGAACAGGTGTAAAACAATTTTGATTAAGTGCACGTTATATATTTATATCCCTGTAACAGGGATGTTGGAATCCAGAGAGTTCCTCAAGGACTTTAGAAGTTAGGAGACTCCACGAAACAGTTCAGAAGATACCTGGTGGAGAGGATTTCTAAATGGTGACTTCACCAATTTTTCTCATCATTATGCTTGCCATTTCCTGTTGTGCGGCTTAAGCCCTTGGTAGGTTTGAAAGCTGGTGTGTGTGTGTGGGGGGGAATGATCATGTGATAACCCATAACTGTAGCTTCCCTTGTAGCTTTTCATCAGTGGGGACGTTTCTGTCATTTGTTACCACCTAAATGATCTCGAGTTCTGCTACTTTCTGTGTGGGAAGAATGGAATCCTTTTCATGGCTTTGGTCATATTATTCCCCTTTGCAACTTTCCTTACCAGACACTAGATACACAATTATCATGACCTCCTTGGGTCCCCTGGGTGCAAGATGTTGTACCAGCTTTGAGTGTGTGGTTAGAGCTGCTCCTCACACCACTGAAATGGGTGTAATGAATGGAAATCTGGAGTGGAATTGGGTGTAATCTTAGCATTCTACCAAGTCTTGGCATTCAATTTCTGAACTATTTCAAATCCCAATTCTTCTGCATGATCCCTGTGCTGAACTGAGATAGCATTGTAGAACCTTGAGGACATCTTACATATTTTGAAAGTGAGGTACAAAGAGATTAAATAACTTGCCTGATTCACACCATATTTAAAGCAAAGACTGTATTTAAACCCAGATCTTTTAATTTCACGTTCCTTGTTCTTTGGGCCACTCTCCATTAACTTTTAACACATTTGGTCATATTTAAACATTGCAAAAGTAATGAACAAAAGTTAGCGATTGCTTTTAACCCTCTTTTGATGTTTCTGCCTCTCTGTTACTTATCTCTTGTTCATGACCTTTTTTTAATCCCACAAATGCTCTACTTCAAGCTCCTCATGCCTAGGTAGTCATAAGAAGCTGGAGTGAAGAGTTTGTATCTGACTTATTTTGTAGTTTCCACAACACAAAGTGCCTTGAGTGGAGTAGCATCTCTGCAAATAGTTGCTGAATGGGTGAGTGGGTGAAGAGTTTGTTGTTAGTGGCAGGGGAGTCAGGAAATCCTCAGCTGTAGCCCCACCTCTCTGTGTGTGTATTTGCCTGATCTGTTGCCGTAGAGTCCTTGGGATCTTCCTTCTCTAGGTTTTCTTCCCACCCAGTCTGTCTCCTCCAGGGCTAAGAAAATCATCACTTAAAAAATATAAATCCAGGGACACCTGGGTGGCTCAGTCGGTTGAGCATCCAACCCTTGGTTTCAGCTCAGGTCATGATCTCATGGGACGCGAGATCGAGCCCCGCATCGGGCTCTGAGCTCAGCGGAGAGTCTGCTTGAAGATTCTCTCACTCTGCCCTTCCCCCAACACATGTGCGCTCTCTCTCTCTCTCTCTCTCTCTCTCTCATAGATGAAGTGTTTTAAAAAAATAAGGTAAATAAAATTACAAATCCAATCATGTTCTACACCTTCTTAAAACTCTCTGGTTCTCAGTTGCCTGCCCAACTCCATTCTCCTCCTTTTCACCTCCTTTAGCAGCCTCATTTGCCCTCTCAGCAAACTCTTTGCTTTCAAGCCTTCTGGCTTTTCACCCGTCACCCTTGCCTGGAAAGCCCATTCCTTCCCCTTCTCTTGGGATAATTCTGTTCATCTTCCAAGACCTGGCTCCCCTATGAGGTGTTCCTGAACTCTTTCAAAGTCTGTTGCTGCTTCTTATTTTCCACATTTGGTACACATTTCTCTTGGAACACATTTTACTGCAGTGATTTATTTGCGTGCCTGTCTCCCCCACTAGACTGTCAGTTTTTGTAGCCTGGGACTATGTCTGGGTTCGTTTTTATTTCTCCACCTTCAAGTACAGTGCCTGAGTTACAGGAAGCAATCAATGCATTGGACAAATTAATTAAGAAAGGCCAGGCATAAATATGTGAAAAGTCAATCAAATTAAGAAAGGATGGAAGGTCAATCTAACATCATATTGCTCAAGTGAAGTGTAATTTTCAAGTTTAAGTTAAAATAGACCTTCTTATGGAGAAATGTCATTTTTTCTAATGCATTGTGATGACACTTCATCAGTAGAGTTGACCTCAGCAGAATTGGGAAGTCTCAAATATTTCTCTAGGATGTCTTGCACTTCACTCATTCCGTCTGGTATCCCTTTCCTGAAGCCTCTTCTCCTAACCCTGCAGTGGGTAGATTCCAATGAGAATTCTCATTGGAATTTACCCACCATGTGCCTTAGTCTCTCAGGGAGTTTTAACTCTGCAAGGTGACAGGTATTAATGAGTCAGGGAAATGAAAGTATGCTAATGCATTAGCTGGCAAGTATTATTCCCCTTCCAGGCAAAATAACACTTTACACAGATTTAAGAACTGAAATTCACTTTTGGGAAGGCATTTTTGTTTAAAGGTAGCTTTTGTGTCCAGAAATCATACTTTTACAAAGGCCACTGCCCGTCTATACTTAGAGTATTTATATCTCCAACACACACAAGGCACCTGTGTTGTGTTTGCATATTCAGAGGCAGCCTCTCCAAAGAGTCAGCATATTCTCTTCCCCCATTTCTATAAACCTTTCAGAAATCACTTTTCATTACTTCAACAAAAATTTGTTATAATGACATTCTACCTACTCGAGATGTTGCAATGATTATCAGAATTTTTATTTCTAAAGATCTTTGAGATTCTTAAGATACTGTTCAAAGTAGTAAAACTCTGTCTTTGGTCAAAAAATACTTTTTTTTAAGTTATGTAAGTAATGTAATCATCCCTGTTCCTCTTACTGTACTCTTTGTCAAGCCCCTGTCTAAGCACTTTCCTTTCAGTCCTTGTTTGCTCATATAATTTATCCATGCAATCCTAAATAGTGTCCTAAGAGTGAGGTGTTATTATTCCAATGTTACAGTTGAGGAAACTGAGGCATGGAAAGGTAAAGTTACTTGCCAAGGTCACAGAGCTAGTAGTAACGGAGCCCAGATGTGAAGCTAGACGGATGGCTCTCGATCGCCCAGATGTGAAGCTAGGCAGATGGCTCTCGATCGCCCAGATGTGAAGCTAGGCGGATGGCTCTCGATCGCCCAGATGTGAAGCTAGGCGGATGGCTCTCGATCCTTTTCTCTTGACTTCTTTCCTGTGCTGCCTGCCACGCCGGTAAGATACTTGTTTCTTCTCCATTATCAGATGGATGCCTGCAAAGTCCGGAAAATGAAGATAAAGTTGAAATATCTTTAATCAACTCTGATTTCCTTGATAACCACCAGACATTAGCAAACTTTACAAACCATATGTGCTGAAAAAGCCAGGTGACAGGGGAGGATTAGAAATGAAATTTTCTTTCCACTCTGATTTCCACTTTTTATTAGTGACACCTCCCGAGTGGTTCAGAGAATGCCTATTAGTGCTTCTGGACATCTTGTACGATTTGCAACCATCCTTAGAGAGGTCTAGGTGGCTGAACTCCACACCTGCTAGGTGTCCCTCGGCCCCTGTCGAATATCCCTGGCTGAGCAATTCTAGAATGCTCAATAAGCTGTTCAGAGGCTCAGCATCTTATGATTTCTCCATTGTCAAACCTGGGTGCCAGTCATCATCCCAGAGGAGGATGAGAGCGGACGCTCACTGGACTTCCACATTTCCCTTCTCTCTCTTCCTTTCTGGACTTGGGTAAATTAGCAAAGTGAAAACAAGAACAAATAGTTAGAAATCCTTCAGTAGGGCACATGAGTGCTTTGTACAAGATGGATTAAAATACTCTTTGGGTTTTAAAAAGCGTATCTTATAAGGGCAACTTTTGTACTCTCTGGTCTTATCAACAGATTTTGCATCACTTCATATTTAAATAAGTTACTTTATCATTAGTCCCAAGACTAAAATTAGACTTGAACCCATAAACAAAAAGCATTTAGACTAATAAATATTGAAAAATATGTGGTAATGTACAGTTATATATATTTTTTTCCTTCCAGAATGAAGCACTAAATAAAAGCATTATTTGAGACTCGGAACAAATAAATAGCAGACCATGTCTGAAAATCATTCCTCCTGGGATTTAGCCCTTTTGCTAGTTTTTGCAGTAAAGTCTATTTTACTTGGAGGTTTGACTATCTTCCACAAATGGATATGGAAAAGGAGAGCCATTCCTGCGCTGCATATGGCAGCTGTACTTACTGGTTTTATAATCTGTAATCTCAAATTGTGCTTCTATTTTAACTTGAGCGTGCCTACAGCACAGGATTCTTTTCAAATGTTCAGACATAACTACTTAAAAATGAAAAGAGAAGGTCTACCATTGAGTATTCTCATCATCTCTGAGACTCTCTTTCTGATGTGATGAAGTGAAATACTTTTTCATGTCACCCATAATTTCTACTTACACTGTTTGGCTTATGCAAACTTCTAAAACTAGATGTAAGAGCATATAAAAATCTGTACAAATTTTGTCTGGCTTTGCATTATTGTTTAGTCAGCAAGGAATCTAATGGAGTGCAGGGGATGAGACAATGAGAATCCAATCAATAGACACAAGAGGCAAATGAACTTGCATAAATTAGCACTCTAATAGGAAAAGATAAATGCAGGTTCTCTTCCATTTTTCAAGCAATACACATTATTGAAAGAGGTCTCGCAGATACCCTTGGTTTTTACCTTTTTGTCAGGGGTGCCGAAACTAGAAAATGCAAGTAAATTGAACATTGAGGTGTCTGTTCTAAACCACTGAAATCAGATCAGTGTATCAAATGCAGTATGTAGAACTCAGTGTCTTGTGTCCACATGGATGGCCTTGTCGTCACTGTTGCTCATCACACTACAAAATACAAAGATCTCTAGAAGAAGGTCTGTGGCCAGAGTTTGTCTTAAAGAGACTGACCTTAGGGCATTTCCAATGTGCTCCAGTGCATTTATACCGTATCCACTAAGGAAATGGCAGGAAGGGTTTGTCAGATGTGGAATGGCTGGCTGTCTAGGACCTGGGCAGTCACAGATCATCTGCCCCTACAGCACCTTACAGTAACTTCATTAACCGTCACCAGCTGGAGTCAAGGAATCCTTGGGGAGTGACAGCGGTGAGCTCTCTTTCCCATTATACCAATTACACTCTATCCGGGAGGTTGGGGGTGGGGTTGGGGGTTTGGTAGCTCTGGCACAAATACCAGAGAGGGGGAGCAAGTGTCTGACATGACAGCTTGTAGCCATAATATAATTCGTAACATCCGAGAATTTTCTCTACTCTTTTCTTTGTGTTGCCTCCAACTCTTGGTTTACTGCTTCTGTCTTTGGGAAAGGAACTGGGTATACAAGGGGCTGCCAAGTAACCTTCACTGCCTTTGCTAGAAGGCAGAAATCTCAGCCATGGATTTGCTATCTCACTCGGACAGCTTCAGCTCAGCACTGCACCCTGACCATTTGTGTTGCTGGTTGAATAAAAAAATACCCTTCTGGTTTCATAATGGCACTTCTCCAAAGAACTCACCTATAGAAGGGGAGAAATCTACACTCCAGGGAAAATTTGGATATCCTCTTTCGTGATATTAGGGGATACTCTGGTTTGAAGTAGGCATTTGTTAAGATAATATGTAAAATTCATGGTGTTACTTTTTTTTTTTTTTAGCACCTAGAGAACTTTCGCTCTTTGGGAAATCTTCTAGAAATTCTATTTTAGGGGAAATACCATCTGTATTGTTGGAAAAGAAAGAAGAATTAATTTGTCAGTGTTGTTTTGATCTCAATCCAGAAAGCCAGAAAGAGTTTAAAAAAAAAAAGATGTCTGTTGAGTATCAGCATTTCTTATCTTTTTCTGTGCATATTTTAAAAATAGGACTTTCCTTAGCTCTCTGCCATTATGGTTAACTGTAATCAGTACTTTATGGTTATATTCTATAGCTTTGTTTCATTAGGGCAATGAAAATGGTATTGAACAACAGCAATATAATGCAGGCAAACAGTTTGTAATTCAGTTGAAAATTGCTAATACAGTAGACAGTCAATAATACAATCAGCTTGACTTTCGTAGGAAAACTTGAGCTACTTTTCTTTTTAATCTTCTTACAGGGCAGGGGTGAGGAAAATGCTCTGATCGACACTGGAAGGCTGGATGCCCCTGAGTAGAGAATTTCCTTATGCATTGAATTTTGAATGACATCTACAGGTCCTGGGAAGAGCTACTATTTAAGACTCAAACTCTCCCTGGAGATTTTTTTAAAAGAGACTAGATAATTAACAGTCCTGAAAGGAAACAGCTGGAAGAGATGGTGCCTCAAAGTTCCTTCCACTGGTGTGTCTCTCTATCGTCTTGATGCAGAAGCAGTGTTCTTGTGAAATTATCTTCAAGTATTGTGTACCCAGGGAGAACTAGAGGCCATCTCTTTACAAGCCTACGTCATGCGTGCTCCGTGACTTAAGGACTTTATAATTACTGTAGGGTAAGACTAGTAAATATGAGTAGTGTCTAGGAGTACAAAGGCAGATAACCTGGTGTTTTTAGGGAGTGGTGAGTTAGGATTTTGCCTCTCTTGACTCTAGTTACCTGATCATGGTTGTTGTTGAGTCAAAACCAATTATAGAAAGTTTTATGTGAGAGGAGTTCATAGATTCAATAGCATACATTAAGTATTAGCTGCAAATACAATGCTGAGAATTCCACTTTTAATTCCATGAATGCTTGGGGATGCTGGCTTGCAGTATGCCATTTAGAAAAAAAGGAGTGATGGGTCTAAATTTGAGTTTCCCTATAAATTTTTCTAGTCATGAGAACCAACACAATTTCCTCTCATGTGATATAAATTTTTAAATATCGTAATCGTCTAACAGAGGACAGCAGTATTTTATGTGTCCATACACTTCCAAACATTTCTGACGTCCTTCGAGTTAGTCAATTATATCTTGAAGCCACCACCCTGATTCAAAAAAAAAAAATAGACAACACTAAATTTAATATGCTACCAGGAAGTGCCGCTGTGCCTATGTAAGTGTATTCCTTCAACTTTTATCCTAGAAACTTGTATTTAAATGAAAAAAAAATTTTGTTAGAAAGCATTTCCCATAATCCCTAATTTTCAGTTCATTTCCTGTAGTGGCCTAGAGTACTTGGTAGCTTCTTAAGATTCAAAACCCTGTGGAGGTGTGAGTAAGCCTCAGATTGATGTCCCTCAGTCGTGTGTGGTATACACACGCCATTGCAGAAGGTAAAACGCGTTTCTTTTTTCTTTTTTCTTTTTTCTTTCAGCCTGGGCACCATCCCCATCCCCCTTCCTCCAGCCTCCCCTATCAGTATGTGCTTCCGGGCGGGCTGAAGAGCTCCAACAGTGGGAGTGCTCTCCATTAGCCTTGTAGACGGTGCTTCTAAGCTGCCCCCCTCAGCGGGCACAGGTCCTGCGTTACTTTCCCTAGTCGTGCTCACAACACCATAGTAACCAGCACTTTCAGTGACCAAGACTTAGGCTTTTCATTTAATGACTGAATTCTTAAAACATCCTTGGGTGGGTCTTAGCTGTTGCGAATCTTTTCTCAGCTACAGCGTGTTCTGTGACAGAAAATCCGGAGTGTACCAACATAAATTCCCGGTTTGCCCACACCCGTGTTTCCCACAGGGAGGGTTGAAAAGTATACTGTGTGTTTGTGGGATGAGAAAAAAAATCTAAGTTCCTTTTAGAATACAAGATGGCTTCTGATTTTAATTAAATATCTGGCATGCACAGAGTAGGTGCCTGTATGTTGAATTAAAACATCAATAAATGAAATTGTCCTCTTTTGTAAATCGGTTGATCAGTGAGATATCACGCCATTTGTCCTCACACTAGATACAGATTCTGTGCTGAGTCCTGGGCTCATCTAACAGCCCCTATGTGTTTCTGCCTGCTTTGTTGTTTTTCTGACCCGGCTCCTCCTTGCTCTGAGTCTGTAACTTACCCGCCAACTCACATTCTCTCTCTCTTTTGGACTTGAACAGTTTGAAGGGCAATAAAATGTTAATGTGCGTGTCAAAGGGAACTTCGGGATCTGGGATTGTACTACCGAGTGCTGAAGAAAGCCAGTGGTGACCCTGTCCTCTCAAGGCTCACGATGCTGAGTTGTCACCCAGCATGAAGTGCCCGTTATCACCCTCTTAGTTCATCATCTTTGTGTCTTGGCATTAACCATCCCTCTGAAACTTCACAGTCCCCGCAAGCGGTTGATTCAGAGATTATAGCAGGACCAAACATTCTGAAAGTTCAAGAGGAAGGTCATGCGCATTTGCTTTGAACTGTAGTTCTCTTCCAAGGTAGACATTTTGAAAGAGAGCTTATTAAAATGAAAGGGGAAGGGGAGAGACAACAACTATATTCTCTGGCATGGAGATAGACAAGCATTTAACAAGTAGGTAGAGATATAAGGGCACTTGAGAATCCCCTAAAGTGCTGAGATTTATTTCTGAGAAATAAATGGTGAATTGTTTATTTCTCTCTCCCTCTTGTGTTTCCTTGGGATAGAACAATTAGTTTCTTATTTTTTATGATTACATTATTCTTGCATATATCTTTCTGTGGTCCAGGCTATAAAAGTAAATAGAGGATCCAGCTGTATGAATGAATATCCTTTTAATGAGTGTGGGAGGAAATAATACTACTTAGTGCAAAACCATTTTTATGTGATGAACTGAAGTACCTTTGTTCCCCAGCTCCCCAGTCTTAAGCCACAGGCCACCAGTAAATGTGCATATAAAATGACAGTTTTATGTATTCTGGTGTTAACAAAGGTACCTCGTGGTTTGTTTTGTCCCCAGAATGCACTTAATATGATTTTTGAAAGGCGGTGGCATATTCTGTTTTAATTTCCAGGGTCGAGGAAGGGTAAAATAGAGCCTGTGACTCCTCTGTAACACCCTTCATTCTATCTTTGGGTGAAAACCTTGCTGAAACAGTGAGATTACACTGCTGCTGGGTGATAATACAGTCGTTTTCATGGTGCCATGAGTTAATTTAAGAGGTGAAACTATCCTTACTTAGGAAAATAAGGTGCCTTCTCCCCTCAGACCAGCCATTTGCTCAGAATGGCAGATGGAGATTGAGTGTCTCCCACATGCAGGGTGTTGTGGGGAGTGTCGGCACTGGCTCCCTTCTGCTCTGTCCCCTCTCCTATCCCTTTCCTCCCCGGCCATGGTTACCTTCTTGTTCTTCATCAGTTGTTTTTTTTTGTTTTTTTTTTTGTTGTTTTTTTTTGTATTTCTGAAGTCTCTGGCCGTGATATAATTCAATGCCGCCCCACCCCAAACTCTTCCAGTAATTAAATGTTAAACTACCCATATTAGTTTGCTCAGGCTGCCATAACAGAATACCAGAGACTTGTTGGCTTCAACAGCAGAAATTTATTCTCACCGTTCTGGAGGCTGGAAGTCCCAGGTCAAGGTCTAGCAGGGTCAGTTTCTGCTAAGAGCTCTCCTCTTGGCTTGCAGAGGCACATAAAGGGGAGGGGGCAGGGGAGAGGGGCGAGGGGACACTCGTTTTAGAAGGACGACGATAATCCCTTTGGGTTAAGGCCCCACCTTTATGACCTCCTTTAACCTCAGTTACCTCCATAAAGGCCCTGTCTCCAACTACAGTCATTGGCATTGGAGGTTGCAGCTTCAACTTATGAATTTGGGTGGGGGGGGTGGGGGGAGGTGCAAGCATTCAGTCGATAAGAATGCCCAAGGAATCGGGGGGGAAAAAATCCCAAATCTCAAATACCGTTGCCTTTCCACCTTCCAACAGTGACCTGGAGTGTTTAGCAGAGGGATGGAAGGACAGATTTCTAACCCCCCGGGGAAGCCCCAGACAATGGATGGGTCCCAGTCTTCCCCACTAAGGATTCCGCCTGGGAACTTTGAGGTGACTCTGGTCAGTTCCTGAGAAAGCTGCTTTCCTCCCCTGATCCTGGCTTGAGGAGCAGAGACCAGATGTCCTGGTAGGAGGGGGCGCAGTCTCTACTCCCCATGACTTCTGCTGGCCGGAGCACACCCTGGGCCTATCCCAACCTGGGCTAGGCCTGGCCCGAGCAGAAGGGAGCCTCAGAACCAAAAGACCCTCTGGATTGCCAACTCGTGGTTGCTGGGACACAGCTCAGAGCAGAACAGTGGTTGGCGGAGGCTGAAAGGGAGCGGCGGATGTTGCTGCCAGTGTGATGGGCGGTTGCAGGATTTTGTGAAGCGGGCTGATGAACCCTCTCAAATAGAGGCACCTAATGCTGCTCAGCTGTGTAATTGGGATGGCAATGGGCCAATGAGAGGCGACAGTTTGTGCTTAACCTTTTGGGAGTCTTGTTCCAGGAGACTGTGTGTGGGGGAAAAAAAGAAGCATTACAAATAATAAGCTTCTCCGCCTGATTTGTAATGAATTAGTAATAAATGGCCTACCGCTCTACGAAAGTCTGACGATTACAGAGCAGCTTTAGCTAAGTGCACGGGACCACATCTTATTTTGATCAGCTGTAGCATAGCAAAGACATGTAATTATCATAATCTAACAATTAGCCTGGCATCACTTTCCAGTGTTTAATTACCCCGATAAATGGTAATTGAATAGAGGACTTAATGACAAGAGAGAAACTTTCATTCTGCCTTAGGTGCTTAAGTTGTCTACCCGGGTAGGCATAACTTTCTAGCATTGCTTGAACAACAGTCCTGATTATAATTTTCCTTTTTGCAGTCGGCCATTATTTTGTTTTCTGATCTTGACCTTTGTTTAGAATATTATTTAGCTCTTCTCAGAATTTGATACTGGGACCCAGGACACAGAAGGAGATTGTGGGGCACTTTACACGGTTGTTCAGTTTTTAAGCATTGCCTCTAATATTCTTCAGCTACAGTTTCCTTCTTTGCACACGTGTCAAGTCACTGCTACATGCAAACGCTGTGCTATATGCTGGGGGTATGGAGATGAGTAAA
Source organism: Eumetopias jubatus (assembly GCF_037043125.1). Taxonomy (NCBI): domain Eukaryota; kingdom Metazoa; phylum Chordata; class Mammalia; order Carnivora; family Otariidae; genus Eumetopias; species Eumetopias jubatus. The sequence continues at coordinate 83,635,687 of NW_028274811.1, read as the reverse complement.
CACCAGCACTGTCTTCAAGGAAGTCTCTCTATTAAAAAAGGTCTACATAAAAATACAAGAATGATCATTATTTTTGTTACAGTGATTTGCTCAGCACAGTCCCAGTTTTCCTTATAAATCTACACGTTTACCTTGAATGAATTCACTACCTTTGATGACTGCACCCACCACCTCGTTTCTAATGGCCCCAGATCTCTTTTCTCTCACCCTGAGTTCTTTTCAGCCTCCAGATTTGTATCCACCTGCTCACAGGGTTAAAACTCACCAAATAAAAGTACTCCTCACATGCCAATTTGCATAGGAACGGCAACAGTGTTTGCTCTGCATCCTAAAGCTTTGTATGAAACACTACTATCATTATTGTTTTGCCCTAGCATTACCACATCTATGCTTCTCCTTGTAGTGTGAAGATCAAACATAGAGGCTGTTATTTCTTTTCCTTCTTATCAGCTTGGTTTTATTTGTTCGTTTGTTTGTTTAACAATAAATTAATAGAGATTGGTTCCTTGCCACAGAGGTTTCAGATACCTGACCCCAACTTTTGAGAAGGCAGGGCCAAATTTCAGACTTAGATGGTAATGAGTCCAGTAAGTTATGATCAAGCCAAATATAAATGTCTATTTCAGGGTTTGCGTACCAGTACTTAAAAACCACTAAATCGTTATTTGAATTGGTTAAGAGAAACGACATTTATGATAGCTCTTTGGTTATCGTTATTACTCTTAAAACTGGGAATAGCCTGAAATTCTGCTGGGTAACTCCATCCCCATAGGATACAAAAGGGCTACGTGTGTGTAAGCAGTTTGGCAGGTGGCTTATTTGTTTCATTGACTCCTGCATCCCCTGAACAGAATCAGTTTGTTTAATCCTGTTCTCCTAGGACTGTGGCAGGATAACCTGTTTGGTGATTTCCCGCATCTGCTTTTGGACCTGTGTGTATGTGGCAGGTGCTCTGTTCCATGTGCTTGACATGATGTCGAACTCTGGATAACTTAGCGCGTGAAGGGCAGCTTTGTCAGGAAGCTCCTGACTAGCAGGAATCAAGAAAGAGCCTATTTTGCTTTGTGGAAGTGACCTCTGCTAGGACACACACTATATGACAGACAATAATTCTTTATTTTATTTTACTCCCTTTTGGAAAACTATTATAGTGATCTGCACTGTGTTGGGTGTGTAGCACTCCGCCTGGTTAATTCTTTGGCTGACTTAGCCTGTTGATGTTGACACATTCTTTCTTACTCCATGCCTGAGGCCGCTTTGGGGGCTTAGAAGCAATTAGACTGTCACCCAGAGCTCCCAGTCCCTTCCTGAAGGCAAGTCTTGTTTAGGCTCCGGCAATTTAATGCTTTGTTTCCTTCGGAGCTCCTCAGTCAAGCTAATAAAACAAACTCCAAATGAGTTAAAACACTGGAGGAGAGAAGATTTTGTGGGCCCTGTATTTGAAACAGGTGTTACTCTTGGGAGATAACAATTTTAAAAAGTCATTCAGACTGATGTGACTTGTACTAAGAAAGCAACAAATGAGAGCTAGCTGAGGTTTTTATCCATCTGTTTGATATGAGTAGTTGGTATTAACTGTGAAGTTTTTAGACTTTTTAAAACACTGCACGCCTGCACGCACACATACACATGTGGAAAGAAAAAAGGTGACAGGTTACTGTACTAAACCACTAATGAATTCTAAATATCTGGCCAAGTAAATTATGTCTTATTGTCATCACCAACAGTTACTGAATTCAAGGCAAAGCTCTTATGCTGCAGAATTTATGATTACCAAAACATGCATGCATAAGAACTAATCGGAATTGATATTAATGGATAGAACAGCAACCCTGGGTTCTAAATATTTTGTCACTATCTTGTGCTTCATTGGATAAAAGTGTATGTGTTTACAACATACAGCCTTTCAACTGCAAAAATAAGGTAAGAAACATCTCTGAAATTCATCCTGGAGTATTTTTTTTTTAACTTGTAAATCTTCACTTCTGTGGGAACTTTAGTTGCGATTGGTATGTTCTAGAGCCTGGAAGAGCTGGATTGGACTGCCTGAAATGATGTGTTGCGGTCATCAAACCTCATTCAGACTTTCCTCATTTAGCCTTAGCAACTGGCCTGGTAGTGGTGAAACTGTCCAGGACTCTATCTCAGAGCTGAAAATGAAGGTCAATTACCAATATATTTGGAAGACAGACACGTTTCAGCCCATGAGAGAAGGAAGACATTAAAAAACAGCAAAACAAATCTTCCTTCAGCCCCCAGTGATGCTATTATTTATCTACCCTGTTTGATTTGCTCTTTGTATTTCATGCTTTAACCTCTGCAGGAAGACAAAACAAAACAAAAAGAGCATCTTCAGATTTAGGATATGAAAGCCATAAGGCTTGCATTCTGTGCTGAGAGAATAACAGAAGGAGACGAAGAGAGACGTGTTCACAACAGAGTCTTCTGTCCTGCCCATCTCCTTGCAAAACATATTCATAAGCCGACCCCCAGGTCTGTTGTGGGCCCGTTAGGACTTCCAGGACAAATGAGACATTCTTCTGGTTAGAAAGAGACATCTTACTCTGAAATTAGCCTTTAAATCAATAATGGTAGAGGCAAAAGACAGGCCTGCCAAGATATATTCACTCTAGATTTCAAATTTGGGAGGAACCCTGAGCTGATAAATTTGCTTAATCTTTGACCATAAATCATATCCTTCTTTTACATTTCAATTTCAGAATGTAATATATTAAGTTGCCTTGTAATTAAAGAAGTGACATTGTAGTTCTGTTCAAATAGGAATATTAAAACAATCACCTCTTTGACAGATTAAAATACATTTAAACTGCAATAATCAACTATCCAGTTCATGAGAAATAACATTTTCATTATTGAATCCTTTAAAACACTAAATGAAAGAGGGGAATAAGAGTGTCTTGCAGCTTCCTAACCTCTAATAACTACTCTGTCTTCTTTCACTAATGCTGTTTCTATATTTATGGAGTGAAGAAACTTCGCTCTGGAGCTGCTTGATAAAATACCTCAGTACATATTTCCCTGGAAGCAGGCTCTCTGCTGTGCCAGCAACATATGCTAAAGGCCAATTTAGAACGTTTTAAATATGCACCATACCCTTCCTTTTCCAGCTCCTAAAATGAAACGCATTTTGGCTTTAGCAGATGAGGAAGGGAGGAGAGGAGCAACACCACAGGGGACAGTGGCTAAAGATGAACTCAGAGAAGGAAGGTTAGGATGCTACTCCTCTACAGCCCGGAATCCAGAGGCCCGGCCTGCACGTCCTTTTGGGGTTGGCCTTCCTGGCAGTCAGGATCCACAGCCCAAGAGCATATGGGGTAGAGGAGGTAGTGAGGGCAATGACAAGAAAAACCACCCACTGAGAAAGAAAGCTAGGCAACATCTACTTGCCACCGTGGAGGAACCGAGGGCAGGGCCATAGTAAATTGAGAACTTCCACTTGAAGCTGGTCAAGGACTAGAGTATTCGAGAACTACATGTCCGTTCTTTCTGTTTGAAAATAAATTACCGAGTTTAGAGGGAGCCAAGTCTTCCTGGTTCTTGCTAACCGTGGTCAGGAAGCCATGTGTGGTCCCTGTCTGGGTAGAAAGCTGGGGCCCTGTTGATCACTAAGTGAAAAGGCAAATTGTTGACTGGTTACCTCATCTGGGTTTTGATTTTGTTTGATTTCAAGTCATGAATCATTTTCTGCAGACAGGTCAAATAAGGAGAGAGATGTTAAGAATTGTTTTAAATCTATAATCAAAACTGTAGTTAGCTGAGGGATGTCCTCAGGTAAACACTGAAGACAAACTGAGACAAACACACATGTCTGCAAATAGACATAGACCTTCTAACTAAAATCCCAACTGCAGTTGTTACTTTTGCTATATCAGCAGCCTTCAAATGTGCTTTTTATCCACCCTCCCAGGCAGCTTCTGGGGTATTAAGAACTATCATAAAGTGCATGATTCGTGCTTGATAATTGCATTGGTAACAAAGAACTAGTTGCCATACTGAGTTTTCTTCCTCTTCATTAACTAACATGACCCTTTCGTAATATGTATGAATGACATTGATTCTCAACCAGTCTACTGTCAAATTTTGGTAAATGTATACAATGTATTCATGCCTTCACAGAGTTATATATACTATTATATGTTATATGGAGCGCGGTCCCTAGTAGCCACGCAGGTCAGTGGAGAGCAAGGGCCATCTTTCTAGGCATATAAGATGTTTCCTGGTATTTGAGACTTTTGTATAATGAGAACGCAGGGCAGTAATCATATTACTCAAACACAATCACTTTTCTAAGTGTGGTAACTGTGCATGCTTTTACACTGTAAACCACTGTGATAATTTAGTAGAGATTGTATTGTAATTATTGCTGGCTTGTTGGTGTGCAGCCAGAAATTCATAATACGCAATGATTTCAGAGAGGTAGAGCACCACAGATACAATGGATGGAATTAAAGATAAGGAGCAAGGGGGAGACCTTTACAAGAAAATTTCCAAGAAATTTGCAAATGTGCTTAAAGCAGCAGCCGTGCCACCCATGACATTTGTAAATACTGGCATATGGAATCATTCTTCCTAGATTTGAATTTGCTCTTTTAATAGGAATGAAAGCCATTTCCTGAAGGGGCGGGGTGGGGGAGATCCTTTATAGCTGCAGCTTCTGAGCCTAACAGCATTTCATTCTGTGAAAAACCAGACTGCTGTGCCTGAGTCAGGAGCTAACCCTGCTGTGTGAGACGCATTCTGGATGCCAACATACCCTTCAGTTTAGGCGTTTGGGACCAGTATTGTGGGGAGGGAGCATGGCCCAGACACCTTGCACCCGCCTTTCCTAGAAGGTCAGTATAAACATAAGGTAATCCAGTGGCACCGAAACCCGTAAAAGGGCTCCTTCAGGTGAGGAGAATTACAACAACTGGTAAAAACTTTGGAACCATGGCATTTAGGAGGAAAGAGAATTGGCTTCAGGACCAGGTAAGACTAGGTCGAAATCCTAACTCTGCTGCTCATTTCCTATGGGGTAAAAATGAACTTAGAGGATGACAACCTCTCTGAATGCCATTTCCTCATTGGGAAAATAAAACCAACTATAACCACCTAATGAGGATTTCATAGGACAACACAGGTAAAGCCATAACACGGCAGATCCTGGATGCAGCAGGTGTTTGCTGCATCAGTGAATGAAGCAGAGAACTGGAACCCCATCAAGAACTAGAATTGTCCCTCTGTGGGAATAAAGAATAGACTTACGAACTTTGGCGATTTTCTCTCTCAGGAGGTAGAATAGTGAAGAACTTTAGTTCTGAGGTCTGAATGCTTGGGCTTGACTTCTGCCGCCACATTTTACTACCTGTGTGACGTTGGGCACATTGCTTGATTTCTTAGTCTCAAAACCCTCATTTTTAAAAGGCTGTACTAATAGTGTCTGTTCCATAGGATCTGTGATGGAGATTAAATCGAGGTACTGAATGTAACATAATAAACACTCAATTATATTAGCCATACACGTGTGCCTCTTCACAGTAGGGCCAGAAAAGAATGGTTCAGTACTATTTCGTAGCTAAAGAGCATGATCCGGGGTAGTGTTTAGAATATCTGACCCTAAAAACTTCTTTGGATTGTACTTGAGTATGTCCCAGGAATGCCTTTTTATGAGTTCTAGTTTATCATTGTTTTTATGTTCACATTGTCCTATTGTCCATTCTTTGAAAATTGATTTAGTAAACTAACTTGTGCAAATGAAAGATCTGAAACGGGTTAAGTTGATTGTGTGGTGAATTGTCATCTTTGTCATATGGATAGAAGGGTAGAAATCACTGGGGTGATCACATGTTCACAGTAGGCTCCATGGTGACTCATTTAACACCCCACACAAAGCAAAATGTCGTCAGAAAGGGATAAGGTCAACCCAATGTAAAATGTGTCTTCAAGCTCATGGCTTGTTTTATTACAACTTAAGCAGTATTAACAGGGATAAAAGTTGGGAAAGGGAAGCTAAATTCGAAGCATCAAAAAACAGAATGGGTCTGGACAGTGGCAGTTTTGATTTTTTTTTTTCACTTTTAGGCAGTGTCAAGTGCTAATAGAAGCTAAAATGAGTGACACTTAGAGAAAGGAAAAACTTCCCCCTTGAATGTCTTTAAAATCTATAATAATAATATAATAATATAAAGTGCATCTGGGCATTGCCTTCTGCTGCAGTTCTCGTCTGGCTCCAATCCAGAACCGTCAAGCTACTCTGAGTGCTGATGATTCATATCCCAGCACCCTTTTATCTGAATGTTGCAGTGTCTTTTCTTTGTACTCTGGCAGTGATGTTACCTTGGTGTTCAGAAATCTTTTAAAAGCAACACAGGCTTTCCTTGCATCTTGACAAATCATCGTCTGCTGGTAATGAAGAAAAAGTAAACCTAGTTCCGTGATCATTGTAAATATAAAGAAATAAATACTTTCAAGGGTTTTTCTTTAAATGTTCATGCATTTTGGGGCACCTGGGTGGCTCAGTCGGTTAAGCATCTGCCTTCTGCTCAGGTCATGATCCCAGGGTCCTAGGATCGAGCCCCACGTTGGGCTCCCTGTTCCACGGGGAGCCTGCTTCCCCCTCTCCCACTCTCCCTGCTTGTGCTCTCTCTCTGTCTCTCTCTCTCTCTCTCCCCCTCTCAAATAAATAAAATCTTTTTAAAAATGTTCGTGCATTTTGAGATCCTCTGAAAAGTGATCTGGTCATCTTTCCTTGTTCTCCTTGTATAAATCAGCATGCTGCTTTTCAAAAGCATTGATCAAATGAAGTTTCTGTGGATCATTTGATAGTTGAAGACAGAATTTAGGATTTTTAAATGATTTCCCATCTTTAGGGATTTTTAAAAAGGGAAACAGGGATTATTTTTATTGTTGTTGTTTACATTTACTGCTGTTGTTGAAAAGTTAATTTGTTACCAATTTTAATATGCTTTAATGTATCCTCATAATAATAATGCTGTGAATTCACATGGTGCTTTTCTTTTTTTTTTTTTAAGGATTTTATTTATTTATTTGATGGGGGGGAGAGAGAGAACAAGCAGGGGGGAGTGGCAGGCAGAGGGAGAAGCAGACTCCCCACTGAGCAGGGAGCCCGACATGGGGCTCGATCCCAGGACCCTGGGATCATGACCTGAGCCCAAGGCAGATGCTTAACCTACTGAGCCACCCAGGCGCCCCTCACATGGTGCTTTTCATACATTTCATCATCTCTGACTTGAAGTAGTCATGTGAGGTTAGCAAGGCAGATTCTCATTGTCATTCCAACTTACATTTGAGGAAACTGAGGCTCAGATGGTTTATGACTCTCGCGCTCAACCAATAGCAATCTAGTCCTTAAATCGAGGTCTACTCACTAAAATGAGCAGTTTCCATTTGTTATCATGTCCTATTTCAGAAGGGAATCTCGGCTTCGTCAATGACTATTTAGCATCCAGAGTGAAGGTGGTAGTAGATCTCCTGGGCTGAGCACTGGTCACAACAACATGTCCGAAGAGGTGGTTTTTGGGTGCTGCATTTTAAGGAGAACACTGGGAAACTAGAGGACATGAGGAGAGTTAAGAATCTAGAATGTGAGGAGCCTGGGAGCAGAAATAACCAAACAAATCAGGATTTTCAAGTATGGAGAAAGGAGGACATAGAGATGTAGTTGACAACTCTAAGTGTTTTATGGACTGCCTGGTGGAAGAGGAGGTAGACTTGTTCTTTGTGGTGTCAGGCAGCCAGAGCGGGATCACTGGAGAGAAGCTGCACAGAAGCAGATTTGTGCTCAATATAAGAAGAAACCTGCTAAAATTTAGAGATGCCCCAAAATGGAATAGACCAGCTCACTACCCCTGGAAAGTGTTGGCACTGAGACCGTCGGACTCGAAGACTAGATGACTTGATGGGCGTTTGTGTTCTGGCAGTAACACCGTTTTATGATCAACCTTCTAAGGGCTCAGAGACTTTCCTCGTTAGCTGAAAACAGAGGGTTTTGTAGGCTTTTCTGTCCTGGTTTTAGAAAGTTGTATACATAACAATTCCTGTTTCACACATCATTAGTTCCTGAGAAGTCTGTTCAGCTGATGGGGAAAGGTGTTATTAGTTAACACAAATAAGCAAAACTTTTGTAAGGTTAGGAACTGAAGCAGATGGTGTGATGTATACAGTGGTTGTGTGTGTGTGTGTGTGTGTGTGTGTGTGTGTGTGTGTGTGTGTTGTGTATTTTAACTCTTTCAGGATGGAAGTGGGCCTGGGTTTTGCTGTGTTTGTCTGGCTTGTTACTTGCACTACTCTTTAGTACGGCCCTGGAACACAAAGAAATGGGGGGAGGAGCTCATTTGATTTAGCTGGTTTTAATTTTCTTAATATAGAAAATGATGGGGCCTCAAAAGAGATCAGCTGAAATGCGTTTGTGACATAAGCAGATTCACTAAGGGAAAAGGCTGACTAGGACCCAAAGTCACTGCTCCAGATCTAGCTCAGTCACTCACTGCTCTATCATTGTGCCATTGTGCCTTTCTCTAATGTGGAAGTGTTCTAGGAATTTTCTTTCCAACCTTTAAATTTTATGATCCTAATTCTCTCAATTTTATGACTCTGCTTCTCTATATTTGCATAGGAAATTGAGAATGGTCTCAATTATAGCGAAAACAATTCAGTCATTCATTTGTTCTTTAAATGACTTATTCATTTATTCAGAAACACTCATTAAATGAAACGCTGTTTCGAAATATCAAAACTTTGCTTCAATAGATGTGATTTTAGGAATGAAAGGAACACAGCAAGGCAGTCTCTTCCCGACTGAAAATGAATGTGAGGAGTTCCATATTTAGGGTGTTTTGAAAACAATGTAAATGAATTCTTCTGTAAAACTCTTGTTGCTGAGATTTGGAAGAGTCACATATCCCACATCCTAATGGGATGCAATAAAAATTTGTCATAATAAATGTTAGCACCAGCGTTATTAAAATTATTCCACCACTGATGACTCCGAGCAGGAAGTCTTTTCTGTATGAATAATCTCATCTTTTTCTTCTTCCCACAGATTCCAGAGAGGGGACTACCACATTGACGTCTGTATCAATGACTACCTGGATGTTTTCTGCCCTCACTATGAGGACTCGGTCCCAGAAGACAAGACTGAGCGTTATGTCCTATACATGGTGAACTTTGATGGGTACAGTGCCTGCGACCATACTTCCAAAGGGTTCAAGAGATGGGAATGTAACCGGCCCCACTCTCCAAACGGACCGCTCAAGTTCTCTGAGAAATTCCAGCTCTTCACACCCTTTTCTCTGGGATTTGAATTCAGGCCCGGCCGGGAATATTTCTACATCTGTGAGTATACAGAGATTTATTGTGTTGTGGGGCAGCTGCAAGCGCCCAGACTAATTTTTTACCCATGTTTCAGAGAATTGCAGAGAGCTGGACTCTGCATTACAGACGTCTCCTTGTAAATGCATACATCAAGATCCCTAGATACATTAGCTGGGAATTGAGAGCACAAATTAGATTAAAGACACAGCTCCTCTCCCCCTATGAAATTGCGTGTCAGCCTGTTCAGTGAACCACTGCTGACTTGTATTTCTTTTAAATGAAAATTGCTAGGACTTCTCCAAAGCTGAGGAAAAGAAAAAGAGATTCCTGAAAAAAAAAAATTAAAGGAAATAATTAAATTTACAATGCTTGGAGTCATTGGATTTCTTATTCAGGTGTCAGCAATATCCTTTCAATCATCCACACTTGCAGTGGAGAAAGCCAAAACTCCTGCAAATGTCAGCATGCTGACAATAGATACTCTCTTTGCATCAAGGAGAAGAGACAATTATTAAGAGCAGCTGTGTCTTTAAACAGGCAAGAGCATGAAGAAGTATCTAGAAAGGGTTCCAAAGGAACTGGTATAAGTGAGTTTCCCATCTGTGACTCTGTTCCGACAGAGCTCTAAAACTTTCTCAGCTGACCTGCGCATTAATCATATTGCTGTAGCCTTGTTTTCCGTCCGTGACGTACACCATCACTGCTTCGGGCATCCTACTAGTCATATAATCTAGGTAAATGCTTCTCAAACTTTACTTTTCATAAGTCACTTGGGGAGCTCGTTATAATGCAGATCTGATTCAGATGGTCTGCTGTGGGGCCTGAGGTTCCATGTTTATAAAGCGCCCATGTGACGGCTGATGCTGCTGGTCTATGGACCACTCTTTGAGTTAGGATGGTTACAGGTGACATTTAATCTAGGCCGCTTGCTGTATATCTGGACTTTTCCTTCGCTAGTATCAAATATTTAAACTATCTGGCCTTTTCCAGATATTTTCACTATCAGCTGAAGGAGCTAAACATTTTTTGCTCAGAAGTACATTTTTTGAACGACTTTTCATGGCTCAGAAATGTTGTGGGGTGCAAGATCAAAAGAGATTCCTGTCCTCAGGGAGTGACCATCTGGTGGGGAGGAGAGGCAAATAAATAGGTGGTTGCTGAAGGAAGGTAAATGCAGGGAGCACTGGGTTCAAGGGTACACGTACCTCAACTCCTTGAAAGAATCAGGAAGTGTGGCTGCACGCAGTGGGGAGAGATCCAAGCAATACCACCCAGTGTGCTTGGCATTGACTTTTAACCCCTCCTTGCCAGACAAGCAAGATAAAGAACATTCCTGTTTTTCTGATTCCGTTTCTTCACCCTGAATGTCCCCACAGACTCCTAACCCATTTTTTTTAAGTCTACAAGGATATCTAGCTCCTCTTCTCCAGAAAACAGAATTTTATATTAAGCCAGATTTCACTATCACACGGGCACTCCCACTTATATTGAGATTGAATTTAAAAAAGGAAATTGAACAGTACCAGTTTTATTATCTCAGTACATATTTTAGTCATTAGTCATGAGAAAACACGTAAGAGTCTTGATACTATCTCACATTCAATCCATAAAATAAGAAAAGGAATATTGAGTCCCACGGATGGAGGAAACACTGACCTACATTGACTTCACACGTTCTCAGGCACCAGGCTCCTGCCTTTTCCTGATTTTTTACTCTGTGAAAGAATCTCATTCAGCAAATGGGAAAAAGGAAAGAGGGAGACGTTAGTGGCGGGACGGCGATCATTAATTGCCTAATTCTAAAATATCCTACTGATGTAAGAGGAAATCATTGCCAATTTCACAATTTACATATTGATTTCTCAGATTAAAACACAACAAAAGCAAAAACCAAAACTGAATTGAGAGCACTGAGATAGGAAACATACCAGCTAAGTAGTTGATTGCATGATTATTAGAAATTATAGAATCCATTGAGGTTCATAAGCAAGATGTTATTATTCAAATATACCCATAGTGCTTATGACTGGTTTTTCCTCATTTGTGGTTAAATTCAATATTTCACTAAAAATCATTATGTGTCTTCTATAACATTCATTTAACAGAGTCATTTAACTGTCAAGGGCTCCTGTCAAAGTAATTGTTCCAAAATGCTTCAAAATATCAAGAGCTTTTTGCTGTTCAGCTGAGTTTAACCTGAATTACTTTTTTTAATGAAAGGTAAAATAGCACAAAATTAGCGGCAAAGAGATGTTCATTTATAAGAAGCACAGTGGCCTCATAGTCAGTTAAATTGAATTTTCAACCATGTTTTAGAACCACAAGAGCATCCTTCCCTGTCTTTAGTAGGGAAAGGGTTTTCTCTTTTCCTTTCACTGCTGAGAGCAAGAGTGGCAGAGCTAACATGGATGTCTTACAGACGTTTAATATACTGTGGTCATAATTAAACTAAAGGATTCTTAGGGGAGAATTGGCCCTCAGTTGAATTTTCCTCTCTCCTAATATGCATGGAATGAACAAGATGATTGGGAAATGGCTCTTTTCATACTTATTACCTTACAAGAAGCTCCGTTGCCTATCTCGGGAACAAGCCTGACTAGTCGCCCACCGGTCAATTTTATAAAATGTTCTTAGACCATTTCAGATCCTCGAGGGCTTGAAATCTCTAACAAGTCTTCCAAGAGAAAAAAGAAAGCTGTAGCCCTTTGGTGGACCTGCTTTACAGTGCTGGAGGAAGGGTTGAGTATAGTGGTGAGAACCCAAATTCAAATGCACACTTGGCCTTGGGGAAAGAGAGGAGGATTTCATAGCAGAAAATCCATTCATCACTTACTCAGGGAGGACACAATTTAGAACGTTCTGATCAAGTTCTGCTTTATCCTCAGTAACATTGATTTCCTTCTTAATATGTGTTTGAGTTATACAAAATTAAGAAAACAGAGTAGTTGGAAATATGTGAAATTTCCTGTTTACTTTAGAAATAAAATGTCCTTCACTGTTCTAGATCCTTTATTTGTCCCCAAGACTGACTCTGTGCTATGTCCTCCTTTCCTTGGGAACGGGCAATATATTAAATTGTTACAGTCGCTGGTACTGCTAAGGCAGACCGAGCCCATTCTTGAATATGACAAATAGTGTTTTTAACCTACAGAAGTTATTTTGGTAAGAGATTGGCATACTAAAGTAATTACAGAAAGTTGGTGGTATTTCTATCAGTGATAGATTTGTAGAACTGCCAGTCAATAGATTATGGCAATAGTCATTTATATAGACTTCCTAAGGCAAAGAGTTATTTTAGAAACTTCAGAAGTACTCATTTTAGAAATGATTCTCATAAATATTAACCTAATGAGAACAAGTTTGAAAGAAGTTTTGCTGCTGTTATTTTTAAATCAGAAGAGGCAAAGGGAAATAAATAGGGCACTTTCAGTTATTTTTATAAGTCAGTAAAACACTCATTTTGAAAATCCTCTTTTGTAAAAGAAGGAAAACTGCGACCTGGGCCCTTCTCTTGGCCTCACTAACTGTATGATCTTGGGCAAATCATTTCATCTCTCTGGATTTCTACTTCCACAGCTGTAAAATGACGTAGTTGCAGTAGATGGTTTTTAACGTTTCTTGGGAGCCTTAATATCCTAATCTTACTATATTTTATCTAAAGGTCTGCACACCAGGGTAAGAAATAACATCCATAAAGTGTCTCAGCCCAACACTTTACTTAGAAGGTGGTCAGTAAATGCCAGTTAAAGGGCTATGTTGAGGGCGAACGCAGAGTGGAGAGGCATCTTAACATTATTGAGCTCGGTCTACCCCTGCCAACCTATCTGAGTCCCCGTCATCCATGGTCTTGACTAGTGCAACAGGCTCCTGTTTCTCCCACTCATGTCACTGCCCTGGCAGAGCCCTCCAGTGACTTCCTGTCTGAGTAAGACAAAATCCTGAGTCTCTAACCTGGCCAACAAGGTCCTCTGTGGCGGGACCCTTGTGTTCCCCACCCTTGCCTCTTGGACTTCCTGTCCTCTCCCTCTGCCGTTTTGTCTCCACTCCAGCCCCACCCCCATCAGCCCTTCTTCCTGTTCCTCTTTCCTAGCTCCTGCCCACCCCCAAACTCCACAGAAGGGCCTTGGTGCCTTATCTTATCTCTGCCTGGGGTTCTCCTTGCTCCAGGCATCCACTTCCCTTGCTCTCACTTTCCTCCTGTCTGCTCTAAAGAAACGTCTTTATCGGAGAGGCATTCTGATCTCCCTTTTGTAAAGATAACGTCTCCGTAATTCTCTACATTCTTACCCTGCTTTAGTATCTCTCAAGCGCTCATCACCCTTGACACTGTGTATTTACCGGTGTTTGCTTATGCCCCGCCTGCTCTAGGTCCTGTACTACATTGTTTGGCACATAGTAGATGTTCAGTAAGTGAAGGTCCCCAGTGTTTACATAGCACTCGATTCCAAGCACTGCTCTAAACCCCTACAATTCTCAAAGCAGGAGGAGGAGGCGGTTCTGTCCTGACGTCCCACTGTATAAGGGAAGAAACAGAGGCACAGTTAGGTAACTAGAGAAAAGTTCGCACAGATTAAGAAGTGGCGGATCTGAGAGGAAATTAAGTGAGTAAACAACTAACAGGAATTGAAGAGATAAAGTCCTATGGCTTCTGTGCTTAAAAAGGAAAAACATACCTTATTTTGTATTTTTTTTTTTACCAGAAGGTTAAAAACAACGAGCACTACTGTTTAGAGAATATTACTTTATAAACTCTGCCAGAAACCCCAACTCAGATAGTATAGCAAGATAGATTTTAAACACATGTATGCAATTTCAGCTCTCCAAAGAATACTCCTCCATCTCCAAGGGATATTTCAACTGTCTCTTCCCAGATGGGCGACCCTTTTAATATGATAACCTTTCTGACCCAGAATTTGGGGCACAGAAATTCTTAAATCCAGTGAATATTCAGCCTCTAGACTGAATCATGATTGCACACTTGATTTAGGAATAAGAGACCTACAGTCAAGAAGACAAATGTCATTTTCTGAAAATGATGCCAAAAAGGCAGAGAAATCTTCTAAGTTAGAAACATCTAAGTTTCTTCAAAAGAAGGTAGTCAGAGTAAAAGTTTATAGTCCCAGCACCCAGAAGGAATCCAGGAGTTTCTGAGAGATGATTAGGGAACACATTCTTCCTAAGCTCACTGGTGAGTAAAGTTGTGTACACATGTTGTTTTAGTATTAATCCTTCATGTTGATATGGTAACAGAAGTATAGAGCTGAAAAAAAAGTCCATTTCTTTGAAGTTAGAATCCTGCAAACATCAATGAAAAGGTAATCAGGGAGCTGAAGACTTCTGCTCCAGTCTTTTTGAAATACATATTTTTCAAAATTAAAAAGAAAATCATGAGGACAGTCTATGTTACTATGGGCATCATTCTTCAATCCATAGTATATAACTACTCAAATGTATGTGGTTAACTGCTAATTCTCTGCTTTATGTGCTTTAAAGTTTACAGTCTTAAGCTATGAGGCATTTTTCAGATGTACTACACAATTTTTAAAACTGACAAAATAAGTAACCTAACTTCTAAAGAGATACCTTGCTGAAATGATTAAGATCCGCTTCAAAATCATTGATTGTACAATACAGTTATTGACTATCCTTTTAAGAAATATAAAAATATTCAGTAAAGCCAGAGAATACAAACATAAAGAAAGTCCCTCACTTGCCAACTGGTTATGTTCCAAAAGCTTATTTGCAGGTGAGTTGTTTGGAACTGAGAGTATAGTTTCTCACAGAAGTGTTTCTAAAATCAGGCAAGCTCTCCATAATAATGGGAATCTGCTTAACCATAATATTAATTTAGAACGCTATATTTTCATTGAAAAATAATAGAAAATAGCATCTAGAATAGGTGTTCAATAAATATTTGTTGAATAAATAAATGCCATAATAGTAAACCAAGGGCAAAAAAGCAATTAAATTTTTTTCCTTATATGCTGATGTTTAAGAAAAGCAGATAAATTGGAAGCCCTGGGTTTTACTGTACCCACCACTGCAATTCCCTGGTTTCTTATTAATGTTCTTTGATCTTATAATGAGGATACACTACATCAAAAGGGAGAGTGGAATATGGTTTTAAAAGAAAAAAGGCACAGACTCTGGTGAATGCAGCCTCGCCCTCGAATCTCCCTCTACTCTTAATAGCCATGTGACTGTGGGAAACTGAACCTTACTGAGCCTCACTTTCTTCATCCATAAAATGGGGGTATAATAATAGTTTATTATCACAATCTTTCTTATTCCCAAGGCTCAAATAAATATTTTTAAAGGACCAGTTGGACCACCAAAAAGATGACTTCAGCAATTCACGTCCAAAAACTTGGGTGTCCTTTGAGGGGTGCCTGGGTGGTTCAGTCAGTTAAGAGTCAATCTGCCTTTGGCTCAGGTCATGATCTCAGGGTTCTGGATCAAGCCCTGAGTCCCTCCCCCTCTGCCTGCTCGTTCTCTCTCTCTCTCTTTCTCTCTCTCGTGCTCTCTCTCAAGTAAATAAAATCTTAAAAACAATAACAACAACAAAAACTTTTGTGTGTCCTTTGACGTTACGGCATCTTGAATAGCCGTCGTCGATACTTTAGAAAAAATTTCATAAATGCCTAGTAAAGATTCATATTTTAAGTATGTGCCCTATATTCTGAAGGAATGTTATGCTAGGATTACATCTGCCTAAGGAAGTCTTCATTCCTCTTTGGATGTCCAGTTTTTCAGCAGCTTACCTTAGTAATGTACATTAAGAATTATTTTGGTCCTGTCAGTTCACACCAATCCGCCTTTTTTCTGAATTGTTCTTATTGAAATAGAAGAGTGTCAAAACAGCACATTTATCAAAGCAGGAGGTAATCTTTTCCATCTTAATCTTTTACTCTTGTAGGGGAGGTGACCTATGAGTACCATGTTCTTTTGTAAAATGAACAACTCAATATTTGCTCCAGTGTGTGTGTGTGCGTGTGTGCGTGTGTACACACACACACATGCACACATTTTGCTTTTATTATTGAAAAATGTTTTTGATTGCTGGTGTCTTAGTTTACATTAAATGCTCTAGCATATACTTCAGCTGAGATTCAACGGGTTTAGAACTGGAATTTCCAGAAGGACTGTGCTCGAATACTAGTTCATCTCCTACAATTTCTTAAATACGTAGACTCAGAACATAGTATTCATCAAGGCATATATATATTACTAGAGAAAGGAGTGGAAGGGCAGTGTGAAGAAATTGACACATTTTAATCTTTGCTAAAGTGCAGAAGAATGAATATGGCACAAACATCAAAGAGTAATTGCTCAGGTACAGAGTATATTGTAGTCACTCAAACCTATTTAGTTTTTTTTTTTTTTAAGTTTTGCTTTATTTTGAACATCCAGTGGAACAGTTTTCCTCCACTTGGACACTGGAAGTTTGTCTAGAGTACATCAGATTTCTGTCTGAAAAGTTGTTCTATTTCCTTTGTGTACCTCAGTAGTCTTTAGTGAACCCGCGAGAATGCACCTTTTCATTTAAAGAATGAGTTTAGAGAATTGTGTCTGTTTCACGTTGTCCCTAGCCATCTTTTAGGAAAGCATGAATGAATTTCAAGGGCTCTTAAATGAAGGTTAAATAAAGAACGTAAAAGAGGATATTTTGAGACTTCAGGATATTTTTCTATGTTAATTGTAAGTTTCTCTTATGAAAACGGTTGTTTATTGCCAGGAGCCCTGTTAACCTTCTGATGAAGAATGCTTGGCATCAGCTCAGGCATGCTTGGAGTGTGGATGCTTGACCCGTGTTTCAGATTGTCTGAGCAGAACCAAAGGTGGAGGAAGCAATTAATAGGAACATAGGATATTTTTAAACAATTTATTCTTTTTTAAAAGTTGGCAGTATTATTTGGTCAGGTGGGGAGAATTTTTAAAAAAGAAATGCATGCCCTGGTAAATGACTTGTCTAAAGGATGAGGTCCTGTTAAAAAGAATCAGAGAAATGAACGCCAGGTCTGTGAAAAAGGAAATTGGAACAAACATCCCTGCTTAATAGGTTTTGACTTTGCGAGCCGCCTTAAAGTTCGCAAAGGGAGCTTAAAAGCTGTTGAATAATTGGGGCTTGATGGAAATTCATGGTATAAGCCATAAGAAACTAAAGACTCATAAGTACTCTTTGCATTGTTTGAAGTTTTCAAAGCCTGTGACACTCAGATAAGAAGTTCAAAAACAATAATTTTTATTTGGGCTCCTTTTAAGAATTTAAAATGCTATTATAGACTGAGGGAACACGTAGAGCTCTGACCTCCTGAGGGGGAGGAAGGAATTATGCCACCTTTTGCTTCCTTTTACCACACTGAGACTAAATGCCGAAGTGGAACAAATGAAAGGACTGGGTTTTTTTTGGGGGGGGGGGTTTAATCCCTAAATGTCAAAAGTGGCCACATCTCCCAGAGAAATAACGCACACCTGATTAATTGTGTAATTTCACAGGGAAGCAGTAATTCTCAGCCTTATAAACATGTAATGTACTAATTTGGTTGCAGAGTTAACTGAAAACAGTTTAATGAGCTGCTGCATTGCGTGTATGTGCAGTGTTACATAGAGCAGATGCCAGGAGAAATGGAAATAACACGCCAGTGACACTTGGAATAACAGTGTTTATACTTCATTGACTTCGGGTTGTCAACATGCTATTCTCTGTGTTTCCCTTAGTAACTTATTAAGGCAACTGAACTCCAGTGTGATGCTGTCTAAGTGTCGTTTGTTGTAAATTACACAAGCATGCACACACCAAACGTGCTTAGTCAATCTTTGGGGAAAAAAAAATAATACTTTCTTGTATGGACGACCGAAATGTTATCCAGGGGACACACACACAGAGCGAAAGGTGAGTCTCATTGTGCATGCTGGAGGAGCCAGATTTGGGGCTTTCATCAGAAGACATACTATTTCTACAGATTTTCCCACTCATCTATTCTTGCTCTATTTTAACAGAATGGTCGTGTAACTCTTGGTTTGAAAGTTGTCATACAGCCTCACAGCAGGCTTATATTATCTACAGAGTTCTTTATGAGCAAATATAAATCACCACAAATGAGACTTTTCACAGCCAGAGATATGTAGAAATTTGTGTCAGTGCTTTGCTGGCTTGCTAAAAAATATCTCTAGGCTCCAAAGTGCTCTCACAGCTCATCCCCGCTCCCTACCCTTTTGGGAAGCAATTCTCAGAACCTGAGATTTATGGTTCAGAGAGCTGATAGTGGCTATAAAGTTTTCTATTTTCTCTTTTCTTTAATATTAATGCAGGGAACAAGGCATTATCATTCATTATTTTAGTTCATGAGTATCCTGTGGGCTTGAAATACGGTTTCTGGGGGATATGGCTTACCTCTGTTTAATAGGGGAAATGTGTGGACTTCGGCAACAGGCTTCCTTTACCATTGACTATTTTTAGGCAGTTTGTAGAAAATTCACATTAGGAACAGAACTTTAATGTATGTGCTATATCCAGGTTTGGCTTTAAAATTTAAAGCTTTACGAAATACTAATTCATTCTGAGCCCCAGAAGTGAAATATCACAAATTGGAGAATAGCCAGCCAGTCTGTTATTGTTAGAAATTGAAATGATAATGTCTTTTTGTTTTACTCTTTTCAGAGATGTACAGTATTTCCAGCTAGTTTGATCTACATTAATGTTAGGTGAGTTTTAGTTTATAGTTAGCACTCCCTTTTTTATACCCCAAATCTTTAAAACCAAATAATGTCTCTGAGTCATTAATAGAGAATATATATTGTTTTTAATTTAAACTTGACCAGTTTTTATTAGCTCTACTATCTGGTTTCTAATGTGAATTTGCTTTTTCTAATTTTTTTTTACAAAAATTTGTTCAGGTTAATTTTCTCCTTAACTACATTATCACAGGCTCTGGCTAAATCCAAATCCATGCAATTTCCCTGTATGTTTTGCTTTAACAGTTTCAGTGGGTCCTCAACCTGAAATGTCGAACTTCTTGCTTTATTTTAGACCTAATTCTTAAGGAACAAATTTAAACAAGAAGAGTAAAATAAAAACCAAAAATATGAATAGGCAGTTTTTTGTTTTTTGTTTTTTTTACTTTTAAGAGATTGCTTAAAGGTCTTGCGTATACATCAGGAAGTTCAGTCAGTTTTGAGACCATGTAATGAATACTTCAATGATTTAAGTGAAATTTCGTTCAGAGCAGTTATTATTGTAAAAGCAGCCTTTTGCTAAAGGCTTCCTCGTACCTTGACTGATAGGTATGAGTTCTGATAACCCTAATTACAGTGATTTAGCATTTATTGCAATTTTACTATGTGCCAGGCACTATACTTTTCACTGGTTGACTCCTCATCTGTAAGGTCGGTACTATTATCATCCCCATTGTATAGATGGGAAAACAGGCTGAGGGAGGTTCAGTAACTTGCCTGAGATTATGTCCTTAGTAATGGAGTCAGGATTCAGAGCCACATACTTTGACTCCAAGTCTAAGCTCTTTACTCACTTAATTCATAATAAATATTTTTATTTTATTTATTGTTTAAAGATTTATTTATTTATTTATTGGAGAGAGAAAGCATGAGCAAGGAGGAGAGGGAGAAGTAGACTGCCCGCTGAGGAGGGAGCCTGATGCGGGACTCGATCCCAGGACCCTGGGATCATGACCTGAGCCGAAGGCAGACACGCAACTGACTGAGCCACCCAGGTATCCCCATAATAAATATTTTAAAAGAAGTTAAAATGAGGGGAGCCTAGGTGGCTCAGTTGGTTGGGCTTCTGACTCAGGTCATGATCTCATGGGTCCTGAGACGAACAGAGCCCTGCGTCAGGCTCCATGCTCAGCAGGGAGCTTGCCTGAAGATTCTCCCTCTCTGCCCCTCCCCCTGCTCGCACGCACGCGTGCTCTCTCTGTGTCTCTCAAATGAATAAATCTTAAAAAGTAAATAAATGAAAGAAGTTAAAATAAGACCGATTTCAAGCACTCTTGGCAAGTCTTTATATAAGTCCTACCTATACCCTGGAACTTAAGGCAAACCCAGTTCTAAAAATGGCTCGTGTACCTATAGAGGGATGTTTCATGTCCTTTAACCCTGAGCTTCACACAGTAGAGCACTATTGAGTGGCTTGTGGGGTCAGAACATGAAAACAGAATAAAATGTGTCATTCACTCTCCCTATTTCAATTGTGATGAAAACATTTAATGATTAGCAGGACTATTGAAAGTGTATGTCTCTTTGGTACCCTGAGTCATTTTTCAGAGCTTTAAATCTGATTAACAGAATCAATAGCCTAGTGGAGGCATTGTTGAATATATTGCAAAGCCTTGTGACCAACTGTCTCCACATCTCAGCCCGTTAATATGAAATGTTCAGGATTGTTCTACCTTGTTTGTAAGCAGCACGGCAGCAAATTAGTGTTTCCATTACTATTCCTAGTTGTAGTGTTGCTATTATTTTTTAAAATCCACCATTTTCACAGACTTGGGGTTTTTAACACATTTTTGCAAATTCGAGGAGAAGGAGTAAAGATTCCACGAGGAGAAGGTTCCCTTGGAGAATTTATAGCATCTCTAGAAGGAAGGTGAGGAACTGCCGCACCACGTGCGGCCACGTGCGGCTGCGGGAGTTTACCCCGGGGGGGGGGGGTTGGCACTGTCTCAGGAGCATGAGCCCCCCAGAGAACCAGCTTCACAGCACTCCCGTGGCTTTCCTCGCTCTGCCGCCTCCCCTCTCCTGATAAGGAAATCAGAACAGCCAGACTCTGGGAATCAATGAAAAGACAGGTCTGACTGGAATGGAAAATTTTTGAAAAATAACAGTGGGTAGGTAGATTGGGCCAGATTAGGGAGGGCTGTTAATTCTGTTCTGAGGAATTTAGCACTTACCTAGAAGGCAATAGGGTGTAGTACGTTTTTGAGGGGAAACTCATTTGGGCCTTATCCTAGAAATATGTTGAAGTAATTTACCTCAGGGCTAGATGCTGGCTGGTTATAGAATCAGAGCTGGCCGGGGGCGAGCACTTACCCATTCCACACGTTTACGGGTACCGTGTCATCCATACGTTATCACAGCTCTGTGTTAGGCACTATTACTGTTCTCATTGTATCAGTGAGGAAACTGAGGCACAGACAGGTCAAATAGCTTGTCTGAAACCACGCTGCTCACGGGTGGTGGAGCCCAGAGTGGAGAAAAGGCGTTCTGACTCCAGTGTTCATGCTTCTAGCTCTTTTTCATGAATGACAAGTATGTTCGGAAGCTTACTGCATAAAAAGGACCAGTATTAAGGAGAAATTATTCTAATCTCAGAGAAATGAATACCCTTTACTTGAATTTCTATTGTTTCTATATTGCCTTCTGTGTCTATTCAGCCTCTTTGTCATAGGAGCAGTGTTAATTTTTTTTTTTTGCATAGGCTTTAGTGATGTTTTTATTAAGTAGAATTGCTACATCAATAACATTTGCTGGATTATTAATTTAATCAAGTAGAATTTCTGACCTTTTGATAGGATGTGTTTACCATTTTAGAAGATTTATTGCAGCTATTTCTTGAAATATTTATATTCAAAAATGCTATATAAAACCATTTATTAAACTCTACATGGGCTGTTGGTACTTGTACATCATTAATTTGTGACTACAGAAAAATCTACAGTGGCTATAGAAGGATATACTTCAGTATTATATATTGTTTTCTCATTAGTGAACCCATCAGTACTTACTGAGCTATGTTTAGCCGTCAGGGCAAAGCAGCAGACACCTTAAAGTGAGAATAGGAAGTACTCAATGTATTCTTGGTCCTCCAGGAGCTTGCAGTTGAATGTGAGCAAAATATATCCATGAAAATAACAGCAAAAAGAAATAAAGTAAATTATGAGATTGACACCATCCGTAAAAAAGAGAGAGGATTGCTTCAGGGGGAAGACATTAAAGACGTGACATGCTGACTTGAGGGGCAAGGTGAAATTCAGGTCTCAGGGTGTAAGACACCATGCTAATTTTAGTGACAGAGGGGGGTAAAAATGTTGCTTCTTGGAACCCACTTCCAGAAAGTCTGATTCATTAACTTTTATGAGGTTGCAGTAGGGGTCTTCATTTTTAACACGCTCTCCAGCAGTTTCTCTTGCTGGTGATATTCATACCACACTTTGCGAACATTGGCTTAAAGTGGGAGTAAAGGGGTCTAAATTGAAGACCACAAAGAAGTAGATACTGGAAGCTTTGAGCGAATGGAACAACAGCTGAGAAAAGGCAGTCTTGGTCATGTGAGGGTTTTTATGACCCAGGGAACTCTGGTTAGAAAGAGATCAAGCAGTCTAAGAATAAAGACTAAGAGGGAAATCCTGGGAGGCAGCTCATTCACAATGGTCATAATAACAAATCCTTCCTTCTGCCTCAGTACACAAACTGTCTCATTTGCTTCATTCATAAATAAGATTCAATTTTACCCCACTGATGAGAACAAGAACCAGTTGATCCTTTGGGGTTTTTGTGTTTCTTATACAATGTTTTAAATTTTTGTTATACAATTTTTGTTATAAAATGAATTCCTTTTGCAAAGTGGCAACCTGTGAAAGTGCAGATAAGAATCAGAAAGCCAAATAAAAATAGGAAACAGGCATGATATCAAGCAGTAAGAAATACTCCTTTTGGACCAACAGTTCAGAAGGAAAATGTGTACTTGGGGAAAAAGGAAAGAATAGCGAGAAGTTCCTGTAATATTCTAATTCCATGACACAGGGTTTTGGAAGGTACATTGAAGAAGTGGGTGCTGCCTATTGTCTGTGACCTTTCGTGCTTGACAATTTGTTTTCTTCCCAGTGTTTAGTTAGAGTCTGATGAAAAAAGGAGTATATCTAAATGGAGCCATGATTGGGTTATGATTAAAGGTCAACAGTGATGTGTATTTAATCACTATTTTGCTACTTACATATTGGGTTAGACAGCAGTCAT
Source organism: Eumetopias jubatus (assembly GCF_037043125.1). NCBI lineage: Eukaryota > Metazoa > Chordata > Mammalia > Carnivora > Otariidae > Eumetopias > Eumetopias jubatus. Next base: position 83,612,380 of record NW_028274811.1, on the reverse strand, counting down.
GTTTTTAACCATATAATATATCCTGGTTCCTAGAAAATAAGACCATTGTTTAATAGGTTCCTTTTTAAATATTAGTAAGTATAAAAAAGAGGGGACAATGGGGTGCCTGGGTGGCTCAGATGGTTAAGCATCTGCCTTCGGCGCAGGTCATGATCCCAGGGTCCTGGGATCGGGTCCCACATCGGGCTCCCTGCTCAGCGGGGAGTCTGCTTCTCCCTCTCCCGCTCGCCCTGCTTGTTCTCTCTCTGTCTCTCTCGCAAATGAATGGATAAAATCTTTTTAAAAAAAGGGGGGGGGGACAAGAATGAGGAGAGCTGGATCTTGACTTTATTATTTACTAGGTGTATTAATTCGGGCAGGGGGCTTCCACCCATACCTCACGTTTCCCGTTTATAAATGAGTTAGAGTGCTAGTTTAATAAATGGTATTCTTAATATATTGATATTTGAAAGGCAATTAGTTACTCTCCTAGTTTCTGTCAAAATTAATGGTAGCTTCCATGACAAATTTTTATGGGTACTTTGAATTATACATTTGCATGTGTCAAAAATAGTTCCTATCATCAACTAGTTTGAAATACACTGGTGGGCAGAAATAGCTTACTGTCATTTACTCACAAGGGTATTTTTCTCTTTGCAGAATCAAATATGATCAAAATATATTGTCAGTTCACTGTGGTTTATTTAGGATGTTCTACAGTGGTGGAGATACAGAAATACCAGTCTGTCACTTAGAGAACCATTCTGTGGGTCATATCCAAGACTGCAATGGTCAGCCAAATTCCCACAGAATATTTTCCAGGGCTAACTGGAAAATCACATTGCCATTGGCAGGTTTTATGCACCTGTTTTCCTTCCCCATGGAGTCTCATACCTGAGAAACATGGAAAAATGTTCTTTTCCTAAATTTGAAAAATGCAGCTATAGTCTAAATGAAATGGGATAAATTATCTTTTTCACAATTATCCATTAAAGGGAGAATTAGAATTAATATTAATCACAGATGTTTCATCAAGTTTTATTATCAACCAGATTGACTGCCAAAGTGCTTTCTGGAAGACATTTTCTCTCCCTCCCCCACCTGCTACTGAGAACAAACTGTTATTATGGGTCCTTAGATAAAGATTAATGGTTTTGGCAATTCATTTGAGGAAATCTATATTTTACTGTACACTCCACTTCAGTTCAAGGCATCTCTAAAAAGTGAGGCTTGTCACTTCCTTGATAGAATTATACAATGAAGACACTAGATGGTATCATTCTTTCCACCTTCAGAAACAGATTAATCAATACACAGCCCTAGATTGGTATCATCAAACCTATATATATATATATATATATATATATTAATTTTGACACCTTGTTTATGGATAAAATAAGCAAAATGCCTATTTAATTCAGGTATTTTAGCAGCTATATTTTTACCTATCACACTTACAGTACTTTAATATAATTTTTATGTCCTCTCTCTTTCTGGGATAATTCATTACCAATGGTGTGACCCTTATAATAAGTATGACTATTTGGTAATGCCTCATCCATTTGCAAAGTGCACCATAGATGGGTACTACATTCATTAAGGTTCTCCACTTGCAAACAGTATTTATCAGTTCTCGCTAACTTAAACAAAAATAGAGGAACTTTCTCCCTACTAAAGAGATTGATGCATTTAACTGAAGACCACAGGATGAACAGTAACTGAGGCAGTGCTGGGGGTCCAGAACCTAGTAACAAGTGGATAATTAGAATTACCTTGTCAAGACCCAGCCATTCGACTTTCTCAGCTCTAACATTTCTCCCTTCCTTGTGTCCCTATACTCAGGATTCCAGTTCCTGGGAGAAGGAATTTGATTGGCATAGATAGCTATCCTTGGAAAAGAATAAAGAGCTCCTTGATTGACAACCCCACCAAGACTGCATGCAAATAAGGAAAGAGTAGTTCTCCCAAGTTTTTGTGGTGGTGGTTTGATTTTTAGCCTCCAGAAGCTAGGCATGGATGCTGAATAAGCAAAAACCACCACTGGCCAAAACAAGGGTATATTTCATTGTTGAACGGTAGTGAAGAATATGTGGGATTGTTCAAAACAAGTAGAAAATCTACGTGGCAAATCCTTTAAGTGCAACAGGGGCAGAGCATCAAGTTAACATCTATATTTCTGGTTTGTTTTATAGTAAAAATACATCTTTGTCTAGTACTTTTGCACGCTTTACCATGTTCCAACAGATTAAAGAATGTGACTCATCTTTTTCAGTTAGGATTTCCTTCACATTCAATTGCTTTTTTTCCTTTTAATGGAAAAAGCAAAAACTCCAGACAAATAATGGGAAATACCCTTATGTGCTGATTTACAGCTTTCTTTCACTGACATCAGCAGAATATAAGAAATGGGCAGTAGAATGAGTTAAGTCCCATTCCGGCCCTGTCCAACGCTAGTCAGATATGGGATCAGTCAGGTAACTGAGTTTGTCTTCAAATGTAAAATGAAGGAGTTGAGCTGGATTGGAGATCCCAAGGAACAAGAAATTAAAGATGTTACAATTTCTGACATCGAGTTTAAGTTTGTGAAATTCTGGATTAAAGTTATTTCTTTTCCTCTTCTTTGGAAGGGAAGGCAAGGCAAGACATCTTGGGGCCTTAAATGTAATGCCATGCATTGCAACTCTTCAAAGAGAGAGAGAGAGATGATCTTTTTTCTTCACCAAACTTACAGACTTAGGAAACTCTTTTTCATTGGAGCATCTGGAGGGACCTGGCTTCCGTGGAAGGTGGTTAGATTATTTATAAAATCCCATTCAGCTTTAAAATACACTAAGTATATGCTTCTCCAAATCATGAAAAATGTGAAATCTATTTTATTTTATTAAGATTTTATTTATTTATTTGACAGAGAGAGAGACAGTGAGAGAGGGAACACAAGCAGGGGGAGTGGGAGAGGGAGAAGCAGGCTTCTCGCTGAGCGGGGAGCCCGATGTGGGGCTCCATCCCAGGACCCTGGGATCATGACCTGAGCCAAAGGCAGACATTTAAACACTGAGCCACCCAGGCGCCCCTGTGAAATCTATTTTAGTACCATTCATCATCCAGCCCTTTCTCTGTAGTTAGCACATGAGGCTTTCTGTATAGTTGAACCCATAGCCTTGCATCCAATCCTCTTTTGAGGTGAGCAGCAAACACAGGCTAGTTGTCTCTTCCTTCCAGGATTCATATGTTTGTAGTGAATTGTGCCGCTTCAGTTCCTCTGGCTGTTCCTGTGAAAGTTGTTTTAAGTTTTTAAAATAACTTTTGTCACTTTCCTGAAGTCTTACTTTAAATGTAGATCCAAAACATGAAGATAGCACTTGATCAGATCTGATAAAGAAGTAGACCAGTATGATGCAAGTTCAGTTTTCAGCTTAGGTGGGTTTTATTTTTCCTAAGGTATACCTGTGCTATAGAGTCTGCTATTCTTCTCTTCTTCTTTGATTGTATTGAACTTGATCCCACTTTAGGCACCATTTCACTAGTTGTCTTCAAGAACTAGTTACCCCATTCAAATAATTCCACTTATAAACCTATTCTCAAATCTATCTCAAGTCCCTTGATGAAAAGTAAGTAAGTACCCTGAAAGTGACTAAGATGGGGCAAGAGGAAGGGAGGCACTCCCTAATATGCCTTCACCGTTGGTCCTAAACATTGTTAGTTCTGTTTTTGCAACCCATAATGAAGCAGCTTTGCACTCCCAGTACTATGTCATAATCTCTTCATCCGCCATGTTACTCTTATATAAAAGGCATCATGCCACCTACATGGCTGTTTCGCTACATCATCCCTAGTGCAACCTCCTGAGTCCTGCTCCCCCATAGGCCTGTGTGGAAAATGCCCCCCTCCCCCGTGCTTTGAATCATCAAGTTCTATCTGCTGGGCCCCAAAGGTCCCCAAAGCCTTGATATCTTTGGAAGCTACTCTAGGATGTAGCCATATAGGGGCTTCCTGCACTGATCATCTAAAAACAAGAAGTGAGACATAGTCCCTACCCTAATACATGGAGTTCCTAGGGTAAACGTGGCATAGGTATTCAATAAATGCTTTTTAACTGCTTTGTGTCTGGTACTCTAGGTCAGTAAGTGTATCCAAATGTCAAAAAGCCCTAAGTGAACTTGCCCCTTTGGAGGCTTTTAATGTCTTTATGCCCAAGTTTGATATAGAATTTAGCACATTGGACTAGGTCCTTTACTTCAAAATTGATACAGAGCCTCCAACTTCTGTCTGTCACACTTCCTGCTTCTTCCTTCAAAATGATGATGACAATTTCAAATTTTGGATCTTACTGTCTAAAATGTAAGATCACAAGACAGCTGGCTGGCTCAGGCAGTGGAGCATGCAGCTTGATCTCAGAGTTGTGAGTTCGAGCCCCACGTTGGGTGTAGAGATTACTTAAAATTAAAATCTTAAAAAAAATAAAATAAAATGTAAGGTCCTGCAGGCAGGGACTGTGTATCTCTTTTTTTCTTATCGTAAACAAAGTGGCACAAGGAAAAGAAGGGGGATAGATAAAGGATGGACCCATCTACCTCTGTGAGAATCCAGGGGATTCCAGTGGAGACCCCCAAAGTTTTCACAGTGAGGATTCCTGCTTTATGGAATTTTTGATCTACACATATTTAAAGAAAAGGACACGGCAGACAATGCTAAGTATTTTTACAATTCTCTCTATTCTAGAGGAAGTTTTCAACTGAAATGGGGTAGAAAGAAATAATTGGTGTTGATTTTATCCCCTTGAGGAAATCTGAACAGGTCTATGTCATTTTAAACAAGCATGACATACGAAAATTAGGATTTTACAAAAAATAAATTGCAGAGTGATCATTCCATTTACAGAAGTGGAATTCTTTTCAATAGCCCTAGAGCATTTTTTAAATGATTTGATTTCTAAAAATCTAGTTTATGTATACTTTTTAGAACCAAATTTGTTGCAAGGGGCAAAAGTAGTTGGAAATTTTGAAAAGATAGCTGTAGGTGAATGGGAAGAACATTTCCTGGGGAGTGCAATGAAATCTTCAGTGCTTGAGAATTGAGATAAGTTTATACATCTCTTCCTTACTAATTGGCAGCAGGGGGCGGGGGTGTGGGGGTAATTGTGTGTTGTATTGCTGAGGGCATGTTGTGGCAGTAGCTCCGGGCTTGACTGGAGTTGTACACAGTTTTATACTGTGCAGAGAATAGGGACTGGTAGCTACTTATGAGAAATAACAGTTCTATAACTTCATTAGTTTTTCAAATTAGTATCACAGACAGCTCCCACTTTTCACCACTGTGCTTTCTGGAAATAGAATCATAAAGCAGAGAGTTGTAAAGTGTGTCCCATTTTCCTCCAGGAGTAATATCTTAATTGAAACTGTACCTCTGACCATATATTTGAGAAAAAATAAATCATAACTATGACCGACCCGATGTCAGTGGCAAAGATGCAGTAGCCATAATCTTCCATGGTTATTTAAAATAGTAAAATTATACTCTTTTCTATAAAGGATATAAATGTATTATACACATTGATTTTACATGCTCTCTAAAGAATATGTTCAGCAAATAAAAAGTTCAACTAAACTATTTCATGAATTTTAGCAGAACTAGCTATACTATAAATTCATTAAATATTTAATTGTTAATAATTTGGTTCTCTGTATTTAAGAGGAGCTTTGGGGATGATTTCTTTGCCCTAGTTCTGTCCATGGTAGTTTGAGTGAACACTTTTCTTGTGATGAATGTCCCTGGGCCACATCAGCCTGTTCAGTATCCTTCCCGCCCCTCCCCACCCCCGTAAGATACACCTTGATGGGTTTTTTGGCGTCTCTGAAATGCTAAAGTTCAGGTTTCTAAACTTGTAAAACGAGGAGACTGAACTAGATTGTTCCCAGGGTTCACGCCCTTGAGTTTTGTGATTCCGTGACGTCAGCTTGCAGGTTGGTTGTAAGGGGGCAAAAGTGCTCAGTGTTTAGCGGGTGACAGATGATGGTGATGAGATTTGTCTCCAGGCTCAGAGTTACTCCCTTAGGCATTTTCAGGCTAATCGGGGCTGCTGCTGCTTAGCATTACTCCAAATAAAGGCCACCAGAAAAAACCTGCCTTCCTTCTTGGACTTAATGCTTTGCTGATATTTTGCTGTCATTTGCCTTTACCCTTCACAGGAATGCCTTGAAAACAACCACCAGGTTATTAGTAGAAGCTTTTTCAAAAGTACTTTAAAATCATTTTGCTTTATACAAATATGTTTTAGTGCATCTTAATTGAATGTGGGGGAAAAAAACCCCCACTCTATCTTGAAAAATAAGCCACTTATTCACATTTATAGCAGGCTTAAGGACCTACTTAACATTGCAGGAAACTCACATGCCTACTCAGTTATTGGCTTTTTTATTTTACTTTTCTCCCCTAAACTTGTGATTTTGTGGGCATTTATACTAGATCAGTAAGCAAACAAGCATTTTCTTGGGATGACCTTGTCTTTCATTCATTTATCCTTTCTTTTCCTTCATTCAACAGATATTATTGAGTGCAAGAGTGCTGGCCAGATGTATTTTGGATTCTGTGCGTACAGTTGAGAAAAAAAGAGCCAAAAGCCTTGCTTTAATAGAACCTACACTCTGCTGGGGAGCCAGGGGGTGAGGATCGGGATAAACTACTAAATAAATAAATTTGAAATATGTCAGGTAGTTGGTAAATGCTATGATGGAAAAATAAAATAGGAGCATAGGGACTATAAAGGTAGGGAAATTGCTATTTTATATATAAGACTATATAAATATATTAAAGGATTATCCATCTGTATAATTATAATATAGAATGATATAGAGAAGTAGGTAGGAGATATAAAGAGGTAGATCAGGAAGGTCTTTCTAATAGTTAACACTTGAGGAGGGATCTAAGAGAAGTGAGGACACGAGCCATGTGTCTCTTTGGCAAAAGGGCTGTCCAGGTAGAGGGAACGGAAAAACACCGAGGGCCTGAGCAGACTTGGGTGCCTGCATGGCTGGAGCAGGATGAACCCCAAGAGAGCTCTGTAACTGTGTGTAAGTGTGTGTGATGGATTGGGAGGTGGGGTCGTGGCTGATCCCAGATTTCAGTGTGATGGGAGCTGTTGGAGGGTTTTGAGCAGAGAAGGAACATGATCTAACTTAGGTTCTACCACGATCACTCTGAACTCTTGTCTACCTGTCCGGAGTGGAGCAGAATCCCTTGTTTCTCTGGCTGGATGGGATCCTTTGGATTTGGTCCACTAAAGGAAGAGTTTTTGAGAAATAGATGGTGCAGGAAATGTTACATATGCTGTTGAGTAGACATTGGTGGATCAGATACCTACATTGCAAGAGAAAAAGAAAAAGATAGATACAAAGTCACCCTTCATGTATCTTATTAATGAACTCCTATCCTTATTGAATTTAAGGTAAAAATTAGTGAATCTGTTGCATCTGTTTGTTTTTTCTTTTTTTTTCCTGAGGCATCAAAAAGGCCATTGACTCTGTCTATATGTAAATAGGCAGGTGGTTTTGAGTTCAGCAGGCCCCTCCCCCAGATAGAGCCCTCTCAGTTGGGTTTTGGAGAAGAGGAATTTCTGCTTTACATGTTAATTTGGGTTCTTGTGCCACAACGTTGTCACCTAATTTACTTCTCCTCCAGACCAAGACTAAGGCACCATGGTGGGGGGCCAGGGGTGGAGGAGGCAAGAGCCACCCAAACCCCACAAGATGCCAGGAGGTCAGACACAGCAGTGCCAGGCTGAGAAATCTCTCCTGTCACAGGGGAGTGTGTACTAAGAATGCTGCCAATTTTCCCAGTTTTCTTTTTGGAACATTTGGTTACTATGTTTTGTTTCGTGTTTCCTCCTACAGTGGTGCATATGGGTACTTAGGAGTAGTACATCAGTTACAGTAATATAATATTAAAAGGCTTTTTCTTGACAAGCACCTGATTAGGAAATGTGGGTAGGGCATGTCTCTGCAGGCAAAACCGCACTTGGTTTTCTTACTAAAATCTCTTGCAAATGCTTAAGATTACACAAAGTTCTACCAAGTTTTAACCTACTCCCAGACTTTTTTGGAAGGACTTTTAAGAGTTTCTAGGAAATTATGCAACAAGTATTTGAAGTAGGCTAGCCATGATTTAAGAAAAGTATGAGTTATAATATAAACTGAGGTTGTACAGTTCTGGCATCAGAAGGACGTGCATTTGCATATCCATTGTGCCATACACTAGCTATGTGTGTTTCATCGGCTCACTACTGATCCCTGTAAGCCTCAGTTTCCTCATCTCTTAAATGAGGATAATAACACCTGCCTTGCCAGAACTGTTCTGAGGATTAAATTTAATAAACTTGGCACAGTGCCTGCTGGGTAGAAATAGTAGATAAATGGTATATTATTATGCATCGTGAAATGAAGTTCCCTCCCACCAAGCTCCATATCAATTAAGAAATAATTTCATGTTTCTAATTTGTATTTGGTCAAGTTAAATAGAGAAAATGAAACACTATGGAGAAATAATATTCTAGAGTAATTGGTGCCAAAAGAATCCTAAAATAAAAATATAGGTCTTGTTATTAATCCCTTATAACAATCATTTGTAACCATTCTGCGACAGATTTATTGACTACAGCATTCATTTAGAAATGCTAAACTAATGAGAACTTGGCCATTAGTTGTGATAATGGTCTATCATTTTGAGCTTGAACCATGTGTACTTATTTGGCCTCTTTTCAAAACAATAAATTATTTCACACTCATTTCTTCTCTTGAAAATGTCCTTATGATTTAGGTCATGCTTTGGATTATGTGAGTAGTATTCCTATAATCCATCATCCAAAATAAACTATGTTTCCAGGCTATTTTAAGATTGAGAAACTTCAAACATTTTTTTTTTTCAGAAATTGCATAAAGGGGTAACAGAGGCTCCTCAAGCCTCTAATTTATCTTTTTCTGCCTGTGCTTGATTGTTATTCCATATTAAGGTTTTTTCCTTTTAAAATAGCTCTGCACGAAGAGAATATACTGCTAAATACTATTGCAAGGGAATGTTTACAGATGCAAATGACTTCTATTTAAGGAGCTCATGATTAAAACTTGAAAGAATGTGGCACTAGAAAGCATGTGAATAACCTTTGAAAAATCTCACAATAGAACTGAATATGGGATATTTATAATCTGGGATTACAGCTATAAGGATATGTGTGAATATGCACGTTCAATATGCTGCAGAGGACCTCCAACTGAAACATGTTAATTTTACTTTAATTTAGAGAAATTAACTGTTTCATTATTGGGAACCTGTAATGTAGAATGAACTAGAAGGCCAGTGCAGAATACTAGAAGGAACTAGAATTACATTTGCCTGCAACAAGTATACCAGACGGTTTCCACGATGCCATCTTCCTGATAAGACTAGATGTCTTTTTGATAAGTTCTTCACTGGGCCATTTCAATCTTCTGTAGTTGCTTTGAGGCTTCAAGTGTATTTCATTATTTCCCTTTTTTTTTTATTGCTCACAGAGCAGGCTGCTAATAAAATCGGGGGGGGGGCGGGGAAGCTGTGATCATGGGCAGACCCAGTTTTTCAATCTGTTCCTACCCAGAGAAGATCTGCTCTTTGGTTTCTTGTTGTCAAGACTAACTTTCTGGGGTCATCCAAGAAATCAGTCCAAGTTGCGTGTCTCATTTTGGTGGAAATCATGTCTTTTACCCTCAGGTATACTAGGCAGTCCCGGCTCCTGCCCTGCGTCTGGGTTCTGGAGGATGGTGTGGCACAGACCCTGGCTCTACAGAACTAATGAACATGTCATGCGCATCTTGAGTTTTCCAGTCTCTGGCACAGCTGTGGCACTTTCCCCCCCTGCTGCGAGGCACAGCACGCTGGCCATTTGTTGGCAAGTTCATATTTCACACTGCAGGGAATTGAAATGATTGAACAGACAGAAGAAGAGTTTTATTTGCAGTAGCCTACGTATCCCCAGACTCTGATTTGGCATAAAACATCTGCTTCATGATCTGCTTCAAGGCCAGTTCCTTTCCTCCAACAAAGGTTACGACTTCAGGCAAGCTGTGCTTCCACTGGCAGGAGGAAATTTGCCCGAAGACTTGATTGAGTCAGAATCAAAGCCTCCTGCCACAGAATTTCTTTTTTCAATTATCTTCGAAGAGGCAGCCAGACTTTAAATGTATCAGTATAATAAATGTAATGAAATAAGGCAGACACTCCTTTCCCCCTGTTGCTGTCAAGGGAAGGTGCATATCCAGTTGTGCATCCACACCCAGAAGCCTGTGAGCCTCCCCCACTTACCTGTCAACACACACATACCTTGGCAAAGGCCCATTGGAGGTACGGCCCTTGGATGTGTTTCAGCCCATCAGCACAATAAATAAGCACATGCACTGGATGTACCTTCAGTGTTTACATCTTTCAGATGAGAAAAGCAAATTGGCCCGATACTGAAGGTAATTATTACTATTTTTCATAGTGAGGAAGCCTCATATATAGCCTTTGTTTTGTAGTGTGGTCCTAATTACTAATTATATTTACCCGCATGATTTTGTTGTGCAGAGCCATATTTTTTGCTCAAGACAGTCCTCGCTAGCCTTACAGACATATATACAAAATTAAATCCTGGCATTTTATTATGCTAGAGCAATTAGATGCCATCCTCATAATGAGAAACATGACATCTTCATTGTTCTCCTTTATATTTTCATGTTGTTTTAAAGCAGATATTTACCAGAACTGAATACAGTCTCTCTCTCTCTCTCTCTCTCTCTCTCTCTCTCTCACACACACACACACACACACACACACACACACACACACACACACACACACACACACACACACACACACACACACCCCTAATTGAATATCTGCATATCTCCAAGGAGTCCTGTGGGTGAAACCATGTATTCATCTTCTTTAGTTCTTAGGCCACTTTGGTTTAAGAGTAAGAACTGTTGCTTTTATGAAGTGCCTTTTTCTATAAAGTCAAAACCTCACAGCAGTGCACAGAAAGCCAATGGTATAAAGGAGCTAAGTAGAGTCTTTAATAGAGAGAGCTGGGTTGTAAGTGTTTTTGTTCCTACGGAGCGGATAGATTTGGCTCCATCTGTTCCATATTCATAACAAAGGAGCGCACTTACAGGAGGGCCAACTTCCCCGGAGCCGCCTGGTAATGATCTTTTCACCGCAATGAAAGCATCTGAACCCAGTGTCTTGGCCCCACGAGAAGCAGCTAGCAGGATTGCCTGTCAGAACCCCGATTTCCTCATAACTCAGGTAGACATAAATTTTCCCAATATATGGAATGAAAAAAAATCAACTGATTTCTCACCTCACTGCAGCACTGTGTCGTTAGGGAGCTCAAAATACATGAATATAACCTCCCCCCTTCCACGACCACAAAAGATTTGTAATTAGAGCGGTTGAGGGGAAGTTTGCACTTGAAGTATCTGAAGATATCACAGGGGAGAGGCTATTCTTCAAACTTTTAAGTTGTTTCTATTCAGATTTTCTAATCTTTTTAAAACTGGGGTTAATGAATAGAAATATGAGTTATACCAAATAAGGAAAAACCCCTGTTGAGTTTTGTAATTAGCAAACTTCAAAGTCAATTTCGACTGAGACCTCTTAGATTAAAAAGATAAGTTGACCCAAGAGTACATACTTTTTCTTCCACTAAGCAGAAGAAAAATAGAATGAATTTTTTGCCCAAAATGCTAAGCTATACAAAAAATCTTCCTATTTATATGACATGTAGAGTCAGCATCAAAATGTAAATGATTCCTTAAAACTTAAATAGCACACTGGTATTAATATCATAGCTAGTGGTTAGAATGCTTGTATTTATATGCTAGCTTCACAGATTTCTTAAGAAACAGGAACATATTTTGAAGTATACTAATCCTTTTCTCCATTCTGTATACTCCTCAAATACGAGAAGCTCCTAAAAAATACATCACTGATTGATTTCATATACTTCAGGTTAAAGTTATACTTGTAATTTATCAAACCTTTTATTATACATCTTGGTACCATCTATGCATTATCTGCTTGCTAAACTAGGATTTCTGGCAAATCAGATAGTAGACAAATCTCTCAAAAAGTTGACCGCAGCAATAAAGTGGACAAGGTTTTCATCTAGCTTTGGAATTGCTCTGTATTTTAGCAAGAGGAAATATAAAAGTAATATTCACAGAGTGAAAAACATAGCCAATCAATCTGTGAAGATCTCAGGTTTCTACAACACCTTGGTTCTGTTGGTTATTTTTTGTCACGTGTGGACCTGAGTACTTCTGCTGTATTCGGTTTCTACTTGATTTACTTATTCATTCCTTTAAAAATGCTTTTTGTGTGCCTACTTTGTACCAAGCACTATATTAGGTTTTGGAAATACCGTGGTGTATTAAAAAATAGTTATTGCTTCTGGAGCTTACAGTTTAATTGGGAGATAGACGATAAGCCAGGAAACAAACAAATCTCTAATTGCCAGTTACAGGAGGACCTATAAAAGGAGCTAGATGCAGTGACAGAGAAAAATAGAGAAGACCGCTTTCAGTCGGGTGATCATGGAAGGCCTCCCTTGGGAGGCAGCATTTGACCCAGGACCCGAAAGGAAGTCTCAAGTGTGAGTTTTTGGTTGCACAGAAGATAGTTTATGTCCACAGGAAAGACTACTTAAAGGGTTAGTTTGGATTTCAAATTTGATATTTGACTTATTAAAATAACAAATTTTAAAAATTCATAAAATTTCAAATGTAGCCTATTCAAATTAGTTTATACATCTTATTATTTTTTATATGTCTAGAAAATTTAAATATTTAGCTCCATTTACAAACTTGGCTCATTAAACTCCTTTAACCACTAAAGATAAAACATATTCTCTTGGCTTTTTATTTATTTTTAATTGAAGTACAATTAACATACAGTGTAATTAGTTTCAGGTGTACAATAGAATGACTCAGCAATTCTATACATTAGGGCTCACCACAATAAGTCTTTCCTTTTTAAGTCCTTAAATTGTTTAACTATAAAACCTTCCCAAGTATTTAAGTAATTCTTATAATAATTTAAAATGAAACATGTTTTAATTCTGGTAAATGTTTTAAAACTGTATGTAAACCTAAGATGTCATTTAGTCAAAAAGTCTAAATCAGTTGCTCCGTCACATATTTTATACTGGAATTCCAGGGCGCCTGGGTGGCTCAGTCGGTTAAGCGACTGCCTTCGGCTCGGGTCACGACCCTGGAGTCCCGGGATCGAATCCCACATCGGGCTCCCTGCTCGGTGGGGAGCCTGCTTCTCCCTCTGACCCTCCCCCCTCTCATGCTCTCTCTCATTCTCTCTATCAAATAAATAAAATCTTTAAAATAAATAAATAAATAAATTGGAATTCCATGTCTGACCAGTTCCTCTGAATGGCCAAAGCTGTCATACACTTTGAAAGCATTAAGGTTCCACATTCTCAGGTGTTTTTTCCAGACAAAAAAAATACTAGGTGTATGGTTTTGATGCTCTTAAAAATGCCTATACTTAGTTTTTAAACTCAGCCATGTGCCTAAGGACAGCTATATCCCTTAATGCAATGTTGAGATTATGTGTCATTTAGTGTTTGAGGTACCTTAACTTGCCAAGCCTTCTTAATGACTAGAGGATTTCAGCGAGGAAGGCTTCAGTCTTCACCTCTGATTACGATGGCCCAGTGTCACTTTTCTGTCCTTAAAGGACCTTGAGGTCACCGGATTCTCGCATTGCTCTGCCTTTATTCTATTTCCTGGTGGGGCCTGCAACTCCTACCCACACTGGAGATTCTGCAGATCTTTGGCTCTAACGACGCCCACATTCCTTTCATTTGCATCTTATCTCTTGGCCCACACACTTGCAGATATAACAATAATACACACTTAACTTTTGTGTGTCCCCAGGTTTGGGCTCTTCGGTCACAGTTTCCAAGATGGTTCCATAAGAAGCAGCCAGCAGAGAGGAGGGAGGAGCCTTCCAGGAAAAAGGATTTTTTTTTTCCTTGACCCTACTTCCCCATTTTCTTTTTTATTCTAATCCTGAGTTTTCATTCACGTTTGGTCAAGGGCTTCACAGATTTTTGTTGCCTCTAGACTCATTCTCCAAAGCTTTATGGGACACATGTTCTGAACAAAGCAGTAGAGTCCGGGGCACTGAGAATCCAGCAGTGCTCCTGCCTGCAAGGGGCTTCTCAATTCCAGTAGCAGAGATGCAGTGTTAACAGCCAGTGTGTGTAAGACACGACACAACAGGATGGGGGGCGTGCTCTTTATTACCTGATTGATAGACACAGGTCCATGTCAGAACCCAAAAGAAGGGTTTTGTGTTGCAGGAACGGGGAAGGAGCTCACGTGGCCCGAGAAAGGGGGGGGTTTTGAGAGGCAAAGGAAAAAGGTCACATGAGAAAAAGGAGATAGGGAGGTTCTGGGAGGGAATGCTGTTGGGACTAGCTATTACTGTGGATTAAAGCAGGGAAGAGTGGGGAAGAGTTAAAGAAGGAAATCAAAGTTGGGGCAGATGGTAAAAGACTGGCAGCTGTGCTGGTCTGCCCGGTGCCGCCCTGCAATGCGCAGCCAGTAACTTTTTCCTGGAAAGGGTCCTGTTACCTAGAGACAACTAGAGCAGACCAGAACTTTGTCCCTTCCTATCCATTAGCTTTTGATTTTATTCACTGTCAACATTAAAACCTTCATCAAGGAAAGCATTTTTGGTGTGAAATGAAATGTGCAGTCCTGGTACCTAAAAGACTTCCTCTTTGATAGAATTTAGCTTTCTTTCTTTCTTTCTTTTAAGATTTTATTTATTAGAGCGCTCTCGAGAGAGCACTAGTGGGGGGGGGGGACAGAGAGAGGCGAAGAAGCAGGCTCCACCCCTGAGCAGGGAGCCCTACATTAGGGGCTTGATCCCAGGACCCCGGAATCATGACCTGAGCCAAGGCAGATGCTTAACTGACTGAGCCATCCAGGCGCCCCAAATTTAGCTTTCTAAAGAGGGAACATGAATTTCTTCAGGCCTCTAGGGTTCCATGGGGCCTGCTACCCAAATGAATACACCCTGCCCAGATGCTTAATCTTAGCTCCAGAAACAGCAGACATCGGGAGAACATGGCCTACTGGCTAAGAAAAACAAATCATTGACATGTGTAAATAGATATTTACCCAAATATGATGCAAAAGAATATTGAAGACAGGCCCAGGCACCCTTCGCAGCCACACACTACTCCTGGCCTGGTGCGGGCCTGGCCTCTCCTCGGGGCTGCTCTCAGTCAGCGCTAGGCTTCGCCCGCTTCTGTGCCCAGCCTGCTCGCTGTTCAGCAGGGCCTCATCTCCGGTCGGCGGCCCTCTACTGTAATAGCACCGTCACACTCCACGTGGATTGAAAAGAGAACTCACAGAATCTTAGCATGATTTTCTAAAGGAACAGGTCATCCAGTGCCCTTTCTAATTCTCTGAACTCTCACCCCCGCCAAAGTGCACATCCTCACACAAAACCCCTTCGCCCCCCAGCGTCTGCTGCAGAGCTATGGTAGAATGCAGTTTTCCTCATTTAGGCTACAAATAAAAGGTCACACTTGTCCCTCTGGGTGTCCTTATGATGAAGAACTTGATCACCACTATCCATAACCTGGTTCCTCCCCTTTCTGTAAATGTGTGCTCAGAACTGGGGTCGGCTTGCTAAGGGAAATCCTGGAGCAGAGGGAGCGGGGCGGCACTCATGCTGTCAGTGTGTAGACGAGTGAACTGATCTTCTAGATCTAAGGGGATCTGTCACCTGAGTTTCCAAGTGCAATATGACAGTCTACTGCCCCTCTAAAGTAGGTCAGACTTCATTTTTTTTTTCACAGGGAAAGAGAAGCCCAGGTAGGTTTAGCAGCTGGCTGAAAGGCACCACAGACAGCAGAGTAGGTGAACCAGGGAGAAAATTCAGATCATCATTATGCATGTACTCCAACCACTAAATCTTGTCCCTTCTCAGGCCCCTCACCAGGGAAGGTAAGGATGATAGTGGTTATGAAAGCTTCAGAGAAATAATAGCTTGTATCCAGGAGCTTCCTGTGAATTGTATTAACTTGATTTATTAGTAATTTACTGTCTTGCTACGTTTAGTGCTATAGGATAACAACACTGTTGCTGTTAATACTGTATAAATGAGTAATGGGATTTGTTGCTTTCATTGCTTACCAGTTAACAGAAACCCCAATAACAGACCACAGAGGTGGCACAAGGAGCTTGTGGAGAAGGAATAGTATAAATAGCTCCTCTCTGGGATTCTAAGAATTCTACCTTTTGTCTGAGTTTTGTTTTTTTTTTATTACCTTTATTATGTGGCTTCTAGCTAAAGAAGAGTTTTGTGAGTGAACCATTCTGCATATCTGCATTATACTTATTATACTGCATCATACTTACCTGGTACAGCAGGCAGAATTCACCAAAATCACCACAAACAAGAGAGAAAGAATGGCCTGACCTCAATGACCTGGGTCAGTCATTTCAATAGTGTGGCCTCAGGCAAGGCCAGCTCTCAGAAAATAGTTTTAACACTGTTTATAACAGGAAGCTTACTTGTCCTAACTGTTCGTTTTTTTTTTGAAATGTAAAATATCCAATAAGGAACTTAACCTTAAACACAAGGAAATATAGTTAACACTTAAAATGCTATCTAAATAGTATCTTGCTTTTCTGTGCCTATGGGGACTGGATTGTTGCAGTCACATCATGGCAGGAGATTAACTTAGGCTGACATAATTTTTTCTTAAAAAGAATTAGAAATGTTTCTCATATAGAGGATGCTTTTAAAAGCATTCTCTGAGGGGCGCCTGGGTGGCTCAGTTGGTTAAGCGACTGCCTTCGGCTCAGGTCATGATCCTGGAGTCCCGGGATCGAGTCCCACTTCGGGCTCCCCACAGCAGGAAGTCTGCTTCTCTCTCTGACCCTCCCCCCCTCTTGGGCTCTCTCACTCTCTCTCAAATAAATAAATAAAATCTTAAAAAAATAAATAAAAGCGTTCTCTGAAACTCAGGTTATTTTTTGGTCATGCCTTAATAGACCTTACGGTCTAAGGGACAAGTCATACCCTCTTGAATAAAGCAGTAGGAACAAGTTTGTTGTCCCTGAGCTTTAAAAGGCAAGTAAGAGTTTGCCCACACTTGAAATAAATGTGTACAAAAGCAGGATAATGTCCTATTTGTTTTCCTAGAAATCAGTGGAAAGAAACTTGTCCTCAGCCATTTATTTGAGGTTGCTAAGAAAACATAATTGATCTACCGAGGCTTAGCTCCTGGAATTTAAATAATACTTAAGTTAGCATTTGCAGTGAGAATTTTGCCTGAGGGGGTGGAGAGCAGGCAGAGGGGGAGCAATGGGTGTGAAGGGTGGTACCTCCTATTTTTCTCTTCTGTCTGAGGCTGCACAGCTGGAACTAATTTTACTTCCCTCTCCCTGAACTTTACTCTAATTATTTGTCCCTGTTACAGTTCCCTGGTGTTGAAACCCAAGTTTTAGCTCATGGAGTACACGAGCTTATTATATAGTGGGAAACACCCCTCTTCCTTTCCTAGGTTTGTTTTTTTTTTGTTTGTTTGTTTTTTAAGAAAATCCCCGGAGCCCAATCAAAGAATCTAATATTTACATGATATTTTAAGTTTCCTCAAGGCTCCTACCTTTACTGGGTAACCTCTTTTCCAAGTACTGCATCTGCAGCTTTGACCTTAACGTGCCAGTGATTTAAGTGTTGAGACACGGCTGGCTGGGAAAGATGAAGTGTGTGCGCATCTGTACCCAGCTCCTGTAGTTGCTCCTAGGACAGAAGAAACCTGGGCCCAAGAGCAGGTTATTCAGACACGTGAGTTTAAATCTCAGAAGGTAGGACAGCGAAATGTATTCCATCCTAACTAGTCCTTTTGTTCTTGATATGAAAATTAGGTGTTTTGCTGCTCTGCTTTTTAAGAAAGGGCAGATAGCCAGTTGCAAATTGTGGCTGGGATATTCTTTCCTCACAAGAGGCCTGACGTTTAAGACTTTTTTCTGTAGGTCTGGTAACCATTTTCCAAGAAGCCCATATGGCTTGAGTGAATCTCTATGCTATACCTACCACTTCTTCTGTTTCCCGCCCCCCACCCACATATACAAAATGGATTTTGATTATGTTCTAGAAGACATTTTCAGTAGTATTGTTTCTTGAAACGGGCTTTACTTCTTGAGCATTTATTGTGAAAGGAATATTAATGCTTAAATCTGCCGTCGCCTGTCTAATTTGCATATATCTGTGTTGTGTGTTAAACTACATGAAAACCTACAGAGAAAAGACTAGGCTCTGCTAACAACTAATAGCCTATCTTTTCTTTTGACTTGCACAAATTGAGAAATATTGCCTGTGGCAAACATAATGGAAAACTGCATTTTTAATGCTCCCACACACTCATTTCTTTAAAGAGAAGAAAGTGGCCGGCTACTCTTAAAACTTCTCGGGGTACCCAGACTAGACTGGCAGGGGACACTGTAAAGGAGAAGGATTTTGGATTTTGGAATGAAGATTTGGGGATGAATAAGGTTCACAGAGATGTTGAAGTTGACTAACGGGTATGGTATTGGGCTTAAAAATACGAAGGAAAAAAAAATACAAGGGCGTCAACCCCACCTGCTAATCTTCTAGTTCTTTGTGAAGAAGGACGTTTGCTGCCTTGCCTATTTTTGAGTTGCTTGAAATCTCAAAATATTTGTATTTCATGTAATAGCCTGTGTATAAGATAATTGATTCAAGCTTCTTGACATGGAGAGAAGCTTTAACTTATTACAGTCCTTTTATTTCACGTGTTTTAAAGCTCCCCTTTACATTCTGTTTCTCCTGTTTGAGGAAGGGCATTCTCTGTCTTAGGATCTAAGTTTACATTTTCTATCAAAGCTCATTTAAGTTCACCCAGCAATTTGGAGTTAAAGTGAGACATCGGGATAATTGCACAGAGCCACACAGGTTGGCTGCATTAGCAAAAACAAAGTGGCCTGGGAAGGAAAATGAAAACCCGTTTTTAAGTGCTGGAGTGAAAACAAATAGATACATCCTGTAGTATTTCTTCAACAGCAGTTTATAATTACTTCTCTTCAAGGCCTATTTTAACTGGACTTAGAACAGTAGCTTGAAAAGTAAGCTAGCAAGCTATCCAGTTCTGTAGACATGGGGGCGGAACAAGAAAGGAGTGGCCCGGTGGGAACCAGGGCCTGGCGGTCCTTCCGAGAGTATGCCCCAGTGCCTTAGTCTTTAGGTCTCCCTCAAGTCGGCCATGGGAAGCCTTTGATGGCACAGAGGTGTTTTTTATACAGCATTGTATCATTTAGCTGTTGAATTACAAATTACCCCCAAATGTGGGGCTAAGGCATTTAGCATTCACAGTTTCTGTGGGTCAGGGATCCAGGGGTAGTTCAGCTGAGTCCTCTGGGTCTGGGTCTCCCACGAGGTGACAGTCCTTTAAAGGCTAAGCATTCACTTTCTAGTTCACTCACACCAGATTGTTAGCCAGTTCAGGTCCTTGAGCATTCTTGGCTGGAAGTTTCCCTCAGTTCCTTGCCACCGGCCCTCTGGGTTGAGACTCTCACACTGCAGCACCTTGCTTCATGAGCGAGAGAGAGAGAGAGACAGCAGGAGAGCGAGCACTAGCAAGAAAGAAGTCCCAGTCTTTTGCAACAGAATTCCAGAAATGACATCTTGTCACACTGGCTGTATTCTACTTATTGGAATGCAAAATACTAGGTCCAGCCCACTTTCAAGTGAGGGTAACTGGAGCCAGGTCAGAAGCTACCTATCAAAAGCGTGGTGCCATCATATTCTTGCCACGTCCGACTAATAAGCCTGTAGTGAATGAACTGTGACGTGAATAGTGTGTATATTTACAATGCTGAATACAGCTTATGGAAGTACTGATTTGGGGAGGCATGGAATGTGGTCCCCTTTATGTAGCAAATTGGCTGAAAAGTGCTGAGCTGAGCTTCCCTGACCCCGGGAGACCAAGGAAAGGGGTTTTCAGGAATGGCTGGAGTCAGGGTGCCTGACTGAGGTCATGGAACGGAGTGAAGATAAGCAGCCTTCATGGCTTTATTAGCATGATACCCTAAACACAGAGACCAGAGGGCCCTCAGATTATATTTCATTATGTGTTGGGAGGTTTTGATTGGTACTTTGTGGATCATTAGGGGGAAGGGACCCTGTGGTTGGATTTATAAAGTTGCTATTAAGATCACGGAATGGGAGGTTGTACTTGTGTTAATGGTCCCGTGCCCCTACTCCCAGCTTCTGGACTCCAAATGTACATTTTCAGCAGTAAACTGTATAAAGGGTTATGGATTTGGATTATGAGACAAATGGTTAAGACAGGAGTTGCATTTCACATTTCAATTTGACAAATTCTGTTAGAAAATCCATGCAGGTTTATGGGAAGAGTTCAAGTCTAGGTTTTCTTCACCTGTTGCAGGTTAATACTTCTTTTTGGTTGCTGAAGCTCCAGTGTGGGAACTTAGGGAGGAAATGTTTGAATTCTTTTGTCCCAGTTCCTATTGATTGGCTTCTGCAGGCTCTGAAGGCTCGATAAAATTCCCTCTGATAGACATGTCTGGGACATCCTCCCCCTCCCGGACCAAGCTAAGTCCATGCAGACCTCAGTTACGGCAGCGATCCCTCATGTGGCTCACATTCATGCTCCCAGCTGGAGTAAGCACAGCCCAAGGACAGGAACCGTGTGTCTGACACACCTTTGTACCCCTGGTAACTAACAGAGAAGCTGAGCATAGTAGGAATTGTAAAGCTCTTGAACAGATGGGTGAAGCGATTAGTAATTATGATCAGTTTTCAAATCTTCCCTGTTAATTTTCTAAGGAAAGTAGCATAACAAGTAATAAAATTTGTTTTAACTAAGGTAGTGTGGGTCATTATAAACTGGTGTGGCTCTAGAATTATAGGGATATTACCTATACTCCTGAGACAAGCCAGGCAATTTTCAGTTTTCTACTCCCTTGTGTCCATCTGCAGCTCTTAATTGATCCTGGGAGGATTTTCTTTGTAACCTGTGGGACTGTTATTTTTTCAATTCCTCTGTTATTTGCTGCTCCTAATGCTCGGTCCACTGCTTTTTGTTTACGTGTGACTGGTAAAGCACTTTTAAGATTACCTTAGATCTTCAAATATTACTAATTAATAATCCTAAGTGTTTTGTTCATTGTATAAAGGCATCCTACATTTGTCATCCCGGGGGCCTGGGGTTAAGAAACCTGTAACATAACGTGGAATAAAGCCAGACTCTTAACTTTTTAAAATCTTGCATAAAAACTTTTTATGCTTTGTGGTTTGATTTTTGTTTCTCGGTATGGTAAATGAGGAGCCCAAGTTATACTGCCCTGGCCTGGCCTACCCTCTCAGGTTAGCTGTAGGGGTTAAGAATTGATTTCATGAGCTCAGCCCAGAGGTTGTGGAGTTAACTGATTTAATGTCACCTGCATTGTGTACTCACATTATGTGTTTTTATTCTTTGTTCATGAGTTTTTCTAAGGATTAGTTACAGCTTTTCTGGTGATAGGAGAGGAAGAAGTCATGGAGAAGTGAGATAGGCAAGAGAGGCTTTTATTTAGGTACATTATATTTTTATGTATGTTTATATTTTATGATCTTAATTTACAGAAGACTGTAACTCAGCCTGGAGCTAAGGCTAACTGTCCATCTCTCAGAGCTGGTGAGGGAATCTCTGAAGTTTTTCCTAAAGAGAGCTTATCATTTGTTGCTGTTCGGTTATTCCAGTGCACCCTACACTGATTTTTATGTCCTGGGCTTACAGGATTTCTGCTACATATAAATCTGAAAGACCCGTACAAATTCCCAAGAAGTACCCCGACTTGATGCGGCCATGAGCCTATTGTATCTTGTGGTGTCTTTGGTACAGTCCGTTCTTGCATGGGGCTAATCAAGTTCACGCTTGAGGCTCAGGCTCCTAGGGAGTTCATCTCAGCTCAAAAATCCACAGACTGGCATGTAAATATCCATGTGTCACTTTTTCACACCACCTCTTGTGAATAAGGAGACAAACTATCTCAAGAGCCGTGGTTTTCCTAATGAATTGGAGTCACCTATGTGTACTGTGTTTGTGACATGCACATTTGCAGTCGGGGTCCACAGGAAGGACACCATTTCCTGGATCCAACCACAGAGTGCAAATATTGTGCCCTAAATAACACACTAGTTACTGTAAATGTCAGTAGAGGGAGTTTTTCCGACTTTGATTTAATGAAAGCCTACAGCAAAGCCAGCTGTTAGCACTTCTTAACTGCTTGTCAGAGGGGCGAGAGGGAGGGGCAAAAACCTCTTTTCTGTGTACTTTAGTCTTAGAATTGAGGTTTCAACAGGTGTTGAATAGCGACACTAGGGGTCCTTTACAGCTTGATATCTTTTAGGTGGTGAATTTATAAATTTCCCAGCACAGGGATCCTGGAGTTACCGGAGGAGATTCGTGTAAAATTAGTTTGGAGTTTGCATCTCGAAGCCCCTCACCTAAGAAATAAGCATTTTCATTGTCTGGGCTCCCATGAGGAATAAGTAAAAGAAAACTAAAGGAGAGCGAAAGCGTACCAAACTCAGGTCCTATCTTTGTCACTGAAGGTGTCTCTCCAAACTCACTGTAAGCCATGTGAGTTTTTGTTGTCATCTGCATTTTCTGAAGAAACCACTTGAGGCAAACAGGGAGGAAAGTATGCAGCACTCCTTTTATCATTTTTGCCCTCTCTAGAATGCCTTTAGTAAACGGATGAGATCGTTAAGGGTCTTACCGCCCATGGAAATCCCTTTGACATTATGCTATGTGTACTGAGGGGAGATAATCTTTCCAGAGCAGAGAAAGTTTACAGTCTTATTATCTTGAAGAGGAGAAGAAAGTTTCTTCCTCGAATTATACCTTGAAACATGTTATGTTTTGGTAAGCCCACTTTATTACTTCCATCCTTCTCTGTGGCAATTGTTTTTAAAAATAAATGTACCATTGTACCGTAGTGCTTTCTCAATAGCATATTGTACTTGTAATATAGTATGATGGAAGTTGCTGGGCTCAGTCTAGTCCTATAGAATGCAGAGCCAAGTTCTGAGTAAAACCTCTAATTGAATTACCTGCAAAGCACTGACAGACAGGCTTTCAGGACAGACAAAGCTTTGCTTTCCCCAGCAAAAATAGGTCATGTTTAAGTTGGCCTTGTAACTATTTGTTACTGGTTTTTGCCAGCACTTTCACCTTGGGCCCCTTTTCCTGCAGGAGACGGGGAGTGGGTTTCTGACTGCCAGCCGGAGGGCTCAAGCATTATCTTCTTATTTTCGAGAAAATTGATAACAGATCAAGTTAAATGGAAGAGCCTTTGAAATAAAAATCCCAAGTATTTTTCTGTAGATTATACCAACATTCTTGCATGAATCTTTACTGAAAAGAAAAGCCAGGGACAGGAAAGTAGCCCTTTATAGCAGTCTTTATCAATCTGAAAAGTGTTTTTAACTTCTGGGAAAAATTAGAGTATGCTCCTGTTCTTCATGAGAGAATGTCTTGTAGAGCATTTGCATTTGAAAATGAAGAATAATCAGTTGTTGCTCTCTCCTTTCTTTCTCTTTTTGTCTCATCCACAGCCTCTGCAATCCCAGATAATGGCAGAAGGTCCTGTCTAAAGCTCAAAGTCTTTGTGAGACCAACAAGTAAGTTGACTAGAATGAGCTTCAGAGGGTGGCTTCACCGCGCATGCTTCATCGTGTGGTCTGGTTCACCGCGGTACAACTTTTTTTACTGTTAAATCTTGTGTGGTACCTGTTTTGTATATCAGCATCCATGTTTTAGTTTTCATCATATTTTTTCTCATCATTCTTCATGATGCTTTTATTTTGAAGTACACAGCAGTTGCTAACTTGTTGTTTCTTAGACTGTTGTACGTGCACAGCAAATGGGAACAATATTGGCATTTGGATACATGCCATTGATTGTAAAACAATCTACATAAATTAAAGGAGACAATAGAGAGAAAGAAAAAAAAGAAATGGGAGTTTAAGGGTGTCTTCACTAACATATTTGGCTGTTATCTCTATTTTTGTTATAGATAGCTGTATGAAAACTATAGGTGTTCATGATCGTGTTTTCGATGTTAACGACAAAGTAGAAAATTCATTAGAACCAGCAGGTTAGTATGCTTAGAGACTCCTCTTTTAACAAATGCATCTCTCTCTGGTGCTTCCGTACTTTTTTTCCTTTCTTCTCAGCATGTTTGCATGTTATAGTTGCTCTGCTTTTGCTCATTGCTAGCGATGCTAATATTACTTATATTCTACCTCATTCCTCCAGTATCTTTGTCTAATGCATGTTAGATAAAATATGACCTTTCTTTTTTGGACATGGGTTTGATATAATGCATTATCCTAATATAGAAGCCCCATCAGAATGCTAAAATCTCACTACTTTTTACCATATCCTCTGAGCATGCTGGTGAATCACTGTGAATATTAATGGCTCTGTTTTCATAGAAGACAGAAAAAAAATTCTATTGTATATGTTTTAAAATTTTTTGTATATTATATCCAAATCTATAGATAAAAGTAATTAAGACTATTGCACAAAATAGCAGCTAACTCAACGTATTTTTCTCTGGCAATTCACATGCATCATTGAACTGATCTAAAGACCTTTATTACATCTCAGATATTATTTGTGCTATTGATATCAATAGCAGTTGGTCTGGAGAAGTAGAATCATGTTACCTAACACCACAAATTCACACACTCGTTACTCGCACAAATGAATCAGTAGTCTGTCCAACCAAATGTTATCCTTGACTGCTGAGGCAAAATAAGTATTAAGGAGAATTTTTTTTTTTTCTACTGCTACGTTCCACACACCCAAACTTTCCTGTCACTGAAGAAACCTAAAACCCACACAAGCACTCATTGAAACATTTACACTGTAGTGTACTATGGGTGAAGTGGCCCTATACTATCCATTTGGTTAGAATTTCAACTAGACACTAGGATAGGAGCTCTCTATCTACTGTGCACTGAGGACCGTGCCTTGATGCCCCTGTATACCTACCTTCCTGTGGTTTCCTCTCTTTGCCCTACCTGCTTGAGATCTTGACTGGTTTCCTTACCCAACTCCCGCATCCATCTCAAAGTTTAGTGGAATTAAAATGATTTCTTCTTCACAGAAAGATGTGAGCCCCACCCCCCAACACCTTATGTGAACAGATTTTTTTTTTCATCTATTTGTAGCAGCACTTCTCTTTTTTATGGCCCTAGAAATTAAAGGGTTGTGAAGTCCACTTTAACTTTTGAGTATTGTTAACTAGGACACAACCAGGGAGCCTTAGGGAAACTTACCCCGAGTAAATGTGGTGCCTCAGGACATAACAATAGCTTTCACGTTGTAACTGACAGAAAGAGTTAGGTTTTTTTCCCCAAGCATTCTTGTTTTTCTAAGGCAGGCATCTTACCCCAGCACAAATGGGAGGTGTGTACAATAAAGCTCTGAGAGGCCTTCTTGACTCCCCAGGGATCAGTTAGCTGCTTTATAAAGTTGCAAGGAATGAGTGCTGAGATGGAGATATTTTGAGTCCTGGAAATCTGGAAGCATTACTGGGGCTTTTCAAAGTACCAGACTCCTTCCAAAGCTTGAAGACTTGGTCCATCTTAGGATCTTTGAGTTAGATGAGCTCTCTTCTAAGGACCACAGAGTCTACGCTTGCCCCTTGATAATTGAGACTTGCCCAGGCCTCATCCCTAGTAAGAGACTGATCCAGGTTTAATATTCAAATTTCTTGACTTCCATTCCAACATGAGTAGAAAAGGAGGATTCTCTTACCATTAGTAGACACGTAGATCTTCATAAAGAGAACTTTACTCTATTGGAAATGTTAATAATTCATGTGTAGAATGACGGACAGAGTTAGGCGTGTTGTAAACTATATCCTGAATACCCTGAATTACGATTTTTTGATGCAGGCTGTGGTAGAATGTAGGCGTATCTTTCCAATAATCTTTTTTCCAGGTAAATTCCATTGCCTATCAAGAAAGCAAGAGGCTGTTTAGAAGCAACAGATTGCATGTTTTTCTTGGTCATCAAGAGCTACACTGAGGACTATTCTGACCCTAGGAATAATTTTCCTTTGAATTCAACTAATGATAAAATGCAAGATATTAAGATGCATTCATACGTGAGCATATGTCACTGTCTTTGGGAAATAGGCTCTTTTTCCCTGAGCATTTAAAATCCTTGATGGCTCCCAAACCTATGCCCATAGAACTGATGGAAGTTTGCAGAAGTCTGCTAGAATGTGGTGTGTGGGGGGTGGGGGGGGAGTGGAAATGCAGGTGCACAGGCAGGAAAAGCTCCTCCAGTCAGTCAAGACTGGATTTAAGGGCTTTCTTGTGAGCATCTTCGCTAAAAAAGTAACACGAGGTTGAGCTACCATCCCTGGCTGTAGGAATGCAATAATAAATTCGAGTACTTTGTCCTATTCCTCACAAAATTCAGTCAGACGTGTGGCTTTACACCCACCGCTGTGGTGGACAGTGGAGTATAGACCTAGACTTTAAAAATCCGGAAAGCCTGAAAGGATTCCACTGCATGTTCTCGGCAATGTGTACTAACTCACCTGTCTTTGGAATGTATTTGTCTTGTTTGCTTGCACACTCTGCCTGCCATTTTCCTATCATCAGGGATACAGGATGATCTCAGGGCAGACATATGCCACAGAATATGCTCCAGATTATTGCTAGTGTTCTCTCAATTAACCATTGAAACCCTCAGACTGTGGAATCCTGGAGGCAGGAGGCAAGACTTGACTTGGTTTCTGAGGAGGAATATTTTCTTCCTTCAAGCCACATTTACCATCATGAGTCTTAGGAACTCTGATGGTTAGATATAATTTCCAGTGGGCGAGATTTTGCTTATGAATTCTTCCTTAGGATTCTGAAATTGCTCAGATTTACCCAAATGACAACTAGTTTCTCATTTTGCTTCTCAGGGGCTGTAGAATCTTCCAACACTGAGGCCCTGTTAGAATCGAAGGATGCTTTGTAGAATCCCGAGCTAGGACCAGCATGTTACAGAGAGCAAGAAGAACTGTGTGGCCCTAGCGGGACAGATTTCCCCCTTTGAGGGTAAAATGACACTTACTGGCTGGTTGCTTAGAAGAGGGTTACTCTCAAAAATCATCCATAATTAGAAGGCTGAAAAGTACACGTAACCTCATGCTTCACTTGTATGAAAAACAAAAGCTTTCCTCCTCTCTGTGTCCCGCAAGGTCATTCACCCTGTCTTGTGCTGCCTGGAGCAATGGTTAGCCCTTGCTGAGCATCCTGGAAGGACAGGGAGGGCATCTCTCCCTCCAGTTCACACTGAGTACCTACTTAGGACCGGAATAACTTTTATCAGTACACATCCAGACTTTACAAGGAAGAGTACTGGGTAATTTGGTAGTAAAAATAAGATGGAGAAGAACCCAAGAGCTGATGTAATTTCAGGTGTATAAATATAAATGATATTTCAAAATGAAATCTGGAAGTCTCAGGGTTTATGGTTTTTACAAATTAAACCCGAAGCACTCTATTATTCTGATTGACAACATATTGATGCTCTTAAGGTGATCTGGATTTTAATTTCAGGGCTATTCAGGACATTTATGTGTAATTCCTGTTACCTCCAGATCGAATACATTTGCCAGGCTGAAGAAGAACAGAGAGAAGCGACCACAAGTAGTTGGCACCATGGGGGGTGGGGGGCTTTATAGTTTTTCCTCTGCATCCCTTTAACTTTGCATTCTTGCTCCCTAACCTTCTCTCTAGTCTGTTAAGCCAGTCGCCACCCCACACAGGTTTGCTCAGGTCCAGGCGACGGGAGCAAATCAGACACAGGAATGCAGCAGCTTCTACAGGAGGACAGGCGAAGAGCATTCCAGGGCAGAAGCCTTAACACAGAGCAGATAGATTGCTCAGCTCATACTGGGGAGGGATGTGATGAACAGAGATAGTCTACCTGCGCATATTCAAAGCAGGGGCCAGCCTGTGTGCCGACAAAGTGGCCACTTTCGGACAAAGGATAGGGAGTGTGACAATACGTAGTGAAAAAGAAAGCATCCTTATTGTGACGTGTGGTGTGAAGATATAAATGAGTTTGAACTCAACAGTCCTTTAAGGGGTTCTAAGTGGGTCATGCAGGAATACTTAGGGATTATCCTTTGAGGTCTACAAAATTGAGAAACCTCACTAGAGTCTCACTTGTCTCCACCGTCTGATTGACCGGTGAGTGAATATAAGATGACAGTCTCCTGAGTTTTTACAGGAAGGTCCCCTGATGCTGAAATAAAAATCTACCACTGAACCCCACCCTGGGCCCCAAGAACATGTGGTTCAGAGAACATGTAGTCTGAAAGCACAAGTTAAGCCAGGAGGAAGGAAGAAGACAGGCAACACTGGAGCAAAGCATGGCTCATAGGCAAGCCTCCCATCTATCTTTGGGTACTAATTGCTGCAGAGTTCCTGTTTCAAAGTTAAGCCTGTTAATCATGCAGATCAGGAAGGCTATCCAAAGTCAGAGGCAGCCTGGTAGAACACTTTTTAGCTAAATAAAAGAAGCTTACCTCCCTTAATCCATTTTATTTAGAGGAAAATTTGCATCCACGCCGATAATTGATGTGCCAAGCTTCAGCCTGATAAAAATAAAAATAGTCAAGTTCAAGTAATTTAATCCTGGAGATACAGGGTTTGTAATGGAAATAGCACCATCATTGATTCCCAATTGTAGGCAAACTAGTGGGCACCACTTACTGAGGTCTAGTGGGCATTACATATAGTTAATTGAAAATGCCGTTCTGGCAAAAATAAATAAATAAATAAAATGCGGTTTTGGCCTTTAATTTTTCTTAGTTGAAAATTCATGTAGGTAACCAACCACCAAACATTCAGCACTAATCCCATGAAACAGGTGCAAAGAGGAAAAGGGGCAGCCCCATTCTGATCAACCACTAACATGCCAATGTAACTACACACACACAAACACACACCCCCACCCCCACCAACATGTCACTTGCTTCTCCATGGCATCTTGGGTTGAAAAGGGACCTTCGGACATCTCGGCTTTATGCAAGGTGTGTTTGCTAGCAAACCAAAGTCGTAAACACATACCAAAGGTTACATACAGTCTGTGTACAATTTTTCCCCTCAGTTTTTAAGGAATGTAATAATATTGCTGAAAAGGTCCAATTTTCTCTGCTTCTCCTTTGTTTGCTGTAAATAATGAGTGATTATGCAGACATGAAAGTCAATGGTGGCACAAGGTTCATTACCCTACTTTGCAGAGGGTGGCGAGGTCTGTTAACAGCAGGCTGCTGCGAGAGTTATTAAGGATGTGAAATCTCATTGGAATGTGTGCTTTCTATTTGAACAGATGACACCGTACATGAGTCAGCCGAGCCATCCCGCGGTGAGAACGCGGCACAAACACCAAGGATACCCAGCCGCCTTTTGGCAATCCTACTGTTCCTCCTGGCGATGCTTTTGACGTTATAGCACAGTCTCCTCCCGTCACCTGTCACAGAAAGCATCAGGGTCTTGGAACACCAGAGATCCACCTAACTGCTCATCCTAAGAAGGGACTTGTTACTGGTTTTTTGGCAGATGTCAGATTTTTTGTTTTCTTTCTTTCAGCCTGAATTCTAAGCAACAACTTGGGGCCAAGAGGGGCTAAAGTAGTTGCTGCTCCCCTGCCCTATTCCCCCGCCCCCAGCCCTTGCCCTTGCCTTCTCTCATCCCTTCCAAATTAAATGGACTCCAGATGAAAATGCCCAATTGTCATAGTGACACCAGTGGTCGTCAGCGCCTGTGCATTCTCCTCTAAGAGCCCACCTCCGTTAGCATACTGTGACAGCAGTCTATGGACAAGGAAGAACGGTGGCAGATGCAGCTAGTGATGGCAAGGCCCAGCGGGGTTTTCCTCTCCCATACAATATTTATGCCTTCTCATTCAGGACTGTAAGATGATCGTGTAGGGCATCATGTCACCATGTCAAGTCCAGAGGGGAGGTAGTAAGGATAGATATAATATTACACCCTTTCCTCTAGGAGTACATAAATCAACAGGCTTCCAAAAGGTTGAGACACTGGTTTTTTTTGTTTGTTTTTTGGGTTTTTTTTTTTTTTTTTTTGCTTTTGTTTTTTGGAGTTATTTTTTACGATGACTGTCTTAAAGCACTCTTGACAGCAAAACTTGTGCTCCATGAAAGAAGCCTTTTTTTCTAGAAAGCAGGTCGGGTGCAGGAATGCTAGCTAGCACAGAGCAAGGCTGAAAACAGAGAAAACTAGGTTTGGTGGGGGTGTGTACGTGTGAGTGCCTCTAATTTTTTTGGTGACTGGGCAATGCACACCAGATTTTTTTTTCCCCTTGGAATACAGATCACCATGGTGCTACAATAATTTTTTTTTAAAAGAAACTCAAAGAGGCATTTTTATGAATAAAGTGACCTTCCCCAAGGCTGACAAGCCAGGGTTGATGAGTGTATAATGGAATAGCTCTGGATGCTCCTCTGGGGGACAATATGTACCAAGGAAAGGAGGTCAGTGGCCAGAGGAGATGTGATTTGGCTTTGCTGGAGCGCCAGTGTGCTGTGGCCTTTCCCCGACTCCCACCCTAGTACCCACGTTTTGCTCCACACTCCACAACTACAGGGGCTCGGACACACACCCCTGTCACCAGGAGAGTCAGTCAGCACTACTTGGGAGGGCTAAAGGGAAATTTGGAATAAAAATTCCAAAGTTTGGAATAAAAAATTCAAGTGTTGATTTTATATTCTTTCCCTTTCTGACACAGCCTGAAGCGTAGGGGGAACATGTGTTTATCTGTGGGAGATAAACAAGATGGAGTCCCAAAGACTTTAACAAAATATTTTTTTAAAAATCCGCTAGAATAGAAAATACATTATTTAGATATACTTTATGCTGAGAGTGAGTATATATGCTTGTCCTATTTAAACTTGTGAGAAAAAAAGTGGTATCCCTTGATACATTTAGAAATATAGGGGGCTATCTTGTTTCATTGTGGGGGTGGGGCAGAAGGAGAATAAACGCAAGACGACCCTGTTTGAGGAACCTTAGCATGGCCAACAAGGGCCATTTCCAGTTGATTACCAGGAAATACAAGCCTTGGGGGTTACTACTGGGGAGGCTGTCACCCACTTTGAACTCCAAAAGCCTAGACAGGGAAAAGTATCAGACCAATGGAAAAGAAATCTAGCCTTTTTATATTGCACGACGTGTCAGTAGGAACCATGCCTTTCCAGAACAGAGCAAAAAATAAATGCAATGATCATGTAACATGTGGAAAATTGGAAGCATTCCAGCAAAATAAGGCTTTTTAAAAATAGGTATATTTGTTTTTTTAAAATGTCTATATGAAAAAAAGAGAGGGGTCATATTATGGACAGACTTCATGAATGGGAATTTGCTACGAATTGTGAGTAGTTCTGAATTAGAAAAATGTGTGAATGAAAGGCAGCTGTAAAGGCACTTGCACCCTGGAGAGTTGTACACATGTTGGCATGTAATCTGGGCTTACCTGATCCACTTGGAGTGGCCGTTACTGCTGGGTCTCTTTGCACTTGGAGCCCCGGGGGTGGGGTTGCCAGCCTCACAGACACAACCAGCGCTGCTTCCGCAGACGTCAGGAACTCCTCTGGAGTGACCGAGTCTTGTCACAGAAGGCAGCCACCATTTCACTGGAACAGAAGTTCACAGCATTGGGTTCTTTTTTCCTTTAACTCTTTATGTGCTCAGTACTCTCAGTAATATCCAGTAATACTTCTTTTTATTAATAGTTACAGGCTTGTTGGCCCAGTGGGATTTGAGTGGGGGTGGGGGGAGGACACCTGCTAAAATGGATCAATAGTCAGAACCAAAATAATACTGCATGTTCTATAACCACGAGGAAATCAAATGATCCTGTAAAGATTCCCGTTAGTCATAACTACATTAGCAGTGCTAATTTCATTTTAGAAATGGTGACTTCTGTGGTTTTGCTAGCATTCGTCTCTAACAAATGATAAAATAATTACTCATGGCCCTCTCTGCCACTGTCTTTCATTTTTCACAGTGAAATTAGACCCCTTTACTTCATTATGCCACTACAAATTAAGTTTGGGGGAAAAAAAAAAAAGGCAAGACTATCCACACCAGTAGACAGTGTGCTTCTCTACCGTTAAGTGATGGAATTGTAGGTAATGCTTGCCACGGAGTTTCCAAGACAATGATTGGTATCAGAGAGTTTTCATCTTGTCCAGAAAGTGCTGGTGGCCTTTTATGGTGGTGTTACAACCCTCCAGGGGCTTAGGAGGATGTCGATGCAATTTTGTAGCAGCTTTTAATTAAAAAAAGAAAACTCAAAGTCTGAAGGGCAGCCTTAGCTGCCTCTCAGCCCCAGTAAGTCAAACCCCAGCGACCTTTGCCCCTGGTTGCCAAGGGCTTTGCAACATGAAGCAGGGAAATAAGGATCTGTCTGTTTAGTGGATACCGTGTATCCTTTAATAGACCAGGTAACAGTTCGTGTTAGTTTAGACTATTGTTTTGTACTGTACTTTCTTGGGTGGCAGAGGAAAGAAAAGTAAAACGTTAAAAAGAAAAAAAAAATGCGTTCTTTAAATTCTGTATTATTAGCGACCTCTGTTGTATATAGTGTTTGATAATAAAGTATTAATTTGATTCTTATGTCTTTTGTAAGTGAGAACAATAGTCTTTCAGGATACAAAACATGCATTGAGGCTTTGAAACATCCACTGTATACGTAGCTGAGAAGAGTCACAAATGGCTAAGACACTGCTTCATACAGGACTCACGTGTGGTCATCGCCCTCCCAGTCTTAAGACTCCACCATCTTGGGACCTGGAACAACATGACTTTTTTGATCCATATTTTATCCTCAATGTTTTCAAGGTCTGATGTTGGAGCCCTGTGGTGTTTTTTCTCCCCCCGGGCATGTTGGTTTAAAAAGGTTTAGGGAATTTGATAACAGAGTTCTGTACTTCAGTTTGGTTTTTCTGTTTGTGGTGGTTTTCATAGACAGTTTCATTTTTTCCTCAGGAAGGGTTGCCAGTATCACACGCGGCCCAAGCATGGGAAAGGTTTCAAGCCAGTCCATTTAGGAAGGTTAAATGGGGGCTGTTTCCCTCTGCCATTGTGAAAGGAAGAGTCGTACAGTACCTGTGGATTTTCAGGGACTTTGTTTTTCTCTGGTGCCTTAGTAACGGCAGCAGCCATTTTTAGTAGTTTACCCAAAATTAATTAAACCATTTAAACTCCCCTCCATTCATTGCTCTCAGAGCTGTGGTCAGTCGTTTTTCTTTTGAAAACCACCTCCACCAACACCCCCGTTTGCCTACCACCACTCCCCTTTGATTTCTTACGTTTATTTTATTTTTTTGTCTTGCCTTCCTCCCACGTTTTATTTTCCTTCAGAACCGTGAATGGGCAGGTCTGTCTCTGGTTTGGCATCA
The DNA here is from genome assembly GCF_037043125.1 of Eumetopias jubatus. Lineage (NCBI taxonomy): Eukaryota > Metazoa > Chordata > Mammalia > Carnivora > Otariidae > Eumetopias > Eumetopias jubatus. The sequence continues at coordinate 83,578,826 of NW_028274811.1, read as the reverse complement.
CTGAGTTCTTCCCATGCATTTGCCCAAGAGCTGCTCAGATGTGAGACAAATCTCCCTACGATGGGCTTGCTCCCATTGTCTGTACAGTTTAATAGATGCTGGCATGTTGGAGGTTACCCATAAGTCAAAATCCGCTTTCCATGCTTACTCTTGACACCCCATTGAAGCCACTCATTGTGTGTGCGTCTGGGTGTGAAGTCCAGCTCCCTGTGGTCCTGTGCTTGTACTGCCCTGCTTTGCAGTTCCTTTGCACTTACTCATCGAGTGCTGTTTTGAAATGCTGACTTATATAAACGTAAAAAAAAAAAATGTAAAAAAAAAGAACCCACACACAAACCAACCCATACAATCTGTATTTGTATATACACGTGTCCGTACAAGTATACCTAAATAAAAATTAAAGATTTTCATCATTTTAATTGGAGCCCTCCTTCTACTTCTTTGTTCCTTGAATGACGCCTTTATTTCAGGGGCTACTTATACTCTGCTGATTTTTCCAAATCTTTGTGGATAGAGAATACGTTACGTACAAGAGAAGGCCTGAGACAAACTCAAAGAATGCAGGGTTAGAAAATGGCCCAGTATCTAGGCACATTCCAGTTATTCTGATGAGAAAATGGTGAAATTCAAGGCTTGTCTTTGTATTTGAGCCTTAAAATAGGCACTATGGCAAGCCCTGCATCCTAAAACTGCTTAAATTCAAGAGTTACTTTCAAAATTATGTTCTTTCCCTCTGTAGTTTTTCACCCCATCAAGACAAAGACAAAATAAGCATTTTTCCAACAAACATCCCATACTTCAGAGAGAAATAATGACAGTAATAGTAATCACTTCAGTACAACACTGAAGGTTAGTGCTATCAAGGAAAACTTACCAGTGTGTAACCTTGGGCAAGTCACACAGTATCTTTGGGACTCCATTTCCCTATCACTAAATAGTAAGAGTTATGTAAGTGATTTGGTTGTCTGAATATTGCCCTTGCTGGACACCACAAAGCCCATTTGGCATCTCAGTCATGTGAGTTTTTGTCTTTGATGATGACATTACTATAAGCACAATTTGAAAATCTCATTTGTAGAGGGGAAAGCATCAGATATCTGATATAATAGACACCTAATGCATTTCAAGACGTGGCTTTAATTATACCATGTTAACATTAAACTCACTGAAAGCTTTTTATTATACTTAATTATTTGACAGGACACTAAACACTAATTATAACTTACTGTAACCTTTTTTTGCTAATGAAGAATGACAGCTTTACAGAATGAGGAACAACTTATATTAAAAAAAAGAAAGAAAGAAAAAGGTGTACTGGACTGCCTATGTGATATTTTCAAACCAGAACAGCATTACGTGGTCATTATCATCTTCACCTTCATCATCAAAAGCATTTAAGTGATCATGACATTGTGCTCAGTGCTGTGCAGAATGAAGTTAATGTTTACAATTTGTACTTTCAAAGTTTACAAAAGGCAGACATTATGTGTAAGCATAACATAGTAACTATTCATAGAGGAAATCTAAAGTTCAAACATTTATATTAAGCATAAGTAAGAGGGGATTGGGATTTGAAGATTAAGAAGCTTAGAGCGAAAGTAAATCATCTTTACAAATAGTCAAAATGGGGGTTAGGAGCTGCTTACAAAACAGGAAACTTGGTGAGTTAAAAACTGTGGGCTTTAAGAGAATGGTGACGCACACGGAGTAAGTTTTCATGGTAGCTAAAAGGTGAGTATGGGAATGAGAAGACACAAGACAACGTGCTGAGTGTCACTGAAGCAAATTATGAAGATACTAGTACAGGGAAATCACCCTAGTGCCCTAATGGAGGAGGGGAAGTGATGAAAAGATGACAATTTCAGATTCTGCCTTAAACAAAGCTCATGCTGCTCTCCTGAATCTGAGACAGTATCTACACCAGACTGTGAGAGGTCTAGGACCTCAGCATAAGGGTAGGCTACATAACACTCAGATTAGAGGAAAGGGATAAAGTGTAGAACATTCAACATCGGGGACTAATACAATTTCAAAGTGACGGTGAATCCCTGATGAAGAGGCCACTTCCCAACAGACAATGCTGAACACTCCAGTGGGAAAGCAGGCTGGACCGGAGGTGGGACTATGAGCAGTGCTGCATGAACCACACTTTGATTTGTGTGGCAACAAAGTATTTAGAACACTTGAGTCATCAAATGTGCTATATAAAAAATCATAGGGTGAATTTGAGTGAATAAAACATACCTGTATTTGGATCTATCTCAGTGATAATGATGAGAATCACCTCTCTTACTATGGGAATGTATGAAATCTAGGTGCCATAAAAATTTTCAAGGTGATTCTGATGGATTATTCACTGATTGTTCTAATAGTTTCTTAGGAATTGTTTGCAAAGTGTTTTCTTAGAGATCGTTTGCAAAGCTTACTTTCATATTCTGCTGATAACAGAAGCATTCTTCAGGTAAGCATTGGCAAAAGTGCTGTGAAAGAATTATGAGTTTTACACAGCCCCTCTGGAAAACAAGTGCTTTAGAAAATGATTATAAATAACTAATCAGGCCAATATCCTCTATCAGTTTTTAGTTTGACACATTCTGCTATATTAAGTCCAATCATTCAGTGGTTGAATATATATGTGTGCCTTTTTTATTTATTTATTTTTTTGAGTAAACTCTACACCCAATGTGGGTCTTGAACTCACAACCCTAAGATCAAGAGTCATATGTTCTACCAAATGAGCTAGCCAGGTGCCCCTCTGTGTGCTTATTAAAATGGAGTTGTAACTGCAGATAGACCCTATGAGAAAGAAAGAAAAAGAAAGAAAGAAGGAAAGAAAGAAAGAAAGAAAGAAAGAAAGAAAGAAAGAAAGAAAGAAAGAAAGAAAGAAAGAAGAAAGAAAGAAAGAAAGAAAAGAAGAAAGAAAGAAAGAAAGAAAGAAAGAAAGAAAGAGAAAGAAAGAAAGAAAGAAAGAAAGGAAAAAGAAAGAAAGAAGGAAAAAGAAAGAGAAAGAAAGAAAGAAAAAGAAAGAGAAAAAGAAAAAGGCAGGGAATCACATTGCCCAAGGAATTGGTTAAGGGCATCACCAAGGATTCCTTCGCTTTGAGGGAAGGGTGGTTAACCAAACTACGCTTTTAAAAAAGGAAAAAAAAAATACGTAGCATCTAAGTAAACAAAGGGGGCTTACAAATTCTACTTCTAAGCAAGTCCTCTAATCTGAGCGTTCGATTAGAGGACTTGCTTAGAGATTCCTCTCCTTCCCAAAAGGAACATAGCTTCTAGGCCTTTCTCATATAGAATTTCTGGAGCCACCCCTTAGAAGTAGGCAGAAGAGAAGGGTCTAAAGGCCTCACGTTCAGCCTATCCCAGTGCAACGACTCTTTTGACGATTTCCATCAAAAACTATCACTCTCCTCCCAAGAACCTCAGTACTCTCAGTACATGCTGAGAGTAAAACACAATTTCACTACTTTTTATTGAAAACCATCCCCAGCTCCATTCCAAGTGTTCCATGAGTTCTGCCATCCTCCACCCAGCAATGGTATTAGTTAGAGTCCCCCTTGAGGCAAAGTCAACAGGATAGTCCACCCACCTCCTTTCAGTTCCCCTTCTTGTGGTCTACTTTTTGACTCGGTTGAACTCCTAACTGTGGGGTTTTCTGCAACATCAATTAAAGAAACATTTTAAGCAACACAACCCATATCATAACACCCTGGGGATGAGGAAGCCAACACCAGAGATGGAGTAGGGACAAGGGAGGATTTGAGAGTTTGGGGTCCAAGTACTACCTCACTGATGCTATCAGAGTTAATTCGTAAGAATCCAATCTAGTGGGTGTCTGAGTCAATAACATGTTTTGAAATATCCTGGATTTTAGTCATGATTATTCAAGCAAGAACTTCATGTCACTGGGTAACACATGGATGCTTGTCAGTCTTGACAAGAACACAAAGAGAGGGACCAAAACAAACAAAAAAATCTTAAGAGTGATTACAATGGGAAAATAGAACAAAATATTTTTGCATGCTGTTTTGTTCAGAAGTACCAGGTGCTCCCACAAACTGCACAGAACATTTGAGATGGAGATAGCCCACGTCACTTTCTTTCCTTCACAGCCATGAAACAAGACACTAAAATGAGAAAGAACATGTTTCTTCCTACACCCATCTTAGAAAATGCATTTTATCAACACCCTAGTATCCTCTCCTTTTTGTGTTCAAAGCTTGTTCTTTTGGACCAAAAAATAAACAAAAAACCAATTTGTGTAGCACAGAATGTGGAACATGTAACTCTCCTGAAATGTGTGCTTTGCTTTACTAGATCTGGACACATTTTCTGCATTAGACAGAACAAGAAGATCTGTGTCTTTTTTTTTATTTTTTCCTCAAGACAGTGTGCCAGCCAGAAAGCTGACTCCATTTATTTCTCCTGCAGGGAGCCAGCGTGTTCCTTCTCCTGGAAGATGCAGGTACTTAAAATAGTAATAGGCTTTGTGGTTTATCGAGAGTATTTCATCCCAAGATCTCACAGGCATAAAGAAGAAAACATAAACTAATGGCTCTGTCCAGCAGGCTTGGGAAGAATTAAGTGGAAAGGAGGATTGTCTTCATTCTTCCCTGGAGAAACAGAGAAGAAAGAAAGCAACTTAACTCAGGTAACCCAGGGAAAGAACCGAAGGCAAGTCACTCCGAGATTTGGACAGAGGCCTCCAGTCTGTTCCTCTTCATTCCTAATAACTTGATTGAGAGCTCCAGCTTCAGGAAAACAAATGATGCATTATCCCGGTCTTAAGTTTCCAAATGCAATGTAGTTGGGAGAGGGGCACTGGGCAACTTCCCCAATTTTTGTCTGCGAGTCAGTGGTTTTATTGTAAAATGTAACTTTCATTCTGTAACTTCTCAGGATGCCCCAGTTTCTGGGCATATACAAACTTATCTAAAAATTTAGTTAGAATTTAAGAGACAATTTGTATTGTCAGTTCTCTCAGTTTTTCCCTGCCCCACATACACACACTTACACTCTTACATGTTTTCTAATGTGATATATTCACAGCATTTTTTTTTCTTGGCATTGTCTATGCTCAGCAGTATGATACTTGGAAGGACACTGAGGGTCACTTCAGATACATTTAAACATCAGTCTGATTAATATCTAAAGCCATAGGGCAGAAATGTGGTGGTGAAAAGCAATCCAGCTAAGGGATGGCCAGCCAGGCCCTGTGGTGTTCACAGATGTGACTACAGTGTTTAGAATTTCCTAGAGCCCCATCTGTCAACAAAAAACTGTCTACACTGGTGGGCAGCAACACTTGGCATTCTGAATCCTTGGTGTCTCTTCCTCGACTCAGTTGACTTCCCCATCCACAGAGCTCCCCAGGGTTCGAGAACCGGGCAGAACCATCATTACAACAGGGTTTGGGCCCCCACCTTTCCTGATCAGTGCAGACCGCTAAGTGTGAGAGTGCAGACTCTGAGCACTGGAGTGCAAGGATCTGTACTTTCAAAGCGCTGGCCAGTCTGGACAAAAGGATCCACAGAGATGACAAAAATTCGTGTTGGTTTGGGACTTCCTTAAATTCCCTCTGTGGGTTTACCTTAGGCGGGACACTGGTGCAAATTACAAACCCCCAATTTACTTCTACTTCAGACTTTGAGGTTATCACAAATTAGAGTGCCCTGCATTCTGTGTAGTCCCTGCCCTTCTCTAGTCCCTGTCAGGATTCAACAAAGCAAGTTAATCTCCCTGGTAAGTGACAGCTTTGCCCCTTGTAACTGGCATGGAATCAATTTTTTAACTTGATTTGGGAAATGAGGAGAGTATCAAGAATTCAGTACTAGCTAGTGGATTCATTAGCAAGCTGAATCAGTTTTAGCTGGAATCTGTTTGGCCATCCTCATCTCTTAGTTCTGCTTTTGTCCCCTTCCTCTGATCATCGATCCTGCCCACAAGACTTATTATCTACTCTGTCTAGGGAGGACACCAACTTCCTTTACTATGTTGTTCACAGCGGGCTCACATACCACACTGCTCTAGCCCAAACTTTGACCGCTCCATAGAGAGGAGGAAGAAAATGTGGGTGAGCACTACATCCCCAGAGAAATTGACCACAACTGTCCCAAATGCTAGAAGGAAACAAACGAGGCAGTGGATAAAGAAGCAAAGGTAATTGTTATCAGGAGACCCAGTTACTATATGCAACAGGTATGTACAGTCTTTCAGAAGCACCTCCAAGTACTAGAGAGTTCTCCTTTCAAGCAATGTGGAAAGAGCCAAGAACCTACCTCAAAGGAAGCGAGATTCATTTTTTTTTGGTGGGAGATTTGTAAAAGGGACAATTGATTTTCCAATCACTACAATATTTCCTCTGCTTCTAAGGCCATTCTCTGCCCCCATCAGGTTTATGGATACACAGGCAGGAACAACTGAGTGATGACTATGTGATCAGAGGAACACCCAGGCAGGAAGAGGCTCTTGTCCAGCATAATCCCATACTTGGTGTTGCACGTCTGCACTGCCCACTGTGGTTACAGAATCTTGGTGCTACTGTCATTTGGAGACAATCGTACTGGGAAATCCACAGAGGGCCTGGAGTAGTCATGCAGTGTGCCTACAGTCCCTATGGGAGGGAGAAGCCATACGCCTCCTGTCCTAACCGGGATGCCCAACCTCTGCCATGTCTGCCCATGGCCTTGAGGAACTCACAGTTTAGTGGAAAGAGTTCATATTCTGAGGAGGGATCTCCAGCCTTCTCTCTCAAGAAGTAGTCCCAGACCCACTTGAAACCAGAATACTAACCGGTATTCTTAAAAACAGCTTTCTCCTGTGGAAGCTAGTGGGTTTATTCTGTAGTGCCCTACCGAGGGTGACTCTGGAGGGCTAGACAGAAGAGTTGGAGGTACAGCTAGTTTCTCATCTTAAAAGGCAAATTAGCCTTATTAGGGACTGCATGTTGGTGTCTTTCAAAATTCCTGTGTTGAAACCCTAATCTCCAATGTGATGATATTTAGAGTTAGGGCCTCTGGGATGTGATTAGGTCCTAAGGATGGAGTCCTTGTGATGGGAGGCCAGAAGAGACACCATAGACACCAGCCCTCTGCTCTCTACCACGTGAGGGCACAGCAAGACGATGGCCATGTGTAAAGCAGGAAGAAAACTCTCACCAGAACCTGGTCATCCTGGCACCTGGAGGCTAGGAAGTCTGGGACTAAGATCTGAGAGAAAGAAATTTCTATTGTATAAGCCACCAAGTCTATATTTGTTACAGCCGCTCCAGCTGACTAAGAGAGCCTCATAGAACACTGACTTACTGTCTCTACCACAATGGCTTGATTCTTAGAGATCAAGGAAAAAAAATCTACCAAAGAGAGGGAAAGTAAGATACTCCATGTCTTAAAACGAATATATAACCTTCTAATTCCCTGCTGTTGGCAAGTAGATGGTATCAAATCACATGCAGATTCCACATTACTTCACTTCACCCACAGCAGCAGGAACGAATATAAAGATTCATTTTTTTCTTTTTTTCTTTTTTTTTAAGATTTTATTTGTCAGAAAGAAAGAGAGAACGAGCACAAGCAGCAGGGAGGGGCAGAGGCAGAGGGAGAAGCAGGCTCCCCACTGAGCAAGAAGCCCAAATGCGGGACTCAATCCCAGGACCCCGGGATCATGACCTGAGCTGAAGGTAGACTCTCAACCAACTGAGCCTCCTGGGCATCCCAAGATTCATTTATTCTTTTAGCTATAAGTTATGGAGCACCCAATGTATGTCAGAACCTGTGCTAAACACTATGGGCATTTTTAATAGGAGACTGGCTTCACCCAGTTAAAGCTACCACTCATTATGGGATTGTACACAGCAGTTCAGAAGCTTGTCACATACACAGTCCCTTTTAAAGACAAGAAAGGAAGCAGCCCCGGCAGCCACGTAATATACCACACCATCACATCCGTGCTCAGAGCTGATCGGACAGGAAGTGGGCACCTGACTCAGGGGCAACCAATCCACAGGCTCATCAGCACCCTGTATGTGTTCCGGCCAGGAAAAGATATCTCTGCTCTTACTTGCTGTTTTGTAATTATCCAGGACAATCAGCATGTCCCTCCTGAGAGGTAATATAAATAGAAAGTCAGAAGAGAGGGGGATAAACAATAAAAGGAACAGATACACAGAAAACCTCTTTGTCATCTATCTTCCAGCAAAGCCCTAAGTTGTACCTGCTCAGTTCCACAGAGCTGTCTTTGCTGAAACCCAGAACCACTTTCCAGTTCCAGTCACTATAATGCCTGGTCATTATCTGGCTTCTATTTTAACATTTTCATGAGATTCTGACTCCATTATTGGCATAGGCATCCTTAAAATAATTTGAGTTAGCCTGAGTGAATCAAAGTTCCTTGTAAGCAAAATAGTCTATTAAACAAATATGACAGGGTGCCTGGGTGGCTCAGTCAGTTAAGAGGCTGCCTTCGGCTCAGGTCATAATCCCAGGGTCCTGGGATCCAGCCCCGCATCGGGCTCCCTGCTCAGCGGGAAGCCTGCTTCTCCCTCTCTCTCTGCCTGCCTCTCTGCCTACTTGTTCTCTCTCTGTATCTCTCTGCCAAATAAATAAATAAAATCTTAAAAAAAAATATGACAGGACAAGAGGGTTATGAAGAGAGAGCAGTGGAAGCACAGAGGGAGTAATTAACGCTGCTAGAATTTAAAAACCTGATTTTGAATTTCACTTTGTTACAGTACTGAAGAAATTTGCTGTATTTCAAAGGTCACTACTTCTAAATCGACACAATGAATTATATAAAATGACACACTTGATTTTCTCGAAGATGCAGACTTTTTTTTCCCCTTGACAGCGTCAAATATAAAATAAATGGTGAGTAGAACCCCTCTCCCTGCTGGTCTCCCCTATCAGTTGGCACAGGGAGTAGTTACCAGAGTAAGACTCTAATTAGAGAGTATTCGAGATGGGCCGACCAACAATGAGACGAAGGCCACACACCACAAATGAGCTCAAGGATCAAACAGTGGAAAAACGGGACCCACTCTAATTCCACAGGAGTGGGGACCAAGGCAAACTTCCCTTAATTGGTCCTCTGCTTGGGAACCTGGAGTGCTCTCCCATTAGCATGTGACCTTTCCTAACGAAGTGATGTACCCGAGCAGCTAGTCTAATACTTGGATTGGCGGTAACTTGTTTCTACTTGGCATAAGCTCCTCGGGGAAAGCAGAACTTGCTGAGCAGTCTTGAATGTTACCAGCATTTTCCAGCACCTGTTAGCCGTTATACCGGGAAGCCGTCTCATTATCAAACACAAATACCGTCAGTAATGGCATGGAGAAATCCTAAACAAGCGCAGGCAAGGGCCACAACACATATTGGTGTAAATATTTTCTCTCTACAAGCTCGTACTGTTTAAAAATTCCTTTTTAGTGGTGACAGTGCTCAAGCTGAAAAGACAGGAAAGCAACGTTTCAAGGCATGAATCTGTGGTACAAAACAAAACAAAAAGAATGCCCCCACTGGTTTAAAGCTGTGCGCTCTGAATGGGCGGGGGTGGCCGTGGGGAAGCACATTGTTGCAATTCCACTTGGCTGCCGGCTGCCACAGTTTGTGGGGTTCCCTTTCACTCCCGTGAAAAGCTCTCCGTACTGATGGAGAGTGCACGGTTTAGATAAACTGGATTAGAAGGAGAGAGAGAGATGTCTACAATTCGTCCTTCGACACTAAAAACAGGATGGCTGCCTGCCATAGTAAGTCCAAGAAAAGAGCCATGCTTATCTCAACTACAGCCTGACGTCAGTAATTATACAGAACATGAGAAGAGAGGTCCCTGTTAACCAAAGCAGGGGGTTTATCTGGCCTTTGTAGGCTCCTGTATAAACCCATTAGCATTGCAGCCTCCTGATTCCCTCTCTTGTAGTACAGTGTTTACCCTTATCTTTTGCTTGACACAAAAGCACAATCAAGACAAAGCCAAGGAATGTGTGGCTCCTCATTGCAAGGGAACGCCTCCCCTGCTTATCTCCTTTAATTATTATTTATACTCTACATTTGTTTTCAGGTTAAAATCAAATAACATAAAGTAGAAAAGCCACCCTGCATTTCCTGGGCTCTGGTCTCATTAGCCAGTTTTCTTAAAACTCTGGTACTTCAGAGAAGTTCTGCCAAGTGGCTAAATGAAATGCACACAATTGCAAAGTGTTATGAATATTTATGATGGTTTAATGATGGGATTTTTTTTTTGCATCCATGAATAATAAAGATTCTAACAAGAACAGATAACGAGCTGGGGACAAAACAGTGAAGTGGTTAATACAAGAACTGCTCTTGGAGGGACCCCACTGAGAACAGCAGGAGCCAAGGGTCTCTTCTCCCTCTCTACCAGAACCAAGGGCAAAGCAGGGGCATGAGGGTTAGCCTGTTTTCCTCCCTTCTTTTAACAGATATCATCAGCTAAAATAGGCATTTTATCCCTACTTTGTGCCTAAGCTCATGGCCTCCTCTGGAGGCAAAGGAAGTTCAGAGGGACAGACACCACCATCAAGCGACCTTCCCCTTCTAATGGCAGTATTGATTTCAGCCGTGGGTCACCGGCAGAATCTGCTGCTTTGCCTTTTCTACCCAGTTACTAGTTAAAAAGCAGCTGGTGGAGGCTCAAGTTGTTGGGCTGGCTCTGAAAGTTGCAGACTCTCTCACCAGCTACCAGCTTCAGTTTGAGGAGGGCCTTAAGCAGCGGTTTCTAAGTGGTAAACGTTCAAGTTGTTACCTCTACCAATATTTCATGTATTAAAGGCAAATAAAGCCCTATGTCAGCCGGCCAGGCCCTGGTATGTAGGGACACTCTATGTCCCAGGTCCTGGTCTCCTGCAGCCCACCCTGTGAGCAAACCACCCTTCCCCATGAAAACCCTGGCAGGGCCTCAAAGGACAGCCACTGACATAATGGGGGGTTAGATCAAGGAGTTCTGGGCTAGCTGCCACCTTTGGCTTAGGTGATTTACTCATGTAAGGCAAACTTTCCCTGATCTCCCAAGATGATTCATTCAGTCAGTAAATATTTACTGAGCACCTATTATATGCCACAAAATGTTCTAAGCATGTATGGGGCTTCTCTAAAAAACAAAACAAACAAAACAATGGCCCTTTCACAAGAATTTGACACGCTTGTAGGTGGAAAGACAACATACAAAACAAGCCAAACAAACACATACATGGTAGATCCTTAAAGTGACCCAGGCGACAAGAAAATAGTACTTCCACACTTTTTTTTTTTTAAAGATTTTATTTGAGAGAGAGACAAGGGCGCGTGTGCACGCACGAGTGTGGGGAGGGTCAGAGGGAGAGGGACAAGCAGACCCCGCTGAGCACAGAGCCCGAAGTGGGGCTTGATCTCACAACCCTGAGATCATGGCATGAGCCCGAAAACTAACCGACTGAGCCACCCAGGCACCCCTACACTTATCTTGGTAATAGGGTGTACTTGATGTGGTAGATGAACATTCCAGAAAAGTTAAATGAAAATCAAATTTGATTTTTAAAGCACTTCAGCAGTGTTTATATGAATGTAGTTCTTTAAAAGAATTATATGATGAATCCCTTCCTTAAGTGATGAGCATGTCCTGCTTTAGCTCCTTTGGGAATCTGAATTTCTACACACTAAGTATGGTTTACACACACATAAATGTCCATTTTTCATAAAGTATCCTTGGGATTAGAAATCTTTAATACCAAACCATAATACTGCTCGGATTGGTTTACCCCCATATTGGGAAGTACACAACCATGCTCTTAAATCTATTTGATGCAAATTTATGGGAAAACAATTCTTATCTGGAGACTCATTTAAAGAGTAAATTAGGTGCAGAGAAAGAATGTCCGAAAGGCCCCCATGACTGCTTTACTTGCTCTCCATCTCTATTCCTCACCAGTCTTCTCACACAGTCCAACATCCCTGCCTGCCAACTTTATTAAAGCCTGCTGTGCGGGAATTTCCTTTCTCTGCTTTACTAGCTACCAAGACAACCCCATCAACGTGATTTTTCACACATTTTCTCTTCCTGTGTTCTGCATCTCAGTGAAATTTCATCTCCCTGACTCACTGTTAAGTGTTTCTCATCTGAAATCACACTCACTCGTAATCTCAAATAAAGTGCAAAAAGAAGAAGTCACAAAAGGACAAAGACAGACCAAAGTCCTTCTCCCTCCAATTACTCAGACATTAAGCAAAAGCTACATGAGAATTGCCCAGTCAACCAAGACTAACTGAGTACCAACATCTACGGAATAGATTAGTCTTGGCACACAACACATCACATTCCACAGCACTTCTCCCTTAATAGGAGCACATACATCTGTCTAGATATTAAAACCTGCGGAACTGACATAGGTGTTTCACAGAGCAAAAAAATCACAGGAAACTGGATTCCCACAGGGTAGACCCTGTATTGCCTCCCCAGGGAATTTGGAACAGAGCTAGAGCTCAAAAGGAAAAAAGCAGAAGAGAGACAAGAGGAAGGAAATCCTAATAGAAAAGAGACTAAGAAGTAGCCTGCGAAGGAAATCCCTGCCCATGCTACCTTACTAGCAGCAAAAACTCAAGTCTCTTAGTGAAAAATAAGCAGTATTCTATTTTTGATCATACAATACAAAAAGGTTAATGGCAAGCAAAAGCTGAGATCTAGGTAGGTACATTCTAATCACAATGTATCTGATTCTAACAGACAAGGAGCCCCAACAATATACTTGTCCACTTTGTCCAGTAATTGCTGATAGGACAAAAAAAAAAAAAAATCATCACATGTTAAGACAAAGAGCAGAACCCGAGGCCCAACTTTTGCTTCTGATAAGTGTAGCATGGTTACAATTGGTCAGTTGGAGGTCACTGCATCGTGTCAAGAGCTGTGTGTAATGCTTAGTTGGACGTGAGTTCTACTATCAAAGACTTGATGTCTAAATCCACAGATTAAGGATCCCTGACAGAGACTTGAGGAAACTGGACAATTAAAACAAGCTGTTTGTGTGGCTATTTGTGGTCCAAAATTTAGTAGAAGGAAGACTTCCTGCTTTCTTGTTCTTTTCATCTCAGTTTTCAAAGGAAGAGTGGGAAGGGATGTGTGGGATGGCGGGGCGGGGGGGGGGGGGGATAGAAAACCCAAGGCAATACTGATCTATAGAGAAATATTAGTGCTAGTCTATGTCAACGATTTCTATCTGACAGGCATTTAATTAAGATAATTCCTAATGGTGGCCTGTCATGGCATAGATGTATTAAGGTCATGGGAATAACAGACATGGACCAACAACCTATGCAGAAAAAATTTATGCAGTTTTAAAAGCAAAGTTAATCAGGGGCACCTGGGTGGCTCAGTCGGTTAAGCGTCTGCCTTCGGCTCAGGTCATGATCCCAGGGTCCTGGGATAGAGCCCCCAGTCGGGCTCCCTGCTCAGCGGGGAGCCTGCTTCTCCCTCTCCTTCTGCCCCTCCCCCTGCTTGTGCTCACGTGCTCTCTCTCTGTCAAATAAATAAATCTTTAAGGAAAAACACAAAACAGAACAAAGTTAATCAAATAAAACATTACCATGTAGTACCACAATGGTAAACTGGTTTCAACCTGATTGTGATTCCCTTGATCTGAAGCATCTGCTTTGAGATCTCAAAAGATGGGCCAAGTCTAAAATACAAGTACCTGGTAGAATCAATAGAAATCACATGAGATAGGCTCAGTGTGACAAAAAATTGGTTCTGATCTCCCAAAAGAGTGTCTTAGTTATGTCCAAACTTGCTGTCTTCCTAAAAATCATGAGTGAGATGCTGGTTTCCGTTAGATTCTTGGTACAACTGCAGAAATCACTAACTTTGGAATCAGAGAAATATAAGTTTTAATCCAGTCTAAGCCATTTACTTACAAGAAAAAATTCCTCTGCCTCTTTATCCATGAAGCGGTGGTAAGGACACCTACTTTAAATGTAGTTATTGGAAGAGTTACAGAAGTTATTTTATGTCAAGTAATAAGCATGGCCATATGCTTATGGTAAATGCTCAAGAACTGTCACTCACAAGAACATATGAAATAATACCTCTGAAATATTTGAACTTCCCTCTACTGCCTTTTACTGTGTATCTTCACCTGTTTTCTCTACCTTCCTTTTTTCTCTAACCTGAGATGCAAATGTGTAATTTTCCCAAATTCTACCCTAGTCTCTATCACTTCTCATACTCCCTAAAATGGAGGAAATGATGAAAATGTTCCTGAGACAATCAGGAAGGCTCAACAGATGGTATACCTGAGATGAGAGCTTTATAAAAAGACACCCATCAGAATTTGTCCCTCCAAACTAGAGTCTCTTGCTCCGAAACAGTCCTCTGGAGGCCCTAGCCATACTCTCCATGTTGCTAACTTTGTTTAAAAAAGTTCTAAAAACAGGGGCACCAGGGTGGCTCAGTTGGTTAAGCATCTGCCTTTGGCTCAAGTCGTGATCCCAGGGTCCTGGGACTGAGTCCCACATTGCGCTCCTTGCTCAGTCAGCTAGGAATCTGCTTCTCCGCCCCCCTCTGCTCCTTCCCCCAATAGTTCTCTCTTTCCCAAATAAATAAAATCTTAAAAAAACAAAACAAAACAACTTCTAAAAACATTCTCCTTTTGTAATTGCTTTAAAATGCTTTTCAATGTCCTCAGTGATGATTAATTTTTGTGATTTGGAGGTGCATTTAATTTTGAGAAAGAGCCAAAAGTCCTCGAAAGCAAAACTAAGTATAGGGGGTGACCCATCAGGGTAGTACTGTTTTTAGGCAAAATGAGATGTAATTTGTAAAGCATCTGTGTAATTTTCTTGCATGGGTTTTAAGAATTCCCGAGAGAAAGTCCAAAGATATTTTGAATAAATTCAATATTTCTGGGATCAATATGGGTTTCAAAAGTTATTCCTTTGAAGGACAACTATTTTGGCTGTTTAACTCCATTTGTGTTTGTTTAATATATATATATACACACACACACACATAATCATCAGTCATCACTTTATAGACACCCTGATAAACCCAGAGATGGCAATGTTTCTCACATCTGTAGTATACCAAGTCATGAAAAATGTGTGAAAATTTAGCAATTAAGAATGTTTACTATGGAGTGGATTCGACTTCTTTTCATCAGCTCAAGATGTGCATTTTATATGCTGTGCAAAAGTCCTTGTGACCTAATGGAAACATCTTGGCCTAGAAACTAGTTAGTAATACTTGCAAGGCACAGGGAAGCAGATCACATAGAACATAGCAAACTTCATTCCAGGGCATCTTATTAACCAGAAATCTTTGTTAAACGGTTTATTTGGGCAGTACAATGATAATCTCCTATAATCATGGTCACCCCAAGGTTGTACAGGATAACATACTTTATGACCCATCCTAAATAAATAAATAAATGATGGAGATTCTGGTTCAAGATGGCAACATGGGTGGGTTCTGAAGGACACACTGAATCTACAGGTGTACACTGAACAATTTCCTCTGGAAACAAAATCCAAAAACTAGCTGATTGACTCCTACATGTTGGGCAAATAAGACCCATATCCAAGTGGGTAAGAAAGGCTGAAACACAATCTCACCATAAACCCTGCCCTGGATGCTGAGACCCCAAATCAGAAGGGAACTGGACCTTGAGCTTTTCCCTGAGGCATCAAAGCTCTAAAGCACACATCCGGCTTGCTGACTTTTAGGACCTGCATCTGAGAGAAGGACCCCTGAAACCTCTAGCTTTGAAAGCCAACATGTCCATGAGACCCATAAGGCTCTAGTGAACTGAGAAACAGTGCTGAAAGGGCTCGCATGGGTGGACTCTCCCACCTCAGGACCAAGGCCAAAGGCAGCTGATTGAACAGCATCCAGACATTCTATGAAAGAGGCTTATTTGCTTCTCTTAAAGTGTTAGCTTCAGTGTCAGATAGCTAATGTAACACACAAAGAGGGACCAACTGAAATATTGTCCAGAGATAGAGGCCAGCATGTACCATCTTTGCACTCTCTCTGTCTTGCTCCAGGTTGCCAGTATTTTCTAGAAAGGAACAGTACCCTCATCTGGCACCCTGATTTTTACATTATCACCCAGGGGATACCTCCAGATCACATGGCTTAGGGGGCCAGCAGAGTTTACCTTTGCAGGTCCCACAAGACTGTTAAAAAAATGAATAAAATTCTTATCAGCTACTACCCCCAGGGTGCAGCACAGAGGCAACAACCCAAGGCACCCACTCTTTCTATCAAAAGGGCCTATCAGCTTATCTTCATAGCTGTGTCCTGAGAAACTTCTAGTTTTAACACAGATCTAAAGGCTGACCATAATCCTCTCTAGAGACCACTAGAAGGCAAGTGCTATCTTTGTTTTCTCCCTCTAACATGCTCCAGAGCAGCAGAAATGCCCAGAAAGGAGATTGTACCTGTACCTGGTATCCCCATTTTTATATATGGTACCCGCGTTTTTTGTACCACACAAAATCCCCTTGATTACCTGGCCAGTGGGCCTAATGCTCATGGATGTTCAATGGAATGGTAAAAAAGAAATAGTTCTTATCTGGTGATCACCCCATGGAACAGTACAGGGGGAATATACAGAAATGCTCATCTCTCAGTTTTCCCCTAAAAGAGGTATTTTTGCATGCTTTTAAAAGCTGATGCTTCAGGGTCTGGCTTCCAATTGGCCTGAATCTAGGTGCTGACTGAGATCCTTGCCTTTGGGACAGGTCTTGGCTCACTCTCAACTACTGGGAGCCACTAAAAATAAAGTAGGCTGCTTAGACAATCACAAAGGTTTGAGAGACAACCAAGAGCTAGGGCAAGGTTGAAGCTAAATTTCATCTCCTATACAAGGCCACTCCTTCAAGACTGGGAGTGGTGGCTGTTTTATCTAATGCAGGAAAACCAACACAGAGAGTCAAGGAAAATCAAACAACAGGAATGTCCCTTTAAAAAGAACCAGCTAAGATTTCAAAGAACTAAAAACAAAGGTAAGTGATTTACCTGGTATTAGTTCAAAATAACAAACATAAAAATGCTCACCTTTAGCCTGTGAGAATAATGGATGAGAACAGTCAGAATTTTGATTAAGGGATAAAAAACAGAAGAAAGTATCAAACAGAAGTAACAGAGCTGAGGAATAACTAAACTGAAAAACAGATGGGTTCAACAGCAGAATAGCTGAAGCAGAAGAATGGAAAAATGAACTCAAGGACAGGGCAATGAAACTCCCCCAATCAGAGCAGCCAAAGAAAAAAAATGTAAAAGAATGAAGATAGCTTAAGGGGCTTATGGGATGACATCAAAGACCCACACTCACATTTTAAGAGCCCCAGAAACAAAGAGAGAAAGGGGCAGAAAACTTAGTTGGAGAAATTATGGTTGAAAACCTCCCTAAACTTGGGAAGTAAACCTTCATCTACATCTAGGAAGCCCAGAAAGTTCCAAAGAAGAAACTCACACCAAAATGTTCCCAAGATACTCACATTAAGCCACATTATAACTAACATGTTAAAAGTTACAGACAAGGAAAAAACCTTAAAAGCAGCAAGAGAAAAACAACTTGTTATATACAAGGGAATACCTATAAGACTATGGGCACATTTTCCAGCAAAAACTTTGAGGCAAGAAGAGAATGAGAGGATATATTCAAGACTGAAAGGAAAAAAATGCCAACCAAAAATAACCTACCCAGCAAAGTTGTCCTTTATGTGGAAGGAGAGATAAAGAGTTTTTTTGACAAGCAAAAACTAAAGGAGTTCCCTACCACCAGACTGGTCAACCAAGTGAAAATATAAATATCACTGGTAAAGGTAAATATATAGTAAAATTAAAAATAATCCAGTGTTAAAGGTGGTGGGTTAATCACTTATAAAGCTAGTAGGAAGGTTAAAAGACAAAGTAGTAAAAAATATAACTGCAATAATTTGTTAAAGGATACACACAATAAAAATATGTGACATCAAAAAGCATAAAACATGAGGAATTAAAAATGTACAACTTTAGAATGCAATCAAACTTAGGTTGTTATCAACTTAAAATACACTGTTTATAAGTTGTTTTATGTAAACCTCATTGTAACCCAAAATCCATAATACATACACAAAAGAAAAAGAAAGGAACTTAAGTATACCACTACAGAAAATCATCAAACCACAAAGAGAGCAAGAGCAGGAAAACAAAAACAAAAACAAAAACAACAGAGTAATTGCAAAACAACCAGAAAGCAACTAAAAAATGGCAATAATTCCATCCCTATCAGTAATTTTCATGCAAATGGACTAAATTATCCAATCAAAAGAGTGGCTAAATGTATAAAAAACAACACCATTTATATTCTGCCTACAAGAGAGTCACTTTAGATGTAAGGGCATAGAGTGACGCAAAATGATAATTCATGAACATTGAACCAAAAAGAAAGCTGGGGTAGCTATACTTTACATCCCACAAAATAGACTTTTTGACAAAGAATATAGTAAGAAATAAACATGACTACATAATGATAAAGGGGGCAATCCAACAAGACAATATAATATTTGTAAATATGTATGCACCCAACCCAGGAGCACTTAAAAATATAGAGCAAATATTAACAGACTTATAGGGAAAAACAGAGAATGATATAATAATGGTAGATAAAGGACTTCAGTACCCCACTTTCATCAATGGATAAGATGATCGAGATAGAAAATCAGTAAGAAAACACTGACCCTAAAAGATATGCTAGACCACATGGCCTTAGATGTATACACAGAACATTTAATCCAAAAACACATTCTTCTCAAGCCCACAAGGAACAACCTCCAGGATGTAATACATGTTAGACCACAAAATAAGTGTTAATAGTTTCAAGAAGACTGAAATCATATTAAGCATTTTTTCTGGCAACAATGGTATGAAACCAGAAATCAATTACAAGAAGAAAAATGGAAAATTCACAAATATGTAGAGATTAAACAACATGCTACTGAATAACCAATGGGTCAAAGAAGAAATAAAAAAAATAAAGTATCTTGAAACAAATGAAAATACAGCATACCAAAACGTATGGTATGTAGCAGTTCTAAGAGTTCATAGTGGTAAATGCCTATTTGAAAAACAAAAACAAGACCTCAAATAAATGACTTAACCTTACACTTCAAAGAACTAGAAAAAGAATAAACAATGAAGGCCAAAGATAGTAAAAGGATGGAAATAAAAAAGATCAGAGTAGAAATAAATATGAGACTAAAATACAATAGAAAAGATCAGTGAAACTAATAGCTGGTTTTGGGAAATAAGTAAAATTGACAAACCTTTAGCTAGACTTACCGAGGCAAATAAAAGAGAGGACTCAAAATCAGAAACAAAAGAGGAGACATTAAAACTGATACCACAGAAATACAGGAGGTCTTAAGAGACTATGATAAACAGTTATAAGTGACAAATTGGACAACTTCTAAGGAATGGATAATTCCTAAAAACAGATAACCTACTAAGAATGAATCACGAAGAAATAAAGCAATGGAAGAGACCAACTACTAATAAGATTAAACCAGTAAGAAAAAACTTCCCAACAAACCAAAGTCTAAGACCAGGTGGCTCTCATGGTAAATTCTACCAAACACTTGAGGAATTAATTCCAATCCCTCTCAAACTTTTCAAAAAAAAAAAAAAACCACACACACAAAAAAAAAACCCAAAACAACAACAACAGTAGAGGAGGGAACACTTCTAAACTTATTTTATAAGGCCAACATTACCCTGATACCAAGTCAGACAAGACTGCCACAAGAAAAGCAAATTACAGGCCCATATCTTGGCTAAATATAAGGATAATAAAATCTTCAACAAAATACTAGTAAACCAAATTCAGTAATGTATTAAAAGGATCATACAGCATGAGTGGGATTTATTCCAGGGAGGCAAAGATGATTCAACATCCACTATCAATATGATACACCACATTAACAAAGTGAAGGATAGAAATATGATCATCTCAATAGATGCAGAAAAAAAAAACATTTGACAAAATTCAACATTCATTAATGATAAAAACTCACAACAAAGTGGGTATAGAGGTGAATATAAACAAAAGCCATATATAACAAGCTCATGGGTAACATCACATTCAAAGGTGAAAACATTTCCTCTAAACTCAGGAACAAGACAAGGATGCCCTCCCTCCCTTTCCCTATCCCTGCTTGTGCTCTCACTCATGCATGTGTGCTCTCTCTCTCAAATGAATAAAAAAACAAACAAACGAAAAACTTTAAAACAACAACAAAAAAGACTCCACCCAAACTGTTAGAATAAACAAATTCAGTCAAGTTGCAGGATACAAAATCAATATGCAAAAATCAGTTGCAGTTCTATACACTAATGATGTGCTATCAGAAAAAGCAATTACAAAGACAATTTCACTTACAATTCCATCAAAATAGTATAATACCTAGGAATAAATTTAACCAAGGAGGTGAAACACCTGAACTCTGAAAACTGTAAGACAATGAAATAATTTGAAGATGACACAAACTAATGGAAGGTTATACCATGCTCATGGATTGGATTAATACTGCTAAACTGTCCACACTACCCAAAGCAATCTACAGATTCAATGCAGTCTCTATCAAAATATCAATAGTATGTTTCACAGAGCTACAACAAATAATTTTAAAATTTGTATGTATCCACCAATGACTGTGAACAGCTAAAGAAATTTTTTTAAAGATTTTATTTATTTATTTGAGAGAGAGAAAGAGAGCATGAGCAGAGAGGTGGTGTTGAGGCAGAGGGAGAGGGAGAAGCACGTTCCCTGCTGAGCATGAAGACCAGCACGGGGCTTGATCCCAGGACCTTGGGTTCATGACCTGGGCCAAAGGCAGATTCTTAAACCAACTGAGCTACCCAGATGCCCCCAGCCAAAGAAATCTTAGTAACAAGCTGGAGGCATCACAATTCCAGATTTCAAGCTATGCTACAAAGCTGTAATAATCAAAATAGTATGGTACTCACACAAAAATAAATACAGATCAATGGAACATGATAGAGAGCCCAGAAATAAACCCATGCTTATATGGTCAATTAATATATGACAGAGGAGGCAAGAATATACACTGTGAAAAAGACAGTCTCTTCAGTAAATAATGTTCACAAAATTGGACAACAAAAGAATGATACTAGACCACTCTCTTATACCATACACAAAAATAAACTGAAAATGGATGAAAGACCTAAATGTAAGACCTGAAACCCCAAAACTCCTAAATGACCATATAGACAATACTTTCTTGGACAATGGACCTAGCAACATTTTCCTGTGTCTCCTCAGGCAAGGGAAACAAAAACAGAAATAAACTATCAGGGCTATTTCAAACTAAAAAGCTTTTGCATGGTGAAGGAAAGCATTAACAAAACAAAAAGGCAACCTACTGAATGGGGAAGATATTTGTGCATGATATATCTGATAAAAAGTAATATCCAAAATAAGAACCCCTACAACTCAACACCAAAAAAACAAATAATCCAATAAAAATGGGAAGAGGACCTGAATTCTACTGATGGGTATTTACACAAAGAAAACAAAAACACTAATTCAAAAGATATATGTATCCCTGTGTTTATTGCAGCGTTACTTACAATAGCCAAGATATGGAAGCAACCTAAGTGCCCACTGATAGATAAATGGATAAAGAAGATGTGGCATATATACAATTAAATATCACTCAGACAAAACAAAAAAAAATTTTACCATTTGCAACATGGATGGACTGAGAGAATCATGCTAAATGAAGTAAGTCAGACTGAGAAAGACCAACAAATACCATATGATTTCATTTATATGTGAGATCTAAAAAGCAAAACCAACCAACCACAAAAAAACCAGGAACAGATTCTTGAATACAAAGAATAAACTGGTAGTTACTAGGGGTGGGGTGATGGGCAAAATAAGTAGAGGACATTAATAAGAACAAACCTCTAGTTATAAATAAATCACTGGGATGAAAAGTGTAGCATAGGGAATATGGTCAATAATACTGTAATAACATGGGCACCTGGGTGGCTCCGTTGTTAAGCGTCTGCCTTCGGCTCAGGTCATGATCCCAGGGTCCTGGGATCAAGCCCCACATTAGGCTCCCCGCTCAGTGAGAAGCCTGCTTCTCCCTCTCCCTCAGCCTGCTGCTCCCCCTGCTTGTGCATTCTCTTGCTCTCTCTATCTCTGTTAAAAAACAACAAAAAAAAAACAACTTAAAAGACTTAAAAAAATACTGTAATAACATTGTACAGTGACAGGTGGTAACTACACTTATCTTGGTGAGTACTGCATAATGTATAGAACTGCTTGCTCACTGTGTTTAAAAAAAAAAAAAAAAAGGAAATGGGCAAAGGGCCTGAATAGACCTTTTGCCAAAGACCTTCAGATGGCCAACAGACACATGAAAAGATGCACAACATCACTCATTAGAGAAATGCAAATCAAAACCACAACAAGGACTCCCTGGTGGCTCAGTCAGTTAAGCGTCCAGCTCTTGATTTTGGCTCATGTCATGATCTCAGGGTCGTGGGATCGAGCCCCATGTTGGGCTCTACACCCAACACAGAGTCAGCTTGCCCCTCTCCCTCTGCTCCCCCACCTGCTTGCTCATTCTCTCTCTCTCTCTCTCTCTCTCAAATAAATAAAATCTTTAAAAAACAACATAATGAAATATTACCACACACTTAACAGAATGATTAATATCAAAAAGACAGTAAGTAACACGTGTTGGAAAAGATACGGAGAAAAGGGAACCCTTTTGCATTGTTGATGGAAGATAAATTGGTGTAATCACTATGAAAACCAGATTCTGAAAAATAGAACTACTACATGATCCAGCAATCCCACTTCTGGGTGTTTAGCCAAAGAAAATATACTAATTTGAAAAGATGTATGTACCCTTATGCTCACTGCAGAATTATTTACAATAGTGTGGAAGCAACCTAAATGTTTATCGATAGATGAATAGACAAAGAGGTTTATATATAAATACATATACATAGACACACATACATAAAACATGCAATGGAATATTACTCAGTCATAAAGAAGAATGTAATCTTGACATTTGAGACAACATGAATGGACCTAGAGGGTATTATGCTAAGTGAAATAAGCCAGAGAAAGACAAAGATCTTATGATCTCACTTATATATGGAACCTAAAAAACCAAACCAAGCCAAAACAAACCTACCTTAATTCATAGATACAAAGAACAGATTGGTGGTTGCCAGAGGTGGTGGGATTAGGGGGTGGGTGAAATGGGTAAAGGTGGCCAAAATATACAAACTTCCAGTTATAAAATAAGTAACAAGGATACAACGTACAGCATGGTGATTATAGTTATTAATACTGTATTGTATATTTGAAAGTTTTTAATAGATCTTAAAAGTTTTTTTTTTTAAAGATTTTATTTATTTATTTGAGAGAGAGAGAATGAAAGATAGAGAGCACGAGAGGGAAGAGGGTCAGAGGGAGAAGCAGACTCCCCGCTGAGCAGGGAGCCCGATGTGGGACTCAATCCCGGGACTCCAGGATCATGACCTGAGCCGAAGGCAGTTGCTTAACCAACTGAGCCACCCAGGCACCCTTAAAAGTTTCTTTTTTTTTTTTTTTTAAGATTTTTTATTTGAGAGAGAGAATGAGAGATAGAGAGCACGAGAGGGAAGAGGGTCAGAGGGAGAAGCAGACTCCCTGATGAGCAGGGAGCCCAATGTGGGACTCGATCCCGAGACTCCAGGATCATGACCTGAGCCGAAGGCAGTCGCTTAACCAACTGAGCCACCCAGGTGCCCTTAAAAGTTTTTATTGTAAGAAAAAAACTATGTTTGGTGTTGGATGTTAATTAGACTTGTGGTGATCATTTCACAGTATATGAATATCAAATCATTATATTGTACCCCCAAAACTGCTATATCAATTATAGCTTAATTTAAAATGATGTTCATTATAGCTATGGCATTAGCTATTTTTTATTTTAACTACATTCTCTCAAAATTGATCATTCATGTTGATGATTCATGTACAGTATGTAGAACAAATTTCAATCATTACATATGTTTGATTGACCATCATGTCCCACCAGGGAACCATAAAAGGCACAAGAACATATGATTTTGTCTTTAAGTCTCCAACTGGTCTCCAGTTCTCCTCTTGCCTCTAGCACCTAACAAACTTTCAAGCCACAACTATGTGCCAAGTCTGTCCCTCATGTTGTCTCTCTCTCTGAGCCGCAGAAAGTTGGGGGTCCTTTGCCCAAAGTCTCCTAAGGAGTAAAGCCAGGACTTGAAGGCACCTGTGTGTGAACACAAATCCAGAATCTACCAAAACGCCCTCGTGACTCAAACTGGGTTGAGCCAAAGTCACTGACTGACCTCTGGAGAGGTCTTAATTGAATAAGGGGAAGATTTGATAATACTCTGTGGCCAATCCAAGAGTTTCACGGCTGTTAATGAAATACTTTGTAGATTCGAGTAAGTCCTCTCATTGCTCCTTTGGATTATCATTACCCATGTTCTTTCTGGCATCTTTGACTCTGGCTTTCTTTGGAATTTATCATTTGGCCCTTCTCTAACCACACTTTGTTATGCTAAACAGGAAAAGGCAAAAGAGAGAAACTCAAAAGATACCACCTTAGTTGTTTATCCCTAGCTGCTACATAATTCACATTAGCACACTAAAATATTAAGACACTTTTCTTTGTAATTTCCTTTAAACACAAATTCCTGTCTTTTTCACTTATAATTTTCACAAACTATTTTTTTCCATGTATGTTTGTCTACCAGCACAGAATTTGAGATTTAGAAAAGTACTTGGTTTCTTCATTTGCTTTCATATGTGTGAAACTCGACTGACAATTTAAATTTTTTTTTTAATTCTGAAAATTACTGTTTAATTTGGGCATTTCTCCAGCTGCCTTTGTTTGTTGTTACCCATGATAATCTAGTATCCCATTACTGTGAAAAATTAAGGGTTGCCTAATCATGAAAGACTAATGAGCAATAAATATGCTCAACTGGATATTCTCAATAAAACCAAATAAGGAATGAGCCACATTCTTGATTATGGGACCATGTGTTTCATTCCATAGATTAACTACAATTCAGTTCTTTTAAAAAAGAGATGGGGGTCCCTGGGTGGCTCAGTTGGTTAAGTGTCCAACTCTTGATGTCAACTTAGGTCTTGATCTTAGGGTCATGAGTTCAAGCCGTGCACTGGGCTGCAACATTGGGCATGGAGACTACTTAAAAAAAAAGGAAAAGAGAAAAGAGAGAGATGAAAGGGACCAACAAAGAGGACTGGGCTTGGACATAACTAAAGTAGGTAGGTAACTGTCAAGGAGTTTGCATTTAAGTGGGACAGCAAAAACTTCTAGTCACCTATCTAATAATTACACTTTTTCCCCTAATTTCAAAACCCTTGTATTTATTTTTGGCAGAGACATTCCAAAGCTAAAAATTACAGCTGGTAAGATGTAAGTCCAAATTGCCCAGGGGAACTTCTGAAGAAACAGCATAAAAGGGTACAGTCAGCTTGGACTCCTTTCTAGCTCCACACCCTCCCTGCCCTCTTTCCTGCCTGGATGTGGAATCACCACAGAGCCCATCTTAGACCATGAGGTCAACTTCAGGAAGAAAATTATACTTTCAGGATAAAGAGGCAGAAAAGGTCACCTGTTGACTGTGGAGCACCCAAAGCCCTGGTCTGCCTATCACTGGACTTCCTTTCTGGGAGAGAAACTCCCTTACTTAAGCCATTGTTATTTCTAATCTCTATTACTAGCAGTCAAATGCAGTTCCTAATTGAGATCTGAAGTAAAATACTCACTACTGTCTAAATTTAGAAGGCAATGAGTCTTGTTTGTCTTAAGCTTTGATCTCTCTCGAAGAGCAAAGTCCCCCGGGAGAGGAAACATTGTTGAGCTGAAGGTCATTTAGGTACAGCAGGTTTTGCAAAGGAGAGCAAAAGTAGAGATAAAAGTCCTCAGAGTGGAAAAAAAGGGCACTTGTAGATGTCACGGAGAGCACACCAAATAAACAACTAATAAGATAATTAATACATTGGGTCATTTTCATTTAAATGGAGTGATCAAGAGAATTTGAATTAAGATTTCTGGAAGATTCCAAAACAAAAAAATGTGGGTCGCATCAGCAGGACAAATTGTGCTAAGCAAAAGAAAAACAACACAATCCTGTTCATCTGACATGTTTCTCCTTTGAATTTTATAGTCACATTTTTTTCCCTCTAGGGACGCAGAATAACTAGGCAGGAAGGCTCCACCTGGGGGCACCTTCTTATCACCAGATAGAAGACCCCTCCCTCCCTTTCCCATCCATAAAATTTACTATGTTATTCTCTTATCGATCAGCCCCTGCTGATTTTAAGAGTCAGGAATTTTACAAAAATATTATAATACCTTTCAATCTTCTTTCTCTTTGAAGTTCCAGCCATTATAATTCAGCTATTTCTTGGCTCATAAACTTGGCAAGGCTTTCTGGAAAAAAAAAAAAAAGTCATCTCATTGGCAGAGAGCTTTCTCATATGCTGACAGTTTAGCTTATATGAAATCGCTGAGTAATAAGGAGGATAAAATAAGGCTTGTAAGGGAAACAGGAAGCAGTATACCCTCCACAAATGAATCCCAGACACTGATTTTTGCTTATCTAAGAAGATGAAGGGTCTTTCCTTTGAGGCAGCATTCATTGACCTCTTGCTGAAACTGTTTATTCGATGTGATTTCTCCACTGGATCCAGAGTGGTCTTGCTTTCTTCCCTAAACCTTTCCTTAAGTGCTGTTTCAGATGTAATTCTGTACTGTCACATTGCAGCAGTCTTTTGTAACCCCTTCTGCTAAAGAACACAGCTGGAAGCTTAGGGCCACTTAGGATGCTGCACTCTCAAGTAGCCCTTCATCTCAAAACAAATCTCTTAAAACTATTTCTTGGCGTGAATCTTTGTCAACTGTTCTATCTGACATCTCATGAAGACTGAAAAGAGGAAGCTTGTGCACCTCTGAAGAGAGCCCATCTCCATCTCCGCATGGCAAGTACACAGAGAATACTAATTAGCTAAGTCCTTGAGTACACAATGTAGGAGACATCTGCCCTTGCTTTCTCCATGCTAAATCCCTTTTCCATGCTTACTATTAAAAAAAAAAAAAATCACAGGAAGTAAAAATCGTTCAAATTAAAAACACACTCTTTCACACAACATCCTGTCCTGCTTAACAGTGCCATAATTCTACTGCACTGTAAACAATTAGATAGAGATATTGTAAAATTAGCTCCAATTTGCATAATAATGCTTGATTGTTAAAATTTAGTGACTGCATTTGCACAAATTTAATAACAATTCAGCTTACATTTTTTTGTTTTAATGTATTTTATACAAATAATGTCAAATTTATAGATTACTAGTTTCCCAAAAGCAAGCCAGATGAGGACATTGCATTTCTGCAAGTTTAATACACCACATGATATGGTAATTCTAGCCTTCTAAAATTAAAGGTCACCTCCTTTCCTGATTCTGTTTTTTCCCCCTGCTTAACAAAAAAATGTTTTTGAGACTCCTAATGATCTGGAACAAAGAAAAATATATCCAGGGCTCAATGACATCTAAATCAGCTCAAAATATTTTAAACCTATTTTTCCCCATTTTACTTTTAGGGAACTGTAGAATTAATTCCTAAAATCTAATTTTAAGGATGTTTTTAGGTTTAAAATCAATCACATTTGAATCCTGGGTTGGCAGAGCAAATTGCATTAAAAGATGTTGTTATTGTATTAATTGTAATAGATGTTAATTCGATGGATCTAACCATTATTGTCTTTTGGACTTATAATATAATTACACCTGATAGAAATTGAATTGCCATATAAGCTCTGCCCTTATCTGAGGCTTTGTGCTCCCCGGCCACTGGGTCAATGACGAAATCATTTCAAGTCCTGAATCACTGCTTTCCTTGAGGAAAATTTCAATGATTATTGCCATAACAGGGCATCCCTTTTTCACAAGAGACCAGCAGTGGTATCTTGTAAAAAAATAAAAAAATTAGGAGGGTTTTTTAGCATATATAAAGAGGTAAGTGACTGTTAAGGTAATTGGTTAACTACTGAAAAAAAATTTTTGATAAAATTTGTTGTTAAACATTCAAACAAGCAGTCAAAAAAGGGCACACAAATACGTATTTCTTTACGGTGGTTTAGAATTCTTTGGTTCTGTTCAGGGCTTCTCCATATAGTTAGTTGTGCACGTTACTGACTAAGGGAGGGACTAAATGAGGGCTGAAATCCAGCTTACACCCCACTTGTCTAGGTGAGTGCTGTGAAACGGAGCTGTGTAAACCCATTGGAAAAAGTGCCATTGTCTGTTTACACAACGGCATTCTAGGCGTTCACGGCAGTCCTTGGTTGGACTCTCCAGGTTGGTATAAATGTGGTTTGGCTTAACAAAACAAACAAAAACAAAAACAAACAAAAAACTACTTCCAAGGGTCTTTTTCACAATTTTGTAATTTTAAATAAGTGATTCCAGTTTATATCCCATGAGGGTTTAAACTCAAAATGCTAATCCCACAATAATTGTTATAAGGAGGTTATGGAAACCACCCGTAGCAACATCCAAGTCAATCCTGGTTCAGTGTAGGTCTTCTTACTCAAGGTTTCATAGGAAGTTGTGTTTATATACGTACTAGAAAAATGATGTCAATACTCGTCCAGTGAATTTGATCACCATCAATAATTGATTACAATAATCAGGCCAAATATCTCATTCACTACTTCATCCTTCATCTTCTTCTAAGTGATGGCAGTTTTTCTGTTACTTTGTCTAGACTCTTAGAAGTACTTCAACTGTTCCCTTTGGTTTTCCAAATAATCCATCTATCCTTTAATCCTGCCATCTCTGAGGTGGTTTATAACACTGACTAAACTGTTTCTTTATTCACGGAGTTGTCTAGATTTACTGATAAAAAAGTTGTTTGGTTCAGGCAGATTTTGCACTTCATAAAAATTTGTTTCTGTAATTATTTGCTATGTGAATAACTATTTGCCATGTATTCTGGTCTATTTAAAGACATCTGGCATATTTAAATGACCAGAAAGAAGACACATAACAAGTAAGAATGTAAATTTCAAACAAGGAGAGAAATAAAAAAAAGTGGTTAAGGTAATAAATAAATACATGTATGGTTTAGCACATAAGTTTGTATTTTGCATGTGTGTTTTGCACACAGTTATTTCATTAGTGGTCTGGAAAAAAAGTATTTGAATTAATCACCTCTCCCTAACATGTTTTTCTATACCAGCTGGTAGCTTGTGAAAATTTCCCTTATTATTTCATATTAGCCTCTGTAGATCTCTGTACATAAACTGTCAGAGTGCAAAGAAGACATAGAAAGAAAAATGATAATATGTATTTAGGTGTATATATTATAAGCACAATCTTATAGATTAAAGAATATGATGGAGGTCCTCATCCAATTAAGCCTAGAGTGCCAGATGCATTCCTATTCTCAACTTTCTCTGATGCACATCAATGAGGTACTATCCTTAATAGATGCAATCCATAAAAGCTCTAACTGAAAACTCTCTAAGACTAATTTGAAAACTTATGTATTTGTAAATGCTAAAAAACCTTATTTTTCTTATTACTCATGTTAAAATTTGAAACAGCCATAGAAAACAAGGAAGACTGCATTCATTTACTTTCTAGGCCAAAGAACAAGGTAGCATAGGCACTCTGCTGAGGTCCACATGATGACTCTCAACTTCAGTCCTGGACTACTTTCAAATTTTTACTTTTAAAATCTATATACCATCTGTATTATTTGCTTATTTTTTCCTTAAATGGCCTAGTTAAAAAATCTGGATATGGAGATTTTATATATATTTTGGGGCATATATTTTTTAAAGGAAAATTTATGTTACTACTATAAAGGGACAAATCACTATCACTTGTCTTGAGATAGTATAAAAGTAAATATAATGAAACTAAACCAATTTTAGTAAATTCTAGCTGGGCAGTTTTGCTGTCAAATGCTCTAAGCCCCAGCTTTACTATTTGTTAAAAGAGTAGGAGGAAGGAAGGGGATAAGAAGGAGGAAGAGAAGGGGAAAAAGAAAAAAGGAGGGAGAGAGAGAGAGAGAGAGAGAGAGAGAGAGAGAAATTGACAAGTTTGGAAGAGACATTATAGTCTCATCTGTTTTTCTAAAAGCCTAAAGACATTTTTAAGGGAAATGCATTTCTTCATATGGCATTCAAAGTTATTTAATGTCAGGTTTATCTACCACTTAGGAACATCTTTAATTATAGTAGGGGTATGGGTCCCAAATTTTTGGTAACACTGTGCAGAGTTTTCTGCCATGCCTGTTATGCCCTTCTACATGCTTCTGACTTAACATTGTTTCCATCCTTTTGCCACTTAATGAAATGGCCCCTAACCATAAAAAGCATTTGGTATCAGCCCGCAAAAATCATAGCATAATCACTCAATCTATTTATTCATTTTTTTCAGTAGACATATAAAAGGTATAAACTAAAGCAAGCAAGCGAACATTGCTACTAGGTGCAAATACAAAGATTCAGTCCCACTTCCATGCTTAATCCAATGGAGATTTATTATCCAAAGTTTTAAAATTATAATTTAAAAAAGAATCAAGAGGGTGCCTGCGTGACTCGGTTGGTTAAACATCCGACTCTTGATTTTGGCTCAGATCATAATCTCAGGGTCATGGGATTGAGCCCCAAGTTGGACTCTGTGCTCAACAGGGAGTCTGCTTGAGATTTTCTCTCCCTCTCTCCCTCTCTCCCTCTGCCCCTCTCCTCCGTGTTCTCTCAAAAAAATAAATCTTTACAAAAAATTAAAAAAGAAAAAAGAATAAAGAGAAATTGTTCCATTCCTGATATTTTTTGTTAAGCACTTCTTCTATCTGCCTCAGAAAAAAAGTGGGGGGAGGAGTTGACTCAAGATGGTGATGTAGGAGAATCCAAAACTTACCTCTCCCAGAAGGAGAAGAAAGAAAGAAAGAGGCAGAAAACACATTTGGAGAAATAATGGTAGAAAATTTGCCTAACCTGGGGAAGAAAACAGACATCCATTTCCAGGAAGCCTAGAGAGTTCCAAATAAGATGAACTCAGCAACTCACATCAGGACACATTATGACTATAGTGTCAAAAGTTAAAGACAAGGAGAGAATCGTAAAAGCATTGAGAAAAACAACTTGTTACATACAACGGGACATACATAAGACTATGTACAGATTTTTCAGCAGAAACTTTGAATATATCATGCCAGCCCTCTGGCCTGAAAAGTACTCCAAGAAAAAAAAATGCCAACCAAGAATACACCACCAGGTAAAGTTGTCCTTTATTTGAAGAAGACAAAAAGTTTTACAGACAAGCAAAAGATAAAGGAGCTCATCACCACTAGATAGGACTTACAAGAAATGATAAAGGGGCTTCTTAAAGCTAAACAAAAGGGTGCTAATTAATAATAGGAAAATATGTGAAAGTATACATCTCACTGGTAATGGTAAATTTATAGTCAAATTCAGAATAATCTGATGTTTTAAAGTGGTGCGTTAATCTCTTATAAATCTAGTATGATGGTTAAAAGACAAAGTAGTAAAATAACTATAATTATAGTTACATAGTTTTGGTTATATAGTTAGAACTATAGTTTTAGTTGTTAATGAATACATATTAAAAAGCAAAGAATTCAGAAAAATCTTCTAAAAAGAAGTTTTATAAACTACAAGAACATAGATAACAAAATGAAATTAGCAAACAATGCATGAAGAATATGAGAAGTTCAACAAAGAACTAGAAACCATCAAAACAAAAAACAACCAAACAAATCTTAGAGCTGAAAAATACAATGACTGAACTGCAGAACTCAGAGAGAGCTTCAAAAAAGATGCAACCATGCAGAAGAAAGAATCAATGACCTAGAAGACAGGACATCCAAGATTATTCAACGAGAAGAGCAAAATGAAAAAGAGTGAAGAAACCTGATGGGAACTATTGGACACAATAGCCAGAAATACTACACATATTATGGAATTCCAAAGGAGAAGAAAGAGAGAAAGACACAGAAAGTATATTTAAAGCAATAATGGCTAAAAATGTCTCAAGCCTGAGGGGAAAAAAATGGTCTTCCAGATCCATGAGGCTTAAAGGACCCCAAATAGGTTGGATCCAAATAGGGCTACACTGAGACACATGACAAACTGTCAAATTCAAAGACAAAGAATTTTGAAAGAAGGAAAAGAGAAATTAAATACAGGGAGCCCCTCTCCCCCCACCTCACATGAAGGTACAGACATGTTTCGCAGCAGAAACTCTTCAGACTAGGAAAGAATGGGAAGACAGATTCAAAATATTGAAAGAAAACAACTGTTAACCAAGAATTTTAAACTCAGCAAAGCCATCATTCAGAAATGAAAGCAAGATGAAGATTACCAAACAAAGAAAAGCTGAGGGAGTTCATCAAGACTAGATCTTCCTTACAAACATTTTCAAAGGAGGTTTGTTGAGAACTAAAAGGATGCTAATTTAGGTCATGAAAATTTAAGAAGGTAGTATAGAACTCACTGGTCATGATAAATATATAGTCAAAGTTAGATTCTGTAATGTAGTAATGGTGGTGTGTAATTGCCCTGCAACTTCAGTTTAAAAGTTAAAAACTAAATGTAGTAAAAAATAGCCATAACTATCACAATCTGTTATGAGACACACAATAAAAAAAAAAAAAAGTAACCTGTAACATCAGTAACCTAATATATGAAGGGGAGGAGAGGAGAAGTGTAAGGTATAGAATTGTTACCCAAGTTAAGTTTGTTAGTTTAAAATAGGGTGTTATATTTTTAACATATTTTGTGTAAGCTTCATGGTAACCACAAGGAAAAAACCTGTAGAAATTACACACAAAAAAATAACTAAGAAGTCTACATACTGATACCAAAAGACATCAAAATCAAAATACAGACATGCAGGATAAGAAGAAACAATGAATCTAAAACAGAGTCAAAAACAAAAAAAATGACCATAATTACCTTCTATAAATGGATTGTTTTTAAATCAAAAGAAATAGAAAGGCTGAAATGATTAAAAAACAAAATCCAGAGATATGCTGTCTATGAGATATTCATGTTAGCCTTAAAGAGACTTACAGATTGTGAGTGAAAGACAGAAAAACATATCTCAAGCAAATGTAAAAAAAATAAATAAATAAATAAGCAAGGGTAGTTAGACAAAAAGGATTTTAAACTAGAAATGGCAAAAGAGACAAAGACCATTATATAATAATAAAGGTGTCAATCCATCAAGAATATGTAACATTTGTAAGTATTTATATACACAACATTAGAATACCTAAATGTGTACAGAAAATATAAAAGAGCAATATGGAGAAATTATCAGAAATACAATAATGACTGGGAACTTTAATACCCCTTTCTCAGCTCAACCAGACAGAGAATCAGTAAGATTTGAATAACTCTATAGGCCAAATGGACCTAACAGACATACCCAGAACATTCTATCCTACAACAGCAAAATACACATTCTTCTCAAGTGCACATGAAACATTTTATAGGATAGATCATATGTTGTATTAGTGAATTCAAGAATACTGAAGTCATATCAAGTATCTTCTTCGACCACAGTGGTATGAAACTAGAAATCCATACAAGGAAGAAAACTGGAAAATGCAAAAAGACATGGAAATTAAACAACATTCTCTTGAAAAATCGTTAGATCAATGAAGATATTAAAGGGGAAATAAAGAACTCTCCTGGACAATGAAAATGGAAACAATATACCAAAACATGGGGAGCAGCAAAAGCAGTCCTAACAGGGAAATTAATAGTGTTAAAATGTATACATCAAGAAACAAGAAGGATTTCAAATAAGCAACTTAACTTTACACCACAAGGAGCTAGAGTAAGAAAAAAAAAAAAAACAGCCCAAAGATGGAAGGAAGGAAATAACAAAGATCAGAATGGAAATAAAATAGAGACTAAAAAGAAAATAGAAAAGGTAATTTAAACAAGAGCTATTTTTGGGGGCTCCTGGGTGGCTCAGTTGTTAAGCATCTGCCTTCGGCTCAAGTTGTGATCCCAGAGTCCTGGGATCAAGCCCCGCATTGGGCTCCCCACTCACCTCCCTGCTCAGAGGGAAGCCCGCTTCTCCCTCTCTCACTCCCCTTGCTTGTGTTCCTTCTCTCGCTGTGTCTCTCTGTGTCAAATAAATAAATAAAATCTTAAAAAAAAATAAACAAGAGCTATTTTTTGAAAAGATGAACAAAACTGACAAACCCATAGCTAGATTCACCAAGAGAAAAACACAGTATCAGAAATGAAAGAGATGTTACAACTGATACTACAACAAAAGAGACTACTATGAACAATTATATGCCAACAAATTGGACAATCTAGAAGAAACAGATAAATTTCTAGAAACATGCAACCTATCAAGACTGAATCATGAAGACAGAAAACAACTGAACTGACTAAAACTACAAGGAGATTGAATCAGTAAGAGAAAACCTCTCAAACAAAAGTTCAAGACCAGAGGGCCTACTGGTCAATTCTACCAAACGTTTAAGGTATACCAATCCTTACCAAATTCTTCCAAGAAGACAGAAGAGGCAGTAACACTTTGAAACTCATTTTAGGAGGCCAGCATTACCCTAATACCAAAGTCAGTAAAGGACACTATAAGAAAACTATAGACCAGTAACTCTGATGAATATAGATGTAAAAATTCTGAATAAAATAGTAGCAAACTGAATTGAGCAGCACATTAAAAAGATAATGCTCCAAGTTCAAGTGGGATTTATCCCTGGGAAGCAAGAATATTTCAATATCTGCAAAATCAAAATGAACATATCACATTAATAGGATGAAAGGGAAAAAATCACATTATCTCAATAGATATAGGAAAAACATTAGACAAAATTCAATACTCCTTGATGAAAACACTCTTAAATTAGATACAGAAGGAAGATACCTCAAAATAATAAATGCCATATATGACAAACCCATAGCCAACATCATACGCAATGGTGAAAAGCTGAATACTTTTCCTTTAAATCAGGAATAAGATGAGTGCCCACTATCACTACTCCTATTCAACTGTTCGAAGTCCTAGCCAGAGCAATCAGGCAGGAAAAGGAAATAAAAGGCATCAGAATTGGAAGGGAAGAAGTAAAATTTGCTCTATTTGCTGATGAAATAATATATATAGAAAATTCTAAAGACTATACCAAAAAACTGTTAGATCTAATAAACAAAGTTGTAGGATAGAAAACCGACACAAAAATCAGTAGCAATTCTATCCATTAACATGAATTAGGAGAAAAAGAAGTAAGGATAATGATCCCATTTACAACAGCATCAAAAATAAAAAAATACTTAGGAATATTTGGGGTGCCTGGGTGGCTTAGTCAGTTAAGTGTTGGACTCTTGATTTTGGCTCCAGTCATGATCTCAGTGTCATGGGATCAAGCCCCGTATCCAGCTCCATGCTGGGCGTGGAGCCTGATTAAAATTCTCTCTCTCCCTCTCCCTCTGGCCTGCCCCCTGCTCTCTTTCTCTCTCTCAGGGGAGGAAAAAATGAAATATCTTTACAAAGGAAGTGAAGTATCTCTATACTAAAAACCACAAAACATTAATAAAAGAAATTAAAGAAGAAATCCTGAGGAGGAAGAAAAGGTAGAGGTGTCACACTTTCAGATATCAAGCTATATTATAAAGCTATTGTAAACAGTATTATAAAGCTATTAAAAACAGGAGGGTCTGAGCATAAAAACAGACACATACACCAATGGAACAGAACTGACAACACAGCAATAAACCCATGCAAATAGGATAAGCTAGTATTTGACAAGGGAGGCAAGAATACTCAATGGAGAAGAGATAGTCTCTTAGATAAATGGTGCTGGGAAAATTTGATATTCACATGTGAAAGAATGAAACTACACCTCTCTCTTACATTACTCACAAAAACTGACAAAATGGATTATTAAGATTTAAATTTAAGATTAGAAACCACAAAAGCTCCTAAGAGAAAACATATGAACCAACTCCTTTATATGGGTTTTGGCAATTGTTTTTTGATAGGACATGTAAAGCACAAGAAACAAAATAAAAAAAATAAACAGGTCGAACAATATCAGAGTAAAAAACTTATGCACAGCAAAACAAATGATCAACAAAATGAAAAGACAACCTACAAAATGGTGAAAAATATTTGCAAACCATGTATCTAATTAGGTGTTAATATTCAAAATTAGAAATAACTCACCAATAAAAAGCATACAAATTGGAAAAGTAAAACTGTCATGACATTTGCAGATGACATTATTTATATATAGGAAACCCTACAGACTATATCAAATTGTTAGAATGAATTAATTCTGAAAAGTTATAGGATACAAAAACCAGTATTAAAAAACCTATTGCATTTTTATACTCTTATAACAAACCATCAAAAGAAATTCACAATCCTGTTTATAACTGCATCAAAAAGAATAAAATACCCAGTAATAAATTTAACCAAGGAGGCAGAAGATCTGTACACTGAAAACTTTTAAGACATTGTTGGGAAAAAAAAAGACACAAGTAAATGGAAACTTATTTTAACAGATTGGAAGAATATTGTTGGTATATCCATACTATTGAAAACAATCAACAGATTCAGTGTAATCCTTATTAAGATTCCAAAGGCATTTTTCACAGAAACAGAAGAAACAATCCTAAAATTTGTATGGAATCACAGAAGACCACAAAAAGTCAAAGCAATCTTTTTATAAGTAAGTTTACACTTGAACTCATGACCTCAGGATCAAGAGTCACATGCTCGACTGACTGGGCCAGCTAGCCATCCCTCAAAGCAATCTTAAGAACAAAGTTGGAAGCATCATGCTTCCTGACTTCAAACTATATTATAAAGCTATAGTAAGACAGTATAGTACTGGCATGAAAAACAGATACATAGATAGTAGAACAGACAGCCCAGAAATAAACCTACACATATACAGTCAATTAATTTATGACAAGGTAGCTAAGAATATACTATGGGGAAAGGATGGTCTCTTCAATAAATGGTGCTAGGAAAATTAGACAGCCACATGCAAAAGATGAAATGGGACCACTATCTTACACCAGATACAAAAACTAATTCAAAATGGATTAAAGACTTCAGTCCAATGCCTGAAACCATAAAACTCCTAGAAAAACTTACTAGCAATAAACTTCTTTACATCAAATAACAAAACCTGCACAGCAAAGAAAACCATCAGTAACACAGCAAACTACCGAATGGGAAAAATATTTGCAATTCATATCTGATAAGAGGTTAATATTCATAATACATAAAGAATTCTTACAACTAGGCAGCAAAAAAAAAAAAAAAACACCCAACAATCTGATTAAAAAACGAGCAGAGAATTTAAATAGATTTTTTTTTTCAAAGAAGACATACAAATGTTCAACCATTACATGAAAATGTGCTCATTATCACTAATTGTCAGGAAAATGCAAATTGAAAACACAAGGTAGCACCTGTTAGAATAGCTATTCTCAAAAAGACAAGAGATAACAAGTACTGGCGTAAATGTGGAGTAAAGGAACCCTTGTGCAGTCCTGGTTAGGATGTAAACTGGTACAATCATATGGAAAACAGTATAGAGGTTGCTCAAAAAATGAAAAATATAACTACCATACGATCTAACAATTCCACTTGTATTTTTCTCAAGAAAATAAAAATACCAAGTTGAACAGATACATGCACCCCATGGTCACTGTCACACTATTTATAATGGCCAAGATACAGAAACAATGAGAGTGTCTACCAACAGATGAATGGATAAAGATTTTGTGGTACACACTTACAATAGAACATTATATAGCTAATAAAAAGGAAACCCTGTCATTTACAACAAACTGGATGGATCTTGAGGGCATTAAGCTAAGTGAAGTAAGTCAGACAGAGAAAGACAAATACTGTAGGATTTCAAATAGTCAATATATTTTTTAAAAAGTAATAAAAAAAGATTGGATATGTGGTTATCAGAGGTGGGGAGTTGGAGAGAGGGAAGTGGATGAAGATGGTAAAAGGTACAAACTTCTAGCTATAAGACAAATAAATACAAAGAAAAGAATGTACATCATGATAGCTACAGTGAATAGTGCTATATGGTGTATTTGAAAGTTGTTACGAGAGTATATGCCAGGAGTTCTCATCACAAGGAAAAAAAAAACAAAAATTTTTTTTGGTATCATTATAAGATGATGAATGTTAGCTAAACTTATTGTGGTAATTATTTCACAAAATATGGGAGTCCAATCATAATGCTCTACACCTTAAACTTATAGAATGCTGTATTTCAATTATATAGCAATAAAAGTGGGGAAAAAGGAAAAAATTGGACATCAAAAACATGAAACAAGGGTGAAAGGAATAAAAGCGCAGTGCTTTAGAATGTGTTCTTTAAAAAAAAAAAGATCTTATTTATTTATTTGAGAGAGAGCACGCAAGGAGCACAAGCAGGCGGAGGGGCTGAGGGAGAGGGAGAAGCAGACTCCCCACTGAGGGGGCAGCCAGACACAGGGCTCCATCCCAGGACCCTGAGATCATGACCTGAACCGAAGTCAGATGCCCATTCCACTGAGACACCTAGGCACCTCTAGAATGTGTTCTAACTTAAGTAGTTATCAACTTAAAAGAGACGGTTTTAAGTTGTTTTATGTAGGCTTCATGGTAACCACAAAATAAAAATCTATAGTACATACACACACAAAAAAAGGAATCTACACACAACACTAAAGAAAATCATCAAATCACAAGAGAGCAATAAAAGGAACAAAGGAGTTAAAAAACAGCCAGAAAACTACAAAATGAGAGTAAGTACATACCTATCAATAATTAATTTAAATGTAAATGGACTAAATCCTCCAATCATATACATAAGTTTGGCTGAGTGGATAAAAATAAGACTGCAACCATATGCTGCCTGCAGGAGATCACATCAGATATAAGGACATACACACAGAAAGTAAAGGGATGGAAAAAGACAGTTCAGCAACACTGAATGAAAAGACAGCTTGGATAGATATATTTATATCAGACAAAATAGAGTAAGGCAAAAATTGTAATAAAAGACAAAGGCCATTGCTGGACTGACCTGTTTATCAACATTGTAAATACATATGCACCCAACATATATAGCAGATATTAACAGACTTATAGAGAGAAATAGCCAGCAGTACAATAAGAGCAGGGGACTTTAACAGCCCACTTTCATCAATGGATAGATCATCCAGACGGGAAATCAGTAGGGCAACCCTGGCCTTAAACGTCACTTTAGAGTAGATGAACTTAACAGACATATATAGCATTCTATTTAAAAGCAAAAACATCACATGCTTTTCAATTACATATGGAACATTCTCCAGGATAGATAAGTTAGGGCACAAAACAATCTTTTTTTTTTAAAGATTTTATTTATTTGAGAGAGACAGAGCACGTGAGCAAGCAGAAGGAGGAGCAGAGGGGGAAGGAGAGGGACAAGCAGACTCCATGCCTAGCACAGAGCCTGATGTGGGTCTCGGTCCCAGGACCCTGAGATCATGACCTGAGCTGAAACCAAGAGTTGGGCACTTAACTTAATGAGCCACCCAGGCACCCTGGGCACAAAATGATTTTAATAAATTTATAAATTTATTAAATATTAACAAATTTAAGAGAAGCCCTATCAAACATCTTTTCTAACCACAGTGGTATGAAACTAAAATGCACTACAAGAGCAAACTTGAAAATTCACAAATATGTGGAGATTAACAATATGTTACTGAACAACCAATGGGGCAAAACAGTTCTCAAAGTTCTCAAAACAGAAATAA
The DNA here is from genome assembly GCF_037043125.1 of Eumetopias jubatus. Classification (NCBI taxonomy): domain Eukaryota; kingdom Metazoa; phylum Chordata; class Mammalia; order Carnivora; family Otariidae; genus Eumetopias; species Eumetopias jubatus. The sequence goes on along the minus strand of NW_028274811.1, from coordinate 83,538,914 downwards.
AAAATTTCTGTAGACAAGTGAAAATACAACATACTAAAACTTATGGGATGCAGCAAAGTCAGTTCTAAGAGGAAAGCTCATAGTGATATAAATGCCTTCATTAAAAAACAAGATCTCAAACAATCTATGTTTGCACTTTAAAGAACTAGAAAATGAAATAAAGATCAAAGCAGAAATAGAGACTAAAAGAACAATAGAAAAAGATCAATGAAACGAAGAGGTGGTCTTTTGAAAGCATAAGCAAAATGGACAAACCATATGCTAGACTCATTAAGGGAAAAAGAAAACCTCAAAATTGGAAACAAAAGAGAAGATGTTACAAGTTATATCACAGAAATACAAAAAGATCGTAAGAGATGACTATGAATAATTATATGCCAATAAATTGGACAACCTAGAAGAAAATTCTTAGAAACACACACCTTATCAAGACTGAATCATGAAGAAATAAAACATCTGAATGGACCAATACTGGGGAGGAGATTGAATCAGTAATCAAAAACATTTCAACAAACATAAGTCCAAGACCAGATGGCTTACTGGTGAATTCTGCCCAATATTTAAGGAACAGTAATCCTTTTCAAACTCTTCCAAAAACAGAAGAGGACAGAATACTTCCAAACTCATTCATGAGGTCAGCATTACTGATACCAAAACCAGGCAAGGATGCCACAAGAAAAGAGAATTACAGGCCAATATCCCTGATAAGCATAGATGCAAAAATCCTCGACAAATATTAGCAAATCAAAATCAGTAATATATTAAAAGGATCACACACCATATTTAAGTAGTATTCAAGAGAAAGGGATGGTTCAACATGTCCAAAATCAATGTAATACACCATATTAACAAAATGAAGGATAAAAATTATATGATCATCTCAATAGACAGAAGAGGCCTTTGACAAAACTTTACATGTATGCAAAGACTCTCAACAAGGTGGGTATAGAGGGAATGTACAACACAATAAAGGCCATATGTGACAAGCCCACAGCAAGCATCACATTCAGTAAAAAGCTGAATGCTTTTTCTCTAAGATCAGGAAAAAGACAAAAATGCCCAATCATGCTGCTTTTATTGAACATAGTTCTAGAAGTCCTGGGCAGAGCAATTAGGAAAGTAAAAGAAATAAAAAGCATCTAAATTGAAAAAGAAGAAGTAAAACTATCCCTATTTTCAGATGCCATTGTATTATATATAAAGACTCTACCAAAAAACTGTTGAAAATAATCATAGTTCAGTAAAGTTGCAGGATACAATATCTATAGACAAAACAGTGTTGTGTCTATACACTAATAATAAACTAGCAAAATCAGAATAAAACAATCCCATTTATAATTGCATCAGAAATAAAATGTCTAGAAAATTTAACCAAGGAGGTGAAAAACCTGTACACTAAAAAACTCTAAGACAATGATTGAAGAAATTGAAAAGGACACAAATAAATGTAAAGATATTCTGTGCTCATGGACTGGAAGAATGCATATTGTTAAAATGTCCAAAGTGTCCAAAACAATCTACAGGTTCAATGCACTTCCTATCCAAAATCCAATGGCAGGCCTCATAGCCAGCACCACCCATCAGTGCACCTGCAGCACCCATGGCCCTGCCACAATAGGAGACCATGCACAGCTTACATGGGGAACATCTCTCAAACACCTGGCTCTGGTGGTCATAGGGGATTACACTTCTGGGCTCCACAGGACATCCCCTATATAAGACCACTCTCTGAACACCTGGAGACATAGTTGAACTACCTAATACATAGAAACAAACACAGACAGCTAGGCAAAGTGAGGAGACAGAGGAATATGTTCCAACCAAAAGAACAAGAGAGAATCTAAAACAAGAAGTAAATGAAATAAATATAAACATTCTGCCTGGTAATGAGTTCAAAGCAATGGTCGTAAAAATGCTGTTGGAAGAAGAATAGATGAATATAGTGAGAACTTCAACCAAGAGATAGAAAATATAAGAAAGTACCAATCAGAGCTGAAGAATACATTAACAAATGAAAAATACAGTAGAAGGAATAAAAATCAGATTAGATGATGCAGAATAGATCAGCAACCCTGAAGACAGTATGTTGGAAATCACTCAAAATGAACAGCAAAAATAGAGAAGAGTTTAAAAATCTGACAATAGGGACAAGATCAAGCATATCAACATTTCCATTAGAGGGGTCCCTGAAAGAGAAGAGAGAGAGAAAGGGGAAGAAGATATTTGAAGAAATAATAGCTGAAAACTTCCCTAGCCTGGTGAAGGAAACAGACATCCAGGTCCAAGAGTAAAGAGTCCCAAACATGATGAACCCAAAGAGATCCAGGTCAAGACAAATTTTAATTAAAATGTCAAAAGCTAAAGACAAGGAGAGAATCTTAAAAGCAGCAAGAGAAAAATCAATTAGTGCTGTATAAGGGAATTCCCATAGGACTATCAACTGATTTTTCAGCAGAAATTTTTCAGGTCAGAATAAAGTGGCATAATATAGCCAGTGCTGAAAAACAAAAACAAAAACAAACCTCCAAACTTCCAACCAAGAATTCCCAGCAAGGTTATTATTCAGAATTGAATGGGAGATAAAGATTTAACCAGACATGTAAAAAAAAAAAAAAAAAAAATCAAAGGAGTTCATCACCACTAATTTGACGTTAGAAGAAATATTAATATTAAAGAAATACTCTTAAGCAGAATAGGTCATAACTAGAAGAAAATATATGAAAGAAAAACATCTCACTGATAAAGGCAAATATATGAGAAAGGTAGTATATCAACCACTTAAAAATCTAATAGTAAGGTTAAAAGAAAAGCAGTAAAATCTAGATCTACAATTATGAGCTAAGGAATACACAAAGAGATGTAAAATAGGACATCAAAAACCTAAAATATATGGGGGAGTAGTCAAAAATCAAGTATTTTTTGAATGTGTGTGAACTTAAGTGACCACCACCTTAAAATAAACTACTTATACGTAGGTTGTTATATATGCACCTCATGGTAACCACAAATCCAAAACCTGTAATAGATACACAAAAAATAAAGGGAAAGATATCCAAAGATAACACTAAAGAAGTTCTTCAAAATACAAGGAAAGAGATCAAGAGAAGAAAGAAATAGAGAAGAACTACAAAAACAATCCGGAACCAATTAAAATGGCAATAAATAGGGTGCCTGGGTGGCTCAGTTGGTTGAGCGACTGCCTTCGGCTCAGGTCATGATCCTGGAGTCCTGGGATCGAGTCCCACATTGGGCTCCCTGCTCAGCAGGGAGTCTGCTTCTCCCTCTGACCCTCCCCGCCTCTCATGTGCTCTCTCTCTCTCTCATTCTCTCTCTCAAATAAATAAATAAAATCTTTAAAAAAAAATTTAAAATGGCAATAAATACATATCAATAATTACTTTATTACTGAACTAAATGCTCTAATCAAAAGGGGGATCAAAAGATAGGGGAGTCTGGGTGGCTCAGTTAGTTAGGCATCTGCCTTTGGCTCAGGTTATGATCCCAGAACCCTGGGATCGAGCCCCGCATCGGGCTCCCTACTCAGTGGGGAGCCTGCCTCTTCCTCCCCCTCTGCCTGCCACTCCCCCTGCTTGTGCTCTCTCTCTTCTCTCTCCTCTGTCAAATAAATAAATAAAATCTTAAAAAAAAACCCAAAAGATATAAGATAGTTGAATGGATTAAAAAAGAAGACTCTTCTATATGCTGCCTACAAGAGACTTGCCTCAGAACTGAAAACACACACAGACTGAAAGTGAAGGGATGGAAAAAGATATTCCATGAAAATGGAAATCAAAAGATGAGATAGCTATACTTTTATCAGACAAAAGAGAATTTAAAACAAAGGTTGTAACAAGAGATAAAGAAGGACATTACATAATGATAAGGGAACCAATTCAATAAGAAGATGTAACATTTATAGATATTTATGCATCCAACATAGAAACACCTAAACATATAAAGCAAATATTGACAGACACAAAAGGAGAAATTGGAAGTAATACAATAATAGATAACTTTAACACTCCACTAGTAATCAATGGCATAAAATGACATCCATCAGTGGAACAGAATAGAGAACCCAGAAATAAACCCATGCTTATATAGTCAATTAATCTATCACAAAGGAGGCAAGAATATTCAACAGGGAAATGACCGTCTTTGATAAATGATATTAGGAAAACTGGACAGTTATATGCAAAAGAATGAAACGGGACCACTTACGCCATGTACAAAAATAAACTCACATTTAAGTCTTTGATTCACTTTAAGACCTGGAAATATAAAACTTCTAGAAGAAAATACAGGCAGTAAGCTCTATGACATTAGTCTTAGCAATGTTTTTTGCATGAGACATCCTCATGCAAGGACAATGAAAGCAAAAATAAACAAATGGGACTACATCAAACTAAAAAGCTTTGACACAGCTAAGGAAACCAATGAAGCAAAAAGGCAACCTACTAAATTGGAGAAGGTATTTGCAAATGATATATCCAATAAGGAGTTATTATCTAAAACATATGCAGAATACAACTCAGTATCAAAAAACCAAACAATCCAAAGAAGACATGGATGGCCAACAGGAGTATGAAAAGATACTCAACATCACTAACCATTAAGGAAATGTAAATCAAAACCACAATGAGTTTTCACATCACACCTGTCAGAATGGCTAGTATCAAAAAGAGATAACAAGTGTTGTCTAAGATGTGGAGAAAAGGGAATCCATGTGCACTGTTGGTGGGAATGTAAGTTGGTGTAGCCACAATGGAAAACATTATGGAAGGGAGCCTGGGTGGCTCAGGTGGTTAAGCGTCTGCCTTTGGCTCAGGTCATGATCCCAATGTCCTGGGATCGAGCCCGGTATCAGGCTCCCTGCTGAGCAGGGAGCCTGCTTCTCCTTCTCCTTCTGCCATTTCCCCTGCTTGTGTTCTCTGGCTCTCTCTCTGTCAAATAAATAAAATCTTAAGAAAAAGAAAAAGGGAAAACATTATAGAGTTTCCTCAAAAAAATTAAAAATAGAACTATTTTATGATCTAGCAATTCCACTTCTGGGTATTTATCTGAAGGAAATGAATGAAAACACTCATCCAAAAGACATATGCACCCCTATGTTTATCACAGCAATATTTATAATAGCTAAGATATGGAAGCACCTAACTGTTCATCAATAGATGAATGAATCAAGAAGATGTAGCACACACACACACAAACACACTGGGATATTACTCAGCCATAAAAAAGAATGAGATCGGCAGTTGCAGTCATGCTCTCCGAGTTCCTGTCTCTCTCCCCGCACCGCCCGGAATGGCCTTGCAGAACCGCGACCCAGCTGCCGCCAGGGTCGCCGCCGCCTGCAAAGGAACCAAGCCCAGCGGGGGCGCCGCCCGGGGCGCCGTGGGCAACAGGCTACAGCAGGAGCCGATGACCCTCATGATGTCTGGTGACAAAGGCATCTTTGCCTTCCCTGAATCCGATAACCTTTTCAAATGGGTGGGGACCATCCATGGGGCAGCAGGCACAGTTTATGGAGACCTGAGGTATAAGCTCTCGCTGGAGTTCCCCAGTGGCTACCCTTACAATGCGCCCACGGTGAAGTTCCTCACACCCTGCTACCACCCCAACATGGACACCCAGGGAAACATCTGCCTGGACATGCTGAAGGACAAGTGGTCTGCCCTGTATGATGTCAGGACCATCCTGCTGTCCATCCAGGGCCTGCTAGGAGAACCAAACATTGATAGTCCTTTGAACATGTATGCTGCCGAGCTCTGGAAAAACCCCACAGCCTTTAAGAAGTATCTGCAAGAAACCTACTCGAAGCAGGTCTCCAGCCAAGATCCCTGACTGTCCAGCCTCTCTCTTTGTGTTGTCTTTTTATTTTCTCCTTAGACAGTCTTTCTCTTCATTTCTGTCTAGGACTCTGTATCTTAAGCTGTGGTGTCATTTTTGTTTTGTTTCTGTTTTTTAAATTAAGTCTCTGGTTGAGCCCTTGTGATGAATATATTAAATAAATACACTGGGTTTTAAAAAAAAAAAAGAATGAGATCTTGCCATTTGTGAGAACATGGATAGACCTAGAGGGTATTATCCTAAGTGAAATAAGTCAGACGGAGAAAGACAAATACTGTATATGATTTTACTTCTATGTGGAATCTAAAAAACAAGTCAAATGAACAAATAAAACTGACTCATACATACAGAGAATAAAGTGATGGTTGCCAGAGGGGAGGGGGGTGAAAGGGATGGACAAAATATGTGGAGCAGATTAAGAGTTACTATCTTCCAGTTATAAAATAAGGCCTAGGGATCTAATGTACAATATAGGGAGTATAGTCAATAATATTATTACAACTTTGTATGGTGACAGATGGTAACTAGACTTATTGTGGTGACCATTTTGTAATGCATATAGTGAATCACTAGTACAATATTATATGTCAGTATTGTAAATCAATTATCCTTCAGTAAAATTTTAAAAACTCAAAACAAAAACCAAGAAGCAATAAATGTGGCTGTGGAGAAAAGGGAACCCTTGTGTACTGTTGACAGGAATGTAAGTTGGTGCATCCCCTATGGAAAACTGTATGGAGGAAAACAGCATGATTCAGCAATTCCAGTTCTGGGTATTTATACAGATAAAAACATTAACTCAAAAAAGACAGCTGCACTCCCATCTACACTGCAGCATTATTTATAATAGCCAAGATATGAAAACATAGTGTCCATCATCAGATGAGTGCATAAAGTAGTGTGGTATATACATATAGAATTGGAATATATTCTGCCATAAAAAAGGAAATCCTGCCTTTTGTGACAACACGGATGGACATCTAGGGCATTAAGCTAAGTGAAGTCAGTCACAGAAAGATAAAGATTGTATGATTTCACTTCTACGTGGAATCTAAAAAAAAAAAAACGCCAAAACAAAAACCATACATATCCACTTGTGCGTGTGCACACGCACACACACACACACTCAGATTGCTGGTTGCCAGAGGCAGGGGTTGGGAGTGTGGGGTGGGCTATGGGGCAAAGGTGGTCAAGAGGTACAAACTTCCAGTTATAAAGTTACTATGTCCTGGGTTTGTACAACATGGACTACAGTTAATAATACTGTATCATGTATTTGAAAAAATATAGCATGAAGCAAAAATGAAAATGTGCATTTCAGGTAATCACTCACAATCTTTATTATGGTTATCTCATTCTCATACAGCTATTCAAAACCCTTTCTAATGTGTTAATTGCTAACTTATGGAACTGCCCTCATGTCTGAAGGGGAAAAAAGCTCCCACATAAGCCTACTATACCAAAGCAATAACTTTAACACTTTCATTTTATCATTTTCAGAAAACAACCATCATTATTTTCTCATGAGGTTTAGCTACAACTCAGAATTCCATTCTATAAAGTAAAGAAGTTGAATATCCAAAAGGTTGCTGTTTTGTTTATGGCCTCACAGCTAATAGAGGGGGAATTTTAGTCATTTGGTGAGTTTATTCTCTCACCAAAACACTTTCTCATGATGGACAGTTCTGGTGCATTCCTTCCTCTGTTCCAGGTTTTCAGCTCCATGTCAGTTTATATTTATTGGTCACCAAATTTGTGGCAGGCACTCCGATAGGTAAGGATATAAAAATGAAGGACATACCTCAATACCATCTATTTAACTTGGGCCTTTGGGCCTTATCTGCCACTGTTGAGAGGGAGCATGATCCTTGGGATTAAGAATGAGGGATGGGGGGCAGTGAAACAGGGTAGGAGGGGGAGAAATACAAGGAAGTATTACTGAGTTGGCCAATGTTAAGTGTAACTGATGATGCCCCCTCCTCCAAACCATTCTTTAGGGGCTTTATAACCTTTGTTTTAGCTCATTACATGATGAGGATTGGAAGGTTGTGGAGAAAGGGGGACAAACTCATCTACCAAGATTTGCCACTTGGAACGTTGACTTCTTCACACTTTGGGGTGTCTCAGATGTGAGTGCCAAGGGAGTCTGCCTTATCCCTTCTCTCTGGGTCATCAGGGGGAGCCTCAGGTGGGAGGAAAGGGGCTTATGGTGTGGACTTAAAGTGACATGCTGCTTGGTGGCGTCAGGAGATGTTGCAAGTTGTCCCCCAGGGGGATGATGGAATGAGAGTCAGGATAGGCCAAGTGGATCAGAAGTGGTGCATGAAATGAGTCTTAACATTAGTCATTGTGAAGATGTTAGCACTCACCGTCGCCATTTCCCGGCCTCACAATGGCTAGCGGCAGTCTTCCTACAGGCCTCTCTCAGCGTTTCCCATCATGTACGGTTCCCAGCTAGAAGCCTTGCCCTCTTCCTCTTCCTCTTCTAGTAACTCTTCTCCAAGACAAAGAGTAACAACAAGATTTATCTTCACAACACTGAGAACTACCATTCTCTGTATTAGGCTTTGTCTTAGTAGGTGCTGGGAGGCAAACACCATTGGCCCTTGCCTTGGAGAAACTGACGACCTGGGCTGCCTTTGGAATTCACCTGGGGAGCTTTAAAAGGACTGCTGGCCCGGGTGCCACTCCTAGAGACTGATTTAATTGGACTGGGGTACAGCTCGGGCATTAGGATTTTTAAAAGCTCCCATGTGATTCTTTTGTGCTGATACAGTGTTGCAGCCTGTGATCCAATGGCAGAGAACAGGCTGCAATGTAGCTAGAGGATCAGAAACTTCAGTGCATCAGAATCACCTAGGAAGTGGGATAGGCATGCTGATTCCCAGATCCATAGCCTCCTGGGATTATGACTCACTGAGTCTAGAGTGGAGCAGGGGAATCTGCATAGTTAACAAACGCTCTTAAGAGAATTGTGTGTAGAGTGCTCGGACCTTCCAGTCTCAAGAGGATAATGGCAAGAATGGAAAGATTTCAGAGGAGGGGACAAAGGTTGTCCATAGATTGAAAACAGTATGAGGAAGTATTAAGATTATTTATTCCAATGACAGCGCCAAAGAAGGATTTTTTTCTAAAAAACGAGGCTGGAGACTGTACCTCCTGAGGAGGAAGTGTGCTGTGTGGTGACCAGCTGTTCTTTATCTCCTCCAGGACAGATGAAGAGCAAAGGCCTTTAAACTGTACCACATGGGCTTTAGGTTATACGCAAGAAAGGAATTCCTGGCAGGGAGGGTTGTTAAGCACTGATTTAGGTTATTAAGGAAGGCTGTGAATTTTTTTTTCTCTGGAGGTTTTCAAAACTGGTATATATTCTCATCCATCTGGGCTGGCTAAGGTATTACCCTGCTCAAAGGCAGAAGGAATAGACTAGATAAATTTTTAAGCTCTTGAATGGCTTATGACTCGTGGATTTGTAACTAACAGCAACTGTAGTTAAATGTGAGTATAGGGGAACTTCCAGAATGGCAGAGTGAGGAGACTAGCAGACCATTTGCCCAGGAAAACAACCATTTAACTGATGAAAATTATTTTTAAAAAATCAAAGCTCTCGGAATTATCTGAAAGGCATATAGCAAATGGAGAAACATTTATTCAAGAAAATCTACTAAATCTCAGTAAGAACAGTGGAACTCCATGGCGTTTAAATTATGGCTCCCTCCTCTTCCTCCTCAGCTCCGTGTTTAAAACTTTCCTGGGACTTCTACACTGGGTAGTATGGCCAAGAAGACAAAGGTGTGTAGGAGTGGAGAGGAGGGGGCTCCCTCTTCCCCCAGCTCCCAGTCTTGGGCTACGTTTCCACCCTGTGCGTGGCAGTCTGCAGGTCCCGGTTATTATCTTCCCCACTCCGTGCCCCAGAGAACCCTTAGTTAGGGCAGGTGTGGCTGAAAGGCCTGAGGCTCCCATCTGCTACTGGCCGCTACTCATAGTGCACAAGCTCTACTCTGAGTGTGGCAAGCTGGGAATACTGGGGCCCCATTTGCCCGGGTCCCAGCGGTGTGGCGGTTCCATGCTGTGGGGGTGGGCGGCGAGCTGCCTCATCACCCACTCATAGAGTAGAGGTGTCACTTAGGGAGATGCAGGTCACTGTCTCCTGTGCAGCAGTGTAGAGGTTCTGCTAGGGTCAGAGGCAGCCTGTAAACAGCTCTTTGGGAGGGGACAGACTGGTATCTGAAAGAGAGCTTGCAGAATTCCAGGCCTAAGGGTGTTGTTGAAAACAATGGAGATACTGATGCAGAACAATTACAAGGGTTTGGTAGCTCCACGATACTGGCAACAAGAAGTGAAACCGCAGAACAGCCCGAAGTTTTATAAAGAAAACCATAGGAAGAGCCAAGAATAACCTTCCTGGAATCACAGTCAACCCTGTGGGTCAGAACGGCTGTGCGCCCATAAACTACATACTTACTCAGAAGCAATCAGAGGAGGAGTTGAGGCTTGATTTGAAACCATTCCCCAAGCTGCACACTGATCCATCAACACAGGGTGGAAGCCTTACGGGCACAAGGGGATTAAGCACAACCTCTGACCGAATAATGGCTGAACAATAAGCTGTTCTGGTCCAGGGGCAACTCCTAGGAAGCCAGGCTTAAAATCACATGCATCCCTGGTAGTTTGGAAGACTGTGTGTATGCCCCATACTACACCATCTCAGGAGCAGTTGGAGAGGGACCTTCCAAGCTACTAGTCCCTGGCTGATTGTGGGGCAAAAAAGTAAACCCTGAATTATGATAGCGGCCACATCCAAACCCCACACAGATCCAATGGTAAGGGGTAAAATCTAATTGACCATGGGGATTTAAATAACCTTTGACCAATAAGTAGACTCAGAAGCCACCTGTAGGAAGCTAAGGTAAAGGATAAAAACAAGGGGAAAATAATCTGAGCAGAGACACTGGAGACTGTATATTACAGGGGAAACAGACTTCACAGAGTTATCAACCAAGTCACTGAACAAATAAAAAATGATCAAGCAAACAACCATCACCACCACCTCCTGGGAGATATCAGTATCCAGAGTTGCTACAATATATTACCTAAAATATCCAGTTTTCAATAAAAATCACAAGATGTATGGAGAAACAGTAAAGCATGACACACATACATACAGGGAAAATAGCAAGCAACAGTAACTGCCTTTGAGGGGCCAAGATATTGGACTTAACAGAAATAGACTTCAAAGCATTATTAAAAATATGTTCAAAGAACTCAAGTAAACCATGTCTAAAGAGTTAAGGCAAAGTATGATGGCAATGTCTTATTAAATAGAGACTATCAATGAAGAGATTGACAATTTTAAAAGAATCAAATGGAAATTCTAAAGTGGGAAAGGACCTAAACAAATAATTCACTAGAAGGGCTCAAAAGTAGATTTGAGCTGGTGGAAGAAATAATCAGTAAACTTGAATGGGATCAACAGAGAGCATACAATCTGAAGAACCCAGAGCAAAAAGAATGACAAAAACATAAACAGAGCTTCATAGAAATATGAGACATCATTCATATACCAGTGTATGTGTAAAGGGAGCACCAAAGGAGGAGAGAGAGAAATTTCCAGAAAAAAGTATTTGTTGAGCTTCTTGGACATGTAGTATATTTTTCATCAAATTTGGAAGTTTTCAGCCATTATGTTTTCAAAATCCAAGTAGTACAAACACAGAGATAGCCATACCTAAATACATCATAGTCAAAATGTCAAAAGCCAAAGAAAAAGAGAAAATCTTAAAAGCAGTAAAGGAAAAATGACTCATCATGTACAAGAGAACTCCAATAAGATTAATAACTAGCTTTTCGGTAAAACAATGGAGGCCACAGTTGGACACCATATTCAATGTGAGAGTGTGCAATAGGAGACTGGAATTTGTAGACGTTATTCTCCAGTGACTTCACATCATGTTTGTTTTTCTCTCTATATCTTATATGATTTCCTCATTATTAACCACATTGTCATTTCCTGATAGTTTCCGAATCTTTGTGCAGGACATATTTTACTACCTCAATTAGTACAAATTCATGGACACTTTCAAAAATAGTTCTGGACCTTTCATCTCGTTGAGGATTAAATATGTATCTGTGACTCTCATTTCAGGTTGTGAGGACAAAAGTCTCTATCACAGACGTCTGTTGTTATTTGCTCTGCATCTACTCCTTCTTAGGATGGTATACCTGGTGTTCTTTTGGGGAACCATTCTCCTTCCTTCTTAGAGCAAATGGTTTATCTGAGGCTGATCTAAAATTCTGGCTTTATGAGTGGGCATATAACAGAAATCTGCTCAATCAGAGATTTTCTCTAGCCATACTGAACCCTGATAGGTTCAAGGATGGGCACACACCAAGCCATGTTACTGAGACTTAATTTCAGGACTTGGGCTAGAACAGTTGAGAAGAAGGAGATGTCATTTCATCAGCATTTCTCAGCTGTTAAGATGTAAGCCTGGAGCTGTCCATGGGCCACCAGGAGAGCAATGCCTTTGGAGATACAGGCTGACCCAGGGAAAAACAGAACTGAGAGATTGGGAGAGAGAAATCTCATCCTTACGGAATTAATTTGAACCATAATGAATCCAGTTGTGCCTTAAGCCACTTCCATCTCTGATTACATGAACAATGTATCCCTTTTTTGTGTATCAAGTTTGAGTTGAGTTTCTATGAGTTGAAACTAGAGGAGTCCTGAGCAATGATGTGCCCTTCTTCTACACTTTTCATGTATCTATGAATGTGTTCATTTTACCACCGAAAAACATAAACCTGACACAAGAGCCAAAATAGAAATAGGTACACGGAGATTCAGAAGTCTCTTACGATGATCTCTGAGAAAGCAATTCTCTCTTTTTTGGTGAATTTTTTTAAAAAAGCTGGAGTAACTTTAATAATGAACTGAAGACACCAATGCCAATTTGAACTTCTAATAGCTCACGTGTCGGACAAGGCCCAGTAGGTGATGTTGACCTAAGTGTGAACACACCACAAGTGTGCCTATTTCTCGTTAACCCTACAGGCCTGGAGAAGTGGTTGAGGTTAGGGTTGAGGGCAGGGTGGGCAGAGGTGATTAGCAAGGAAGCCCTGAACATTAACTGAGGGCCTTGTTGAGCTTATGTAGGCCATACTAAAAGATCCAAGGAGGCCACATTTAAAAATAGCGTAATGAAATTAGTACACTGCAGTCTGCCCTGAGGAGCAGACATGACCTGACTTGATGAAGCTTCACATACAAAATGGATTTTATTTTTAGGGCATTCTATCTGGGATAACAATGGCTCTGCTGATAGGAAGGTGGTGGGTATCGTTTGTCTTAGTGGCTGGCACTTATGCTTGAAAAGAACAAAATAGCATATTTAAACTGTCAAGCCCTAATTGTTTCATTAGACGGTGGTAGTCTCTGACAAAAGGAGCCAGCTAACTGCTGAAAGCAAGAATGATGAGCAGTAATCCTGGCAGGGCACTGGGGCGCTGCACTAGCTACCTCTCCTCCTTTGTTTCTTCCCAGTTCATCTCTGTTACAAGGGGAAGTCTCATTTTCTAATGTAATGACTGCTATTAAAATCAGTTAAAAGCCTTTCATGAGCTCTGTGGTAGATCTTCTACATATTTTTAGATATGAATGAACCACGGAGGCAAGTTCCAGCGTTTACATTCATCTGTTGGGTCTACGGCATCCAGTTTAATATCAATTATGCTAACGACGGATATTTATATATTTATTTAGGCCTCTGAACCCAGCAGGGTCCTAAAATGATTTACCCGTTTCATACCTCATGGATGAGATGTTTTGTTTACCTCTCACTTGCAACCACCTCTCCTTCGATGGTGAACACCACACTGCCACCAACTGCCTCTTCTCTGTGGAGAACGGAGACCCTCTTGTGTGGCAGAAATGAAGGCAGACTTTTTGGTACGCAGAAGGCAAGAACACAGCTTAATATCTTGACCGGGCACTGTAGAGAAAGCCCCAGGCTAGGCATTTATGGTAAATAAAGCAATTTCCACATATTAATTTTATAAAGCATTTATGCTCTTCCCTCTAACGCTGCACATCTGTGAGGTATCAGGGGAGAGACTGAGTGGGGGTGTCAGGAGGGGAGCGTTCTGATTTATTTCTTGCTGCTCAGTGGAATAAAGACCCACAGCATGTTTTCCATTTACACACATTTAAGAATTTAGAGGCTGCTTAGAATGAGAGAGTGGGTATATTTCATCAAGAGACATCATAAAAGCTTTCTCTAGTTTGAAACACAAAAAATCAGATCCCAGAGATTGCTATTTTTTCTCAGGTACAAGGAACCAAATGTGATTAATGCCTTTTACAAGGGCCGGAGCCACCTTGCCGCATCCAGAGAGGGCTCACTGAGGACGCCTCCTGCTGCCTGGGCCTCTGTTCTTGGCAGGGAGGGAGGGAGACTCCTTCCTCCGCTGGGTGGGCTGTGTGGACCTCTGCTTTGGAGGCTGTGCCTCTAAGTTCGGAGAGCTGATTTATCTTTGATTTGGGTTTTTAAATTAGCCTTGTTTAAAGTCTTTTTCTAAGGGCAGCTTTGCTTTTAGTCAAGCTTCACACGGCGCACTGTATATAAATTTCAGCTGAGCTGTTTTCCAGATTCAAGAGTTTAAAATGTTGAAATCCATGTTTATCATCATCCGAGCTGAGTTCCAGCAAGCTTGTCCTTGTCCGACATTGGTTTTGAGCCTGAATGGGCCGTCTACTTTATGGGTTCTTGCTTTATTGGTTCTTGCTCAATATTGAAGAGTAATGATTTTGTTGGAGAGATGCTCACCATTTAAACCCATCTTTCCTAACTTAGATGGGTGTACATAGATTAGGGGTTGCAGTAATTGAGAAGCTCCAAGTGAGAAGAGACCAGTCAGAAAATTGTGGAAAGTGTGTTAAAGAGGAAAGAGACTCCCTGAGCTGACTTAAAAACTCAAGAGGATGGACAATGCTGGTGGCCCTTCTGCCTGTTCTGGTGAGGAAGTAACTGCAAAACATTCCAGAATCCCAGAGAAACTACCAAGGAAGAAACTGCTCTTTGGACATAGTATGCCTTGTAGTTTAGAGAATGAGCAGGCAAAAGCTGACCTTTAGTCAGCAGGGCTAACTACCAGGGTGTGGTAAAACAGTTTTCCAGTGTAGTCTGTCTTACTACCAGCGTGGACAGGAATTCAGCTGCCGCTGTTTTGGGCGTGTGCTGACACAGGGCTTCCCTTACTCTTATGACTCATGGCCGTTTTCACAGACTCAGCTGCTACCCAGCAAGTGCCATGGAGATGTGAAATGTTCAAAGGCTGGAGATGGGTCCCTTGTCATTGAGAACCACTGAGGAGAGGGAAATACAGAATCTCATTTTCAAATGTTTCTTTGGTCTGACACATGTAAGAATACACTTCAAGGGCCTAATTTGGCCATCTGGTTTTCAAGGCAATGAAATGAATAAAAAAAACTTCTAGTGACGATTACCATCCCTGATTTCTATAATTTTCCCTAGAATATATTAGTAGATGCAGGGGAGAAGGGGGTTTATTTAACAATTACGGAACCAGGGCGCCTGGGTGGCTCAGTTGGTTAAGTGACTGCCTTCGGCTCAGGTCATGATCCTGGAGTCCCGGAATCGAGTCCCACATCGGGCTCCCTGCTCAGCGGGGAGTCTGCTTCTCCCTCTGACCCTCTTCCCTCTTGTGCTCTCTATCTCTCATTCTCTCTCTCTCAAATAAATAAATAAAATCTTTAAAAAAAATTACAGAACCAGTGGTTTTGGTCCTGAAAAAAAAAGGAACTTCTAGGAATTGAATAATTGAATATATTCCCAATTTGCTTTTTTTCCTAAATGCCAACAAATAGCCCAGAAACCTGCAAGCTATAGTTAGCAACATGGTTTGGATATTGAAACAAATTGCCTCACTGAAAGTGAAATTAAAATATATGGCAATAAGTTCCTTCTTAGGCCTGCATAGGACTATATATTATTGATCAAAATTGCCATCTGTAGGTTAATAGACACACTTAATTTTTACCAGCATGCACATTGTTTTCATGGATTATTATATACTGCTTATGAATTAATCAAATGTTAAATAATGTTTTGGATAGCAGCTTCTCTAAGTTTCAGGAGTTATCATCGAAGCATTGACAGTAATTCACATGCCCATAAAATTGCCAAATTGTAGTCTTGGCGATAAAGTGAATCAGGAATCTGCCATCATAAACCCTTTTGACAGGTTCATGAAACAGTCTGAGAATATGCATGGAATTATAGAATGTGGGTGCTAGATATGGACTTAAGAGCACCTAGCTTGGGCGCCTGGGTGGCTCAGTTGTTTGGGCAACTGCCTTCGGCTCAGGTCATGATCCTGGAGTCCCGGGATAGAGTCCTGCATCGGGCTCCCTGCTCAGCGGGGAGTCTGCTTCTCCCTCTGACCCTCCCCCCTCTCATGTGTGCTCTCTCTCTCTCACTCTCTCTCTCAAATAAATAAAATCTTAAAAAAAAAAAAAGAGCACCTAGCTCAACGGAGGGGAGAAAGACCTAGAGAGGCTGAGCAGGTAGCTAGCTAGAGACAGAGCTGCCCTGCATTTATCCATTTGTAGCCAGAGTTCCTTCCAAGGCCTTCTAGGAGTGTCAGCTATGAAAGGGAACAAGGATCTTACTGATTCTGTTCCAATTTTTGTGACCTCTTTCTTTTTAAAAACCCTTTTGAGTTTCATTAGGGAAAAGAGTGGTAACCAGGACCTTGTAGTGATTTTTGAATGTTATCTTTTCCAAATACTCCAATACAAAGCCTAACTTTATGTCCCAAAAGTGGGAGCAAAACAGCACAGGAAAGATATTCCACTGAGAGAATCCCTGTGCAATTGCCCCAGACCGAATCCTTCCTAAGAAATGTGAGCACTGGAGGATCTCTAACGTACCCTTCAGCCCAGGAGCCCAAGATTCCATGATAAAGCATGTGGGGAAATGTTATTTGCCAAAATGCTTTACTTATGGTCTGCTCATAATGACATTCTTCTCCCCAATCCTTGCCCACATTCACTAAATCCCCTAGTTTGCTTTTACCCACCCAGGGCATCCATCTCTGATTCTTCTGAGTATCTAATAGAAGTTCAAGTAAATTGGCCAGGATTGGAAAATACAATATAGTTTTAAATAATTCTCTGTATATTTGGGGGTTACACATTCTAGATTTTAATAATAGGGATGTTATTATTTTTTTTTTAAGATTTTATTTATTTATTTGACAGAGAGGCAGCAAGAGAGGGAACATAAGTAGGGGGAGTGGGAGAGGGAGAAGCAGGCTTCCCGCTGAGCAGAGAGCCCGATGTGAGGCTCGACCCCAGCGTCCTGGGATCATGACCTGAGCTGAAGGCAGATGCTTAACGACTGAGCCACCAGGTGCCCTAGTAATAGGGATGTTATAAAATGGCTTCAGCATAACTGCTAAGACTCAAAAAATATGAATAAGAAATACTAAAAACATGGAAATTTTCTTGTGCTTTAATATATTTACATGAAATAATAGTGTATGTAAAATATCAATGCTTCAGAATCACACTAGATGAGCTGATAGTAACATGCCTGACATCATAGAAAACATAAAATCTGGCATATCTAATGCATGATATTGAAAAACTCCATGGGTACTGGGCGAGAGGGATATTTGGAAAAATATGGCTTGATTGGCCATAATCTGCTAGTTAAAAACTCTGGATATAGACAAAATGTAAATAATTTCAGAGTGGTAGGATGCATCTCATTTAAAAAAAAGTTACTCTAATATTGTTCAGGGCATGGGGGAAGATACTGGAAACTATTGAGTAAGCTGCATATACAGAGTTTTTTATTATACTTTTCGTCTTATGACTCCCAGGTCTCTCTCCCAAAGTCTTCTCAGTATCGCTTCCCTTTGTGTGCCAGACACTAACAATGAGACATCTTAATTGTCATCTCAGCTGTAATATTTTTATTTATTTATTTTAAAGATTTATTTATTTTAGAGAGAGAGAGCACACACAAGTGGGAGGGGCAGAGGAAGAGAGAAACTCAAGCAGACTCTGCACTGAGCACGGAGCCTGATGGCAGGCTTGATCCCATGACCCTGAGATCACGACCGGAGCCTAAACCAGGAGCCTGATGCTCAACGAACTGCACCCCTCAAATGTAGTATCTTTTAAATGAAACTTCTCTTGCCTTTGAGCTCTGTTTTCTAACTCCGTTCATAAAGGTCTTCTCCAGGTTACCCACATTTGAAATCGTGGAGTTACTCCCGACTTAGGCTTTTGTTTAATCAAGGAAACCAGAGGATTTTTCTAAGAATTGACTCTATTCTTTACTCATCTTTTGAAAATGTTATTGTTATTTAGACTGATCTCTTAAATAACCCTATTGGCATCTCATGTCAAGAGACATTCATTGTTCACCTTTCCTCTGAATCCGTTAGTTCAGTTCAAGACATTTCTCCATGTAATTTTGCTGAATTTTACCAAACTTATGTCCTTGCTCTTCTTCTCCTCTAAACCTTGACAATAATTTATACCAGAAAAAACTCCACTAAATTATCGCCTATCTTACGATGTTTGATGCTGTTTGTACGTAGTATAATCTTCCCGTGGAAATGTAAGCTCCTGGGGTGCAGAGATTGCCTCTCATTGTTATTCTAAATTTCCTGCAGAACCTAGATGGTGCTGGGGTAGTAAAAGGTACGCTAAAACAGTACGTATTGATTTCATATTTACTGAGTTATCAAAAACAGCATTTAGAATTTCCATGAAAATGGTCTTCATATCTAGTTTGAGAAAATTCAGGGTGCACTACACATTGAAAAAAATGTATGTTTGAACTTTGACTATTTTTGCTATTTTCTTGTATTCTTTGCTGAGAGCTGAAGATAACACCTAAGGAGGCAAATGTGAGGGACTAATGCAAGTTTGGTGAAAAAAATAAAAGTTTCGAATTTCTGTGATATTTGAGAACCCTCAGACAGTTACATAAATACATTTTTGTTTTTATCTTGAAATCTTTGGCATTTTGGCCACTTCAAGCACGGATATTATTGAGGTCATGTCAGATTACATATTGAGGGACCGAGAACTGATATATGTCAACAAGATTCCTGATAGATGAAAATTGAAAAACATAGTGATAATGCAAATGTTTTCAAATTCTCTCATGTCCCATGCTGCGTTGAGGTTGTCTCCTATAACTGATTATGTACATTAACACAAACAGCTTTATCAACATTTTAAAAACTCAGTTCAGTGGTATAGACATCCAGAAAGAGAAGATGAGCAATGATGCATCCAATTCACAATAAATCTGTGTGAGACTTTGAATTTTAGGCAATAACTATATTTATTTTTATTGTATTTTTTATGAGGAGCTTTTGGAAAAGCTTATGTTCCACGATCTGATGTTTATGGTCAGTTCAATCTTTCTTTGAGGATGAGCTACACCCATAAAGTAAGCCATGACTCATCCGGATGCTTATGACTACATGATGCTCATTTGTAAGGTTCAGATCTTTACAACCTTATGGACACACCTTTTCTTGACAAGCCTGAGATGGCTGGGCTCAGTAGAGATGTGAGGATATGTCACTACAGGCTCAGGAATGAGCACGCTCTTCCATTATCCAGGCTGACCTCAGTGTCTCTGGCTATATAAACTAGTCTGTCTGCTGTGAATATTAATCACGTGGGCTTTAAACTTGGGAGTCTTTTAAAAGAGAAGCTTCCCACTCCTCAACAATAACAAACAATTTAACATTGTGTTTAGCAACTTGTCAGCTACTCCATCTCTGTCAAAGGCATCTCTTTGGTGATTATATCTCAATTATGGCTGGGCCAGTTTGCAGTGTGCATTGTATAGAAGTGAGGTGTCCATAAAACAATTTAATAGCACTTCTTAATTGAAGAAAAAATGAAGAGAGGGAGAGAAAGGGAGGGAGGGAGAGAAACAGAGACAGAGACAGAGAAAGGAAAAAATAAAAAGATTATAGTCAGCAACCCTTGGGCACAACCTTTTTGCCAGGAGCTTCTAAGAGCTTCATGTGGATTGACTCATTCAATCTTTACAGCAACCCTATGAGACAGCTACAATTATTATCTTCATTTTTTTTTCTGATGAGGAAATTGAGGCATGACATGTAAGTACAGATTTAGAATTGGAGCCCAGGCAGTCTGACACTAGAGCCCAACTTTGCAACCTCTATGGCATATTTCCTCTCTACATAAAAATTGCCGATTGCTCTTTTAAAAATAGTCGTAGCACAAATAAATAGGGGTTTGAATTTTCTGTCTGTTTAGGCATAGTTCCACAAAATGCTTAGACAATCTATTGAACGTTGAAATATTTCCCCAATCATTTGATCATGAGTCCACGAAATGGAGTTATTTCGTTGGTGGCAGGTGGAATGAACTGACAGTTTTCACACAATGGGGAGACAGTGAGTGTCATCTGAAATTTCATAATAGTTAAGAAATGCAGGGGCGCCTGGGTGGCTCAGTCAGTTAAGCGACTACTTTCGGCTCAGGTCATGATCCCGGGGTCCTGGGATCGAGCCCCGCATCAGGCTCCTTGCTCTGCAGGGAGCCTGCTTCTCTCTCTCCTCCCCACTTGTGCTGTCTCTCACTATCTCTGTCTCTCTGTCTCTCTCAAATAAATAAATAAAATCTAAAAAGAAAAAATTTAAAAAAGAAATGCAACTATTTTGTGGGTTCAATTGGCTTCTTTTCATCAAGATCTTATTCTTGATCACTTTCCTAATTTTATTTTAGAGTTTCATGCAGATGTGCCCAGTCTTTGTAAATGTCAAAGCATTAGCCAGCAAATATTAATTGATTAAATGTTCACTTCCCCTCCTGATGCACATGTCTAGAGAGTAGGTCATGCGGGTGTTTTACTGAGGGTTGATCGGTGGAATTAGTTATTCAGCCAAAAGTAAAGGCTAAAGCATGAATATGAAGTGTACAATGTTTTATCTACAGCTCATTGAAAAAATGGTTTGGTTTTGATAGTTAATATCTGTTCATGTAAGCTTAGAAGAGCAAAATCAGAAGATTAAAGATTTCGTTGTCTTGTATGAAATTATTTCCAGGCATCCAACAAAAATGAGTACAAAGTCAACTATGGTGAAAATCTGTTGTTTTGCTGCTTAGCATCCAGGTTATACATTGGTAGAACTTCCTCTCACGCGATTTTAGCTCATGGGAACCTGGTAGAGTTGACTGCATTCTCAATTCTAGCAGTAGAGTATGTGACCCAAACCTAAGCTAATCAACATATCACATTCCTTTAACACTTACATTCAAATGCAACCTATATCAGTCCATCAGGATTTTGAGGAATACGTGGAACACTTATGAGTCTGTAGCCATGGGACCTTCTGGCAGGCAGCTTGATGTCATGAGAATGGAGCCAACATAGAGAACATCGAGTTGAGAAATGATGAAAAACAAAAACGAAAACAAAGCTACTAACAAAGCAATCATGGGTAAAACCATCCCAGCTCTGCAGCATTCCTTGCTTAAATCCAGAATACCTCTGTCTAATGCAATTACGTGAGCCGGGAGATTTCATTTTTTTGCATAAGCAAATTTGAATTGGGGCTTCGATAATTTGCAATGGAAAGGATCCTAAAGACGAAAATAAGTGGAAAAGGAAACAAAGCAATACATTTCTTAAAAGATATTTAACTTCCCTATTGTGACATCAAGGCATCAAAGTTCGGTGGGACTATTTGAAGTCATCTTCCTTGATGTTTTATTGTTGCTGTTGATTTAGCAGACACTACTTGGGCCCAGCAGGAGCTCTACTTTTAAATTGCCACGAATCTCCCTGATGACACCTGCCAAAGACGTGGACATAGAAGGCTATATTGGTTCCAAGTAATACTGAGCTCCTGGCACCTCTTCTGGGGACCTGAGAAAGGCTGAGTCAATCCAGAGGCTAAGCTGAGCCAAATGTTTTATCTCACTTGAGTATTTATACTACAGGATAGAATTATAACAAGAGAACAATGAGCACTTGAACTGCAGGTGGTGTTGAGTCTGGAGATAATTTTCAGCTATGTTCAAAGTGACTAATACACAGAAAAAGCAAGTTTGCAGAAGGAACATCAAGAAAAAAAAGGAGAAAGAGAGAGGAAGCAGCAGCCCCAGAAGGAAGAAGACAGTGACGACCACCACTTGGGGCTCTGCAACAGATGAAAGAAACCATCTCAGTTTCTGACTTCCCAGTTTCACTGCTTCGGTAACTTGACTGAGTGTCCTGCTTGTCTCTTCACCCATTCGTTCACTTGTTCATTTGTCCATTTAACAAATAATCATTGAGCAACCTCTTTGGGGGCTCTGTGTTGTTCTGTTCTAGGTTCTACAGATACAGTGGTAAACAGACAAAGTTCATACTTTTGTCATGCAGCTCAAAGAGAGAGAGAAGCAGAACTGCTTTGAAGAAAAATGTAGAATGGTCAAAGGCCAATGACCCGGAAATATATGTGCGGGCGATGGTGTTTTTATTGGCTACTGAGGTTTGAGTTTCTTTGGTGACATTCGACAGTTGAAGGCAGTGAGAAAGTAGGCTACCGTGATAGCTAGAGAAAGGGAGTTCCAAGGAGAGAGCCCAGAAAACGCCAGGACAGGAACAAAGGCGAAGAGCAAGAAAGTCAGCATGATTGGAGCAGACTATGCCAGGAGACTGGTAGAATTTGAGATCAGTGAGGTATGTAGGTGGGAGAGTACGCCTGGCTTCGAAGACCATGCTAAGGACATTACGGACAGGCAAATTGAAATTGCTTGGGTTTTCCAATAATAATGGTCCAGTAATTGTTTCTATTTACCTAGAGCTAGCTTGGGTAGGTTTCTGCTTCTTGAACATCAACAACCCCGGACTAGAGTAGTTATAAAACATTTTTCATAAAAGAATCATCTCTTTCTAACTCATTATCATGTAAAACCCCTTACATACATAAGAGGTGAGAGCAGTGCTACTGTTGAAAAATTATAGTAAAAGTTCATTTTTGTAACATTTGCTTACTATAAAGCCAAATTAAGAGAAAAATGATGCTGTTTTAATGATCACAGAAATGTGAACTCTGGGTTATAGATGATAGATGCAGTCTCAGTCTTCAGTTTTATTTTTGTATTTTGCTTTGTTTGTACAATATTAAAAAGAAAATCTTGACTCACACCAATAAATAGGTGCAAAGGGTAATCAATTTTAACAGCTCACCTTGAAATCTCAGGATTTTCCTCAATAAACTGACCTAGAAACTTGAAAGTGGGGCAATGGTTAATTATCTTTACAAATTTGGATTCTTATCAATATCTAACATACTTGCATTCTTTATGATGAATATAAAAGGAAGGCAATAAACAAAGAAAATGTGAAGATTACTTACGTTACAGTATGACATGATGTGTGTTACACTTCTTCATCATTTCCTAGCTGACACATGCTGTGGCTGGAATGTACATCCCAGGTACCCCAGACGGATCTGGCTGAGTCTGGGCTGCCATGGACCGAGAACAGACAGCCTGTGCTACACTAGGTATTTCCTCAAATCATTTTTCACAAAGTGCATGTAGGAAGGAACAAATTTATTGAGAGGCCAGGTCAGAGCTACAACCTACTTTATCAATAATCCAATTTCAAGAAGTTCAAATGTATGCACAGAGATCATTATGAGGCCTGTACAAACATTTGTTAACCTGTATGCATAAATTATCATGTTGGTAGGTCATTTCCAAAGGGCTAAAATTTGGCATAAGACATTATTTGACTGTATTATTTGCTTTACTGTATCTTTTTTTTTTTAAAGATTTTATTTATTTATTTGAGAGAGAGAGAATGAGAGATAGAGAGCACGAGAGGGAAGAGGGTCAGAGGGAGAAGCAGACTCCCTGCTGAGCAGGGAGCCTGATGCGGGGCTCGATCCTGGGACTCCAGGATCATGACCTGAGCCGAAGGCAGTTGCTTAACTAACTGAGCCACCCAGGCGCCCATGCTTTACTGTATCTTAAAAAGAGTTTCAAAGTTATTTGAAAAATTAAGTTTTTAAATAAAAAAACTTGCACAACGCAAAGCTTCTCTGAGGAATATCTGAATAATTCTTTGAAAATGATGAATCAAATTAACCCTCAGTATCACAGATGATGAAATTATAAGCCCAGTGAGGGAATTTGGGAAGACAGAAGAGGTCTAAGCTGAGAACACAGGTCTTCCTGTCTCATGGCTTGTGATTCTTTCCACTTGAAACACTGCTATTTTTTTTTCTTGGCACCAGATAATGAAAGCATGTCAAAATTTTTGACCTTTTAAGATTATTTTTCAAGATTTCCAATATAGTTTATGAAACATATTGTAACATCTTTACATTTATTTCTATGGTGCCTATAAAAGGATGCTGAAGTCCAGAATGAACTTCTAGTTACTAGAAGTAGCTTACATTAAAATACTTATGTAGTAGGAAAAAAGCCAAAACCCCCAAATCTCTTTACACCAAATCAGACACCTGTTTCTGAGATGAAACATACTGGTCGGTGTCACCCACTAGTATGTAATCTCCACAGGGTAAGAACACTTTCTGCCTTGTTTATTTTTGAATCAGCAGCTTATAGAACAGTGTGTGGCACATAATAGGTACTCAAGTTTTGTTGTCTTTCGGCAATGAAACCAGAGAAAGCAGCTCAGGACTTAATGTCCAGTGGCCTTAGCATGAATGAGTTCATAAATTAAAAACTATAAGGTCCAGCTTTGTTGAACGTTGCGGGGGTCAGCCTAAGTTCTTACAATATTATCAGTTAATGTGTAGATTCAGATCTTAAAGATTTTTCCTATCCAATTTTAAACTGTTGAGAGACCACTCTTACCTTTAAGACCTTTAAAGTTTCTCAGGTTTTCTAATTTAGGTGTGATGAAACTGCATTGTTAATAAACAATTCTGATTTTAATAGTACCTCCATTTCACTTAAGAGTGTTGTTCTGAAACTTCCACTATTAATGGCTAGACATCTTTAATATTAAGGAGCAGTAGACCGATTTGTCTTAGCTGATTGTGGTTGGTGTGGATGTGTAGGTGTATTAAGGCTGGCCCATTTTTTTTTTTAAGTTTTTATTTTAATTCCAGTTAGTTAACATACAGTGTTCTGTTAATTTCAGGTGTACACTATAGTGATTCAACACTTCCATACATCACTCGGTGCTCCTTGGTGCTCATCGCAAGTGTCCTCCTTAATCCCCATCACCTGTTTCACCCAACCCTCCACCCTCCTCCCCTCTGGTAACCATCAGTTTGTTTGTAATCAAGAGTCTGTTTCTTGGTTTGTCTCTCTCTCTTCCTTTTTTATTTTTTTCCCTTTGCTTGTTTGTTTTCTTAAATTCCACACGAGTGAAATCATATGGTATTTGTCTTTCTCTGACTGACTCATTTCACTCAGCATGGTACTCTCTAGCTATGCTGGCCCATCTTCAATGGATGCCATGGATAACCCGAGTTTCATTTATTCAATGACTAATTTATTAATTAATTTCTTTGCATTATTTGGAAGCCGGGTATATGTATAGTAAAAATTAAAGATGGGAAAAATTATAGAATCAAAACTATATTTACATGTTAATCATATCCAGTTGTTACCCCAGGCTGTCAGCTTATTCAAAACCTATCTCTCTTTCTTGCTTAAAAAACAAGAACATGTCTTTTAAGCCTCCCTTTGTTTGGTATTATGGATATCACTGATTTAGTGTGCAGTTTACTTTGCCTCTGAGATTGGCTCTTCCCTTTCTTCCTTATTCCTCGGCTGCCACTCCTCATCCTAACAATGGTCCTTCATGCCTCTGTGCCAACAATGCCTTACTGTTGTGCTCATGGGTTGGATTAGTGCCACGGGTGAAACTCGGAAAACTTTATGGAAGTGCTGACACCCGTAAAGCTCCAAATGGAAGAACATAATAAGAATATGGTCTTACATTTCTAGGGGCTGTTCAATCTCATAATGACAGTGCTAGTTTTCCTCCTTGAGTGAAGTGGCCACTGCTTCTCTGGTGAATGATCCCATCTGAACTGTGGGAAGGCTGAACTTGGGAAGAATGATAGCCAACGCTTAAATATGGTTGCTTTTTGGGAAAAGCCCATTGTTGTGAGTTGAACTGTGTCCCCTCCATCCCCAAAAGATGTGTTGAAGTCCTAACCCTGGATACCTGTGAATACGAACTTACAGGCCGATAAGGTCTTTGAAGATGTAATTAAGTTAAGATGAGGTCACGCTCAATTAGCGTGGGCCCTGATCCAATGACTCGCAACACCAAAAGATAAGAAAAAGGCCTGAAACAGATTCTCCTCTAGAGCCTTCCTTAGACAGAGCTGGCCTGGCTGGCCTCTTGATTTCAGACGTCTGGTCTCCAGAACTCTGAGAGAATACAACCCACCCAGTTTGTGGTAATTTGTTATGACAGCCCAAAGAAACGAATACATTCATGAAGATAAAAATGTGGATGACCTGAAGATAATGAATTTTAATGTTTTTAATCATTATATTCTGATCTCTTTCCCAGTAAAACTTTAGAATGAGTTTCACAAACTGTATATGTTTTCCATGTATTTTTCCTTTCTTCCTCTATTATCCTGCGGTCAGGAGCAAAACCCTCCTCTCCCCACACCCACCTAGCTGACTTACGTGGCACCCTTCTGGTGGCCCTTTTTGGAGTTGTCCTCTAGACCCTGATGGTCCTCTCCCTTAGCGATGCCCAAGCTCAGTACTGCATGTGCTGGCTGGCTCCCATTACTCCCCTGCTTCCTTCTCCTCTCCCCTCCCTATCAAACAGACCTGCCTGGCGTCACATTCCCTCAGAACCTGGAGCTCTGCCAGGAAACATGTTATCTGGTCTGTTAAGCAAACGTTGGGTCACTGTATAAATGACCATTACTGAGTTAAGATTTAATACCTCACAAGTAATGCCTTTGGTTGAATAAAGTCCATCTTCAGACATGACTTTGGCAGAAAAAGTAAGGCAAGTAGTAGAAATTTCATGATGGGGAGAGTGTGGGTGACAGGGAGGGCAGATATCTTGGTACAAACATACCTGTCATATCTTTCAGGTTATATCACGCAGCTAACCGCCTACTGTCCCCTGTTTTTGAACTCTGCTGGTGGGAGTTCAAGTATTGTCCCAAGGGCAGGCTTACAGGAAGAAGTACCCAGGAGCCTAAATAGAACACACTCTGATAATTGCCTCCTGAACAGTAAGAGCTTAAATTGAGTTCGCTGTCCTTGTGCTGTTTTTATTTTACTTTCTCCATAACTGGACACTTTTTTACAAAATTTCTTCTCTGTGGGGTGCTTCTCTCTACCACCAAATGATATGAATGAAAGCACCCACCCATGTAACGATAACATATGAAACCCCCTGTAGAAATGATATTCTAAGTTTCTTTAATTTCTCAAACACCCAAATAGTTACAAAGTCGTGTGAATAAACATATATACACATCTATCTATCTATATCTATCTATCTATTTATCATCTATCTTATTATGCTTACATGCCACGAGTCTATAATTTTATACTTTGAATTTTTTGATTTGAATGAGCAAACTAACAGATTTTTTTTCTGCCATTGTATAGACAGACCAATTCAAGGGATAGATGTCCAAAGCTAATTGCTTATCTATTGTGACCTAGTCTTACACAACTTTGCATTTTTCACTTCTGTTTTCTGGGGTCCAGGTGATTGAATATCTGTCTTTCCTCATTGAGCACCCACTCAGGAAATAGCTCCATGAGTGTAGTGCCTCAGCAACAAGATTTAAATAATGACAAGTCCTACTGATTTTCTGCCAGAGTAAATAGCTGTAAGTAATTTTTGAAATAATAGTGCGGGACTAAGTGATCACCCTCGGTTAATCAATGTGAAAACATCCTAGAACTTACTCAGGTCTAAAAATCCAGAAGGTATCAATCTTGAAAGGAAGGTTTTTTTTTTTTTCAGGTAAAATGCTAATTTCCTTCTATTTTTGTTATAGCCGACAGCAATCCTAGGGCTACTACAAAAGAGTGGATAAAACTAGAGTCTTCCATAAAGGCAAATGTGTAACAGCACGGACTCTGGAGCTAGAATGTTTGAGTTCAAATCCCAGTTTCACTATTACAGGCACTGTGTCCTTGGGCAAATGACTGAACTTCTTTTTCCTTGCTGTCCTCATTCGTGAGATGGAGATAATAATACTGCTTACCCCACAGGGTTTTTGTAATGATTAAATGAGTTGATATACAGGAAGCTCTTAGTATAGTATCTGGCACATAGTAGCACTCAGTAAGTGGGAGCTGTTGTTTTTATTAACATCCTGAGTTTTTCTTGATTCAAAAGGGAAAACCCGACAGACTCCTGGGTAAAGCTGGAACTGGGAGCTGAAAGACGATGGTCAAGTGCATTCTTGCTGCTAAAAATGAAGGCTGCTTCTCGCAAAGGAAGGTTTATGGTAAGATGTCCTGAGGGCCTTGAACAGTATGGCAGAGACCCAAACGGACAAGAGCAGAGCAGCTGATGGGGACCCTGCAGCTGCAGCCAAGGAGTGGTTTCTCTTCTAGTGGTAGTGGCCTGAGCTGATCTCCGAGATGGCTCCGAGCCCCGGGGCTACGCCTGATGTGCATACAGCACCATCGACACCTCTGCTTTAGACAAGATCTTGCCATTCTGTAGGAAAAGACTGGCTTAGAAAACACTGGACAAAGTTTAAGTCTTTGCCGGTATATTGTTTTACACAATGCCCAAACCAGGCTATCAAACAAAAGGACTGTCCAAAAAGTGATGTTTGTTTCTGAGTTGGAGATGGGCCCAGGATCAGGACAGAAGATGAACCAGCAAAGAGATAAAAAGGTCAGAGTGCAGGGAGGCGGAGTCAGGAGGCAGGTCAGGTGCAGAAAGGAGATTACTGTGGAATTGTATTTTACTGGGGCATTAGATTCAAAACCCCACACTTGTAAAAATTACAGTCAAAATTGCCCTTAAAAAGCCCTTCTATCCCTCATGAAGTATAATATAGATGGTTTTGTGCATGCAACCCTACATAGTATATTTATGATATATGGAAAATAAATAGTATATAAAAATAGCACAAATGCAAAATGTAATTTTACAGCATTTTCTAGTATTTAAAACTGATTCTTCAGTGTGGATACTTGAATTCACTTAGGTCAAATGCACCTATTATGTGATTCTTAAAACCATGGCTAGACCTGGGCTTATTT
Source organism: Eumetopias jubatus (assembly GCF_037043125.1). Classification (NCBI taxonomy): domain Eukaryota; kingdom Metazoa; phylum Chordata; class Mammalia; order Carnivora; family Otariidae; genus Eumetopias; species Eumetopias jubatus. The sequence continues at coordinate 83,509,786 of NW_028274811.1, read as the reverse complement.
CTATTCTTTGGGCTGCATGTTCTATCATTTTTTCTTAGCCTGCAAACCTTTTCATGCAGGATGACACCAAAAGACCAATGTGTTTTTTCAGAAGAAAGGGAAGAGGGAAAAGGTGATGTAACATGTGGCTACTTTGCTTTCCAACGTTTTTAATACTATAGCCAGTTGAGTAGCAGTTTTAACAAAGGTACCTCTAAGAAAGTAAACACAGATATTCTCATACCTGTATCTGTTTTTAAGGGAGACTGGCAGTGTTTCCACATTTTAGGAGATTAACAGAAAAAAAAAAACAACAAAACAAACTACATATGCCATTACTTTAAGAGAGATCACCCAAATAAGTGAGCGTCTGTGCCCAGTTCTTGATTATTTACTTCCCATGAGACTAGAGATAGTTTATAAAGGAACAGACTTAAATATTGAATGAGAAACCAAATGACTGTGGGGTGATTGAGAGGATGTCAGGAAATCCCTTATCCCCCAAATCTGGTCTATAATCAATATGGAGTTTTTTGGATAAGATAGTAATTTCTTTATTTTTAAGGTTAGTCCTGCCCTGTTGTACTCGACTGTAGCCAGATGAACCCCCATTTCTCCTTTCTGGGTAATGTAAACCCGCATTTCCAACCTTCCTGGCAGTTAGGTGTGGACCAAAGAAATGTCAGTAGAAGGAATGCTTACCACTTCCAGGCCTGGACCTAAAATACCCTGCTCAGTCTTCCAAGATCTCTTTCCTATCTTGGTGATTGAGAAGGTTATGTTGAAGATGGTGCCATTACAAAACGGAAGCAGCCACAATCCCTGAGAGCTCACCCTAGGAAGCTTCCCACTCACATCAGACTGTGTGCAGATGACAAATATATGTTTCACTGTGAAGCCTTGGGGATTATGAGGTTGCTTATTATAGCAGCTACGTTTGTTTTCCTAATAGAGACATTTATATCAGAAGTTAAGTACTGCCATTAAAAAGCTAAACTAGGCATTGACTTAACTATGGATAGGTAAGTAGTGAAAGAAGTCTGTCCAGTGACACAGGGGCAAAATATTTATACAACTGTCAATAAGCTGGAGGTCAGAACGAGACCCTACTCAGCCTGCAACTCCACGGGTGATAGCTGAAATGAATCAGAGCATTAGTGTGGGCTGGCTAGATTAGGCTGTATTTTCCAAGTCACTACAAAAAGAGATGGGCTCAGGAAAGAACGGTCTGGTGTACCAGCATAAATGAAAGGGATTAGATGGAGTCCAGAAATGTTTGGTTGGAAAAGCTGCTTCTAAATCCTAAACAGGAAAAATTGCGTTTAAAAAATTGTTAGCTGAATTAAGTAATTTAGGGCCACAGATCAGATTAAGAAGAGTGTGTGCCTCCCTTAGCTATCAACTAACTGTGGCTGGTGGTTTACTGATAAGGAAGATGACCTCATCCTCCAGGTGGCAGATAGCCTCAAGATAGCCTTCATTCATTTGGAGGAGAGAGGTACAGGGTGAGAAAGCCAAGCAACAAAGCCTATTGAGGAACTGTATTTCAGAAAGAAAGTTACAAATTTACCCATTCATGGCAAGTGTATGGGAAGCCTATTAAGTCGCTGAGGGAATTGTATTGCCAAAGAAACAATGAATCTACACTAAAAGATCCCTTTGCTGAATTTTAAGTAACTCTTGGGACCTGTAGCAAGCAGATGCTGTCATTGCACCAAGCTTATTTCCTTGGCCTATCCCGGGACACAGCAGACACATCCTGTGACTATTATCTCTCTACTCTGGGGGACTTCTTTGCCTGCAGGACTTTTTGCAATTAATGCCCCAGGAACCACCTTAAATCAATGACAGGCAGGAGTTTCTGCACCTCTCATGGAAATCATGTTCCACAGTTCCTTGGAGGGTCCCCAGAGGTCTTGAGCTCCAGTTTCTCTACAAAAATCTCTCCAGTGGCCACCTACTCCTAAATGCTCCCTTTACTAACTTTCCTTCCTTCCATGTCTTACTATTCCACTAGTCTATTGTGCTTCTCGAGATCACCTCTCAGATAAGGTACTTGCAACTAAATCCTTGAGCAAGGGTCTGATTTTTAGGGAACACATATTAAGACAGATTTCCACCTTCCACGAATAGCAGGCAAGGCTTCAAATGTTCTACAGCCTCCAAAGAGGCCATGCTCTGGAACATCTCATCAGATGTCTTCAAGGAGGACAAGGGGGAGAAAAGGTTTCCCAGAGGACGGAGTCAGGGGCCTTGGAGATCAAGCAACAAAGAAGTTCGCCCAGTGAACAGAATCCAAGCCAAATTAAGGAATTGCCCCATCTGTTTAGCAGAACTTTGGGACTGGAAAGGACCACTGAGGACTACTCTCTGATTCCTGTTCTCCCTCTTTCTAAAGGGAGTGTTTATTGCAGTGATCCTGCCCCTGTTCCATCACTGTTTAGGGAATGTGCCTATCAGGAACAGATAACTTGTCTTCTCAGTTCATATGTGGCAGCAACTAGATCAGTCATATCCAGCCTTGGGGAGAGGACTGTGCTTGCCCAGAGATGCAGCATTCTGCACTTGATGCAGTAACCAGAAGATACTGTGGGAGGAATACTGAAATGGCTATTTGATTACACAGAAGAGGAATCTCTGTAACAGACTGATTAGATGTTCATCAATCCTGTTTTGTTCTCCTAAGCACAAAAGAAAAATACATTTTTAGTCTCCCCCGAGTCTCCCTTGAGGTTATTTAGGGGCCATAAAATGTGGGCAAATATGATGTGTGCAACTTCCAGCCCTGGCCATAAAATCTCCTGTATTATTGTCCATGTTCTCTCTTTCCTTGGTGAAAATGGAAGATGGTAGCATAACAAAGATGGAAGGAACTTTGATCCCAGAGCCACTACTCAGGGGAGACCTGCCTAGGGAAGTTCCCCAACTTTTTTGGACTGTGATGTGAACAACCAATAAACTTTTATTTTGTTAAGCCACTGTGATTTGGGGATTTTTTTTTTTTTTATAGCAGCTAGTATAACTCCTGAAGACTCAGAGACATCTATATTAATGTATCTATTCTTCTCTTGTTCTAAGACGTGTTTAGAACATGCTTTGATGGAGAAGGAGGCAGCTAGATCGTGATGGGATCAGCGAACACTTAGCAAGGGAGGCATTGCTTATGAAAGAGACCAGAAAGTGCTAAAAATAGACCATACATTCCTGCCTGGAAGTGACTTTGGTTCTCCACTGGGTTCTAGAGCACTCTATGTGGTATTTGAGTGTGTGTATGTGTGTGTGCCCACAGTAGAGGACCCAGACGGAGCCAGCTACAGGTAGTGGAGTAGAGCAGGCCACTTCCTTTCTACCTCTCCTGGTAGTGACCCCTTCATCTTTTTCTTTGCCCACTACTAAGCCTTCTTATTTCACTTTCAAAACTGCGCTGTTTATGACATCCGTAGTCCTAAGTATAGCTATCCAGGGTTGCTCTGATGAATCAGGCTGGCTGGGCAAGCTCTGCAAGAAGTGAAGAATTCAAAGATAGGGAAGGATCATTCTGGGTCAAGGATTCCTCTCATTCCCAGCTCACTATCAGCTAATTCTTGCAAACATGTGCCTTTTTTCCCCAGAGCATTTACATTTCAAGTGGAACTTCCAGAGGACTTCCACAGTTTCAAGAACATCTTTTTTTTTAATTGAAAAAATGTTATTTTTAACAGGTAATATATGGTAATACATTCACATGGTTCAAAATAAAAATAATACACACCAAGAAGAATTTGTATATATTCTATACCACCTCCTACACCTCCTACAAGTAAACACTTTTATAAAATCAACCTTTAATGACAAAATTCCAGGTGCCAGTAGCTGCTGGGGAAATATTTTAAGACAGAGAATGCTCCCTTCAAATTATACACTTTCACAGTTTTGTGGCCATTGATTCCAACTATTACAAAATGGTCTTGAAATTGAGAAACAAACATTGAGAAGTTGTCTCAACCCTGCACCCCACAAAAGACCAACCACTTGATTTCCAGATCAAAGTAGTTTAATTTAAGCTTTTTGTTGCTGAGCTAAACATCCAAACATTAACTCATAGCAAATTTTAACTGAGTAATTTTAATCTTTGTAACAAAGGTTTACATATTTATCTTATCCCTTCTCTTCAGACATATTTCCTATCCTTCTGCTGGTATCCAGGAACAAATATGCTATAGCGATCATATAGGTAATAATATCACAGCCCTGCTGTGTTTCCCCAGTGTGAATGCAATCAGCTGCACCAGACCTTCCTAAATTTCTTTCCTATAGATTTTTCCTATTACTTTTCTCCAAGGCAACAGCTTCAGAAATTTAACCCCTCTTTTATATAGAAAAACTAATTTGATTTGAATATAAAACCCTGAATAAATTTAGTCTTAAAGACATATTTGATATTATCTTTTCTTTGAATTTTATTTCATGTGATAGTTTCATTCCAAATTATAAGTAGTAAAAACGAAAATGAAGTTCTGGATGCTAAATACTAACCATGTGTTTGGGATGGTTGGAGGGGAAGTCAGGATCTTGGGGCTTTTGGATCTGTACGACAACAGATGTAAAGATCAAAAAGGGAAAATTAGGAGTACGAATGTAGGGAAAATACTTTGAAGTGTAAGTGTTTTTTACCAGAGGAAGCCAATTTTCCCAATTTACTCACATAACGCTGGGGTGAATAAACCCGCGGCGTACATGAGCCGACACTGAAACACTGGTAAACAGACCAACAGATGGGAGCGTGTGCTGGGCGTTTTCTGCCTCCTCATTCTCTTTCACTATACGAGGAGCATACAAAACAACAAAACAAAACAATAAACAAACAAAAACAAAAACAGAAACAGGGTTTGGGAAGATTAATCGGGACTATTTAGAATTCGGAGTCAAAGGACAAATGGGGCCTTCTGAATAACTCTGTAGGCGAACGATCGATTCATCAGTATCTCTAAATCTCTAAGCTTCTTCACGGCTTCAGCATATTACGCAAGTACACTTATGACATATGACCGTTTCCGTCTGAATAAAGACATTTAAATTCATTTATGGGTTAGCTCTTATGACTATTGCCCAAAATTTTTAGCAGTTTTGTTAGTGCCTTTATTTAATGAGTAATAATAACTCTTTGGAGATCTTCAGAGGTTGCCTGACCTAAGAAACTCTAGGGAGTTTTAGGGCAAGAGTATCATGTGGTTTTCAGAGCCCTTTGCTTTTCATTTTTTATTTTTTTAAGAGGTTTCGGGATCAATCTGTTTCCGCTGGCTTTTTGTGAACGGCTGCACAACTTTGCCTCTTCCTTTGGTATATGTGTTCTGATGATCTCAGCGAACAACATGTTGGACTCTGTGAATTTGCTTCCATATGGAACAAGTTAGCAGCTATTTAATTTCTAAAAATGTTTATGAAGTCCACAGCCCATTGTTATTTTTAGAGAGGCTTGTTCAGATCTTTGCCAGACAGTTATTTCAAGACTCCAGAGATTCTTTATGAAACTTCCCCAGAAAACACACCACATTAAAGCTACACGAGTTATTGTAAAAATTAAAATAAAGGTATTGATTTCTTGTCTCATTCACATTAATTCTCTTCTAATAGGAGTTATTTTGTATTTAGCCACATGACAAAGAGAATTTTTTTAAGTGAGATTTGTCTATAAGCTTATGTGGTTTTATAATCAATGAGTGAACTGTATTCATAATTGACCAAAAAATGTATATGATGGTTTTAGGAATCTTGCAAGTCTGTAGATAAACTTAAAAAAACAAAGTTGATTTCAATGCATCTGTTCTTAGCATGTAAACTGAGCCTTAGAGACAATATTTCACTTATGCTGTTTCCAGGTTTCCAATATCATGGTCCTTAGGTGATTTAATTTTTCTTCTTGGCCTATTAGCTCAGAGTTGCCCATTTATTCAAGGATTTGGCACTCTTTAGTATTCAGCCTTCAACACTCTTTCTGAACACTTCTTGTGGTTGAATGTCAAACACTCACAAAAGCTGAGAGGTATTTAAATGTGAAAATGAATTCTTTTAATTAGATTTACTCTTTAATCAAGGATGCAAAATACTGTTTCTTGTTCTCAATGAAATTTAGGGGATTAAGTTGAGAACATGTAAAAGTAAATGCATCTGTTTCTTACTGTTGGAAAATCTGCATCTCTCTTCAATTGTTCTTATTTGATATTGTTCTTCTTCTTACATGATGACTTAGTAGTTGCTGTAAAGGAGTATGTGAGTTACAAAACTGCCAGGCTGGCGGCATTAGAGAATTGTACATGACGCTTATCTCTGGGTGGCAATTTAGGGTAAGACAATTGTGGAAAAAGGAAAAGCCCTGAGAAAGGAAGTGGGAAAGGAAAATGATTCATGTAAGGAAGTATAATGTGGCTCCTGATAATTTTGGAGTTTTAGGGACTTTAATAATTTTTTACACACAGTGCCTGTGGTGGAAGATATCATAGGCAAAATAGTAAATTGTAAGCTCTTTTTTTTTTTCTTTTTAAAGCTAGTAGGGATTCAATGAAGATTTTTTTCTTAAAACATTAATTTTAAAATAAAATGAATTTGTCAGTCTCAGGAACCAGTCTCTCTAAGATGAAAAATAATTTTGTTTTGATTTATGCTTTTAATATTTCACACTGGAAATGTAAAACTACAGCAGTTATTTTATAGTGACTGAGATCAGGAAATATGGAGGTAATTCATTATATTTATTATTTTTCTTTATAAAACTATAAATCAATGTTATTGAAAATTAAATGTATGGTCTACTGTGAGGGCATTTTTGAGGTATAACAGTACTTTCCATAAAGCTTTCTAGGATCTGACAGAAACTTGAATTATTCATAAAAGCCTTGGATTTTCCTTCAACCTAATCAAATTAATAAAACAATTTCAATTCCAAAAGCTATTAATGCTCTATGGAAGAGAGCAAAAAGCATGAATTTATCTTCAGTTTCTTTTTGAATTTTGTATACTTCTGGGAATTACCAAGACCAAAAAATAGATTAAAAAAAAAAAAAGGGCATGGTACTGAGTATTATCATTGCTACTTGGCTGTATAATACAGTAGTGGGATAATTTTTGTTCTTCCATTATCACTGTACTTTCAGGGAAGACTATTACTTGTAGTCCCCCGGAGGATCTTCTGAACTCCTTTTTTAAGGAAATAAAAAATAGAGAGAGAGGCATTCTAGTTTTTGAGATTGATTACCATCCTATATGCAAAATATTTTGAAGACCCTTGTAAAACAGAATCATAACATGTGATAAGACAAATATGGACAGCTATATAAAACAAACACAGAAAGGAACAGAGGTGCTATATCACTGGGCATAGGTAGATAAACAAATTCTTTAGTTGGTCACTGAACTGAATTGATTTGAAATTTTTTGGTATCTAAGGCAAGAGGGAAATAAGTTCATCACCTAACTTTCATTGCCTAATCCACAAGCAAGCATGCACATGGAGAAAAAACTTAGGATGTAAATTCAAAGAGAATTTTTTATGTGGATCCTTGTATGGGGACTTTAATAATAAAGTAAACAATGTCTTCAACTCTAGCTTCATCTAGAAACATTGTTCAAATTGACCCTTCTGGATTCAGTCCTCTTTGAAAGCTGAGGATATAATATTAAGCCATTACTCAACGAAGGCATTCCTTAAGGGGGCTCAGATAATAAAGTGTAAGTATTCTACTTGTTGAAGATCTGGCTTAATACAGGCATAGAGCTGAGGGAATCTAGAAAAGGAAGTGCTTTCAAATCCCCTGGGCAGTCTCTATCAAATTTCAGATGCTTTAAGCAGGCCATTCCTAAGTGCTGGATCACAGTCAATTTCAGGATACAATTCTGAACCAGAAACCCATAGACGGGAGTGAGACACAATTGTTCTGTTATGAGAGTCTAGCTTACATTCTCATCCAGTCAGAAAGCACGGTGTGCTTTAGCAAAGTCATGGGCAGCTATAGTGCTTGAAGATAGGGCCAATATATTTTCCAAATCTTGCTATTTGCCTAGCTAATGTAACCGCAGAGCATGATGGATTTGAATTAGCCAGAAAATGTTTATTCTACCTGTGGAAAGTCCAGTTTCTAAGCAGAACTACATTTTGATAACCTTGCCAGCAAGAGTGAGCTGCAAAATACACATAACATACCTAAATCTGTTGAATGGTATTATTTGAAAATGTCTTTAAAACATTAGAGGATGCCTACCAGATGTTACCAATTTTGATGTAAATGAGACCAAGCAACCCTTTTTGATTTTTATGAACTGATGAGTCCAATGCTTAAGGCCTTTATTTGTTTTATCGACAGAGAAAATTCAACTGTTTGGCTAACATAAAGAAGGATGTTTGGCATCTTGCTTGCTATAGCAGGAGGGAATGCAGTGTATTCATCGAATAGCTCTCCCATATTGTGTAGGTAAAAAAAATAAAAGCAGTGAGGCCAGGATGTAGCATTCTTGAAGACCAATTTCAAATTAGACAACTGCTTGTTATGATGCCCATATGTCTCTCGTACACTCAGAGTCTAATGATCATATCAAGTTTGGGCTGTTTGTCCCACAGGCTGAAGAAAGATGGGTGAGCAAAGAGGGGCAGGAGTCAAGATACTGGAAGCTGAATAATGGTGTTAGAAATCAGTCAGGCTTTGAGCTTAAAGGGCATTGTTCATTCTTGTTCATCAAGAATGCAAAGAGTGTCTATTTGTAAAAGTTGGCTATTCTGGGGTGCCTGGTTGGCACAGCTGGTTAAGTGCCTGACTCTTGGTTTCGGCTCAGATCATGATCTCAGGGTCCTGAGATCAAGCCCCACATCCAGCTTAGCACTCAGCCCAGAGTCTGCTTCGGAATTTCTCTCCCTCTCTGTCTGCCCCTCCTGCTCATACTCTCTTTCTCTCTCTCTCTAAAATAAGTAAATAAATCCTAAAAAAAAAAAATGTTGGCTATTCTGAAGGAATCTAATTTTACAGGGAAAAAAAAACCCACAGCAGGAATAAAGTAGAAATAGTTCTCGGGAAAAGAGTGGGGTCTTTCAAAGTTATTAAAGTAATTTTATCTAGGACTTTGTCTTGAATACTGTCATTGGTTTCCACCAACTAAATAAAATATGCAGTTATGTGAATTTACTTATTTTTAATTTTTAAAAAAAATTAAAAAAAATATTTTTATTTATTTCTTTGACAGAGAGAGAGAGAGAACCAGAGAGCACAAGCAGGGGAATGGCAGTGGGAGATGGAGAAGCAGGCTCCCCACTGAGCAGGGATTCCCAATGCAGGGCTCAATCCCAGGCCCCTGGGATCATGACCTGAGCCAAAGGCAGACGCTTAACTGACTGAGCCACCTAGGTGCCCCCGTTGTGTGAATTTAAATGGAGATTTATGTTTCTTTTTTTTAAATTAAAGGTTTTTATTTATTTATTTGACAGAGAGAGACACAGCGAGAGAGGGAACACAAGCAGGGGGAGTGGGAGAGGGAGAAGCAGGCTTCCCACAGAGCAGGGAGCCCGACACAGGGCTCGATCCCAGGACCCTGGGATCATCACCTGAACCGAAGGCAGATGTTTAAAGACTGAGCCACCCAGGTGCCCTGAGATTTATGCTTCCATTAATTCCTTGTCAAAAGTGAAATTATAAATAACCATTTCTCCAAATTTTCATTGTTTTTCTCTATGCCTGAATCCAAAGCTTCTTCTTGAAATCTTATACTCTATGTTTTATGAAATCCTTATGAATATTTTTAACATGTTATATAATACATCTTATGTATTTATTATATATATATTTATATACTCTGAAAATATTTTGAATATGGAAATAAAAGGAGGAATGTGAAGACAAAAAAAGTGTGATAGGTTCCCAGGGCTGTCATAATGAAGTACCACAAAGTGGGGGCTTTAAACAATAGAAATTTGTTCTTTCACAGTTCTGGAAGCTAAAGTCCAAAATCAAGGTGATGGTAGGCCTATGCTCTCTACAGTCTCCAGGGGAAGATCCTACCTTGCTTCTGCTTACTCTTTGGAGGCCCAGGTGTTCCTTTGCTTGTGGCCACATCACTCCAATCTCTGCTTTGGTCTTCACATGGTCATCTTCCTTCTTTCTGTCCTCCTTCTCTTCTTATAAGGATAGCAGTGGTATTGGATTAAGGGCCCACCCTACTCCAGCATGACCTCACCTTAACCTGACTAATTACATCTGCGACCATTCTACTTCCAGGTAGGTCATATTCTGAGGTCCTGGGGGTTGTTAGGGCTTCCACATATCTCTCTGGGGGACATAATTCAACCCATATCAAGGGGTATTTTGTTCTGCTTGTTTGGTGAGGGTGTGAATCTTTATAGAATCAAGAGTCGTGTAAAGCCAGACCTTTGTTTTCCAGTTTAAAAAAAAAAAAAAAAAGCCAAGCCTGGGTTTATTTCTCTATTACCTGTGATTTGAAAAAGAAAAGATAGAGGTGAGTTAAAGAATTGGTGAAATCTTCTATCTTTACTTCACTGTGCTGTAATCTCGTATTCTCACCCACCCAGTTATGGAGTCCGACTCAGCAGTAATGATTTTGAAAATCAAAGTGTGTTTAAGGAAGGACACAATTTTAGCAGAGGCCAGAGTACCAATTTGAAGAATAAAAATAAAATAAATAATGATATTAATTGATCATTAATGCTGATGTCCCTCAGATAGCCCAGAGGATGCCATTTATGGTATAAATTTACAGAGAATCAGTTTCACCAGCTATTTTCATCGAAGTTTCAAACATTTATCTCCACAGAGTGAGCCCATGGGAAAACGATTTTCTGATCTAAATTTTCTTTGCATGGAAGGAGATGTGGATTCACCACTCATTAGTTTAATGACCTTGGTAAATAAGCCCATTAATCTTTGAATTTTTTCTGCATTTGTAAAACAAGAGTAATAGTAACTTAACCATTAATTTAATAGGGCATTTTAATATAAAAGCCATTTATACACTGTAATGTTATATATACAAATGTAAGAATTTATTTTTGGACAGTGTCTTCATGGAGCCTTTAAGAGGCACTATGACATAGCAGTTATAGCACAGGACCAGAGTGAGGCTGATTTGGATAGAATTTCAGCTCTATGATCTACTAAGGTGTGATCCGGATCTCTCAGTGCCTCTGTTTACTTGTCTGTAAAATGAGGATGATAGTATTTACTTCCCAGGTTGTTAAGAAAATTATACAAATTAATAAGATAAATGTGAGGCAACTAGGATAGTGCTTGTTATGTAGTAAACATTCAATAAATGTAAACTAAGGATGATGATTACCATAAACTCTGGCATTCAAGTCTCCCCAGCAAATGCTTGGAACATATACTATTTAGAAGACAATGAAATTGGTTCCAGAAGAACAGGATGTTAGTTAATATATGTAACATAGCATACCTACGTGCACATGCGCACACACACACACACACACACACACAATGGTCTGTATAGGTAGCTATGCAGTTTGGAGGTATATAGGTGGTGGGGAGTGGAGAATGGAACCTGAAAAAGTTCACATAGGACTGGACAAAGATGAGGGTGTAGTGGTGACCTGAAGAGAGTAAAAAAAATTGTTGAAAATAGTCACTGTGGTGAGTGATTAAGAAATAATAATGAAAGACTGCTTTAAAAAATTACAGCAATATTGTGGGTCTAGTTTACGCTGAGCTTATGGTACCCCAGATATGGTAGCACCAATCATTTTTGTGGGTTTCAGCACTGCTGTCTGGCTTAGCTGAACGGGAAGAGTGCGATGGGAGAAGAAATAACCTTCAAATGTTGATTGTGAGCCTAAGGCTGTCAGCTTTAGAAACAATGGATTTTTTATTGAAACTGTCAAAAAAATTTTTTTTTTACTCTTGAATCTCACACTTAACTTGTGAATCTTGTTGAGCTTAAGGGTTAATAATCATTTGATTAGTCAGTAATGTGAAATGGTTTAAACAGATATGTGTCAGGTAGGTCATCTTCTATCGTAAGTGGGACATAATCCAATTGAAACCAGCTTAAGCAAGGCGAAATGACTGAATTTAGTGCCCAAATAATGTCAGTGGTTTCTTTCCCTCTCTTAGGATTGCCTCTTCTCTGCTGCCTTCTTTCTCAGTTCTGTCTGTGTCCAAAGAGCTTCATGGATTTCAGAGTCTTCGTCAATTCAAGATAAACCCAGCAGAAAAATAACTTTATCAGGCAACTCCCACACCAGATCTAAGTTGCACCGATAGAGCAGTTTTGGTCACATTCTATCCTTCAACCTATCACTGTGACCAGGAATGGATGAGGTGCTGAGTGACTTACAGTGGTTTAGAGACTGAGATAGAAGGAAGGGTGGAAGCCCAAATGAAGTTTAGGGTTGTTGAAGAAGGGAGGCTGGATGTTGGTGAAGCAAGTACTGGATACCCATTGAAGGCCAACACATCTTAAACAGTTGCCTAAAACGCCCTTGCTATAACTAGGACTTGAACTAATTATAAGAAGATTGTATAGAATGGAAGCACAGAGGGATCCCTGGGTGGCTCAGTCAGTTAAGCATCTGCCTTCATCTCAGGTCATGATTGCAGGGTCCTGGGATCGAGCCCCACATCCAGCTCCCTGCTCAGCGGGGAGCCTGCTTCTCCCTCTGCCTGCTGCTCCCTCTGCTTGTGCTTGTGCTCTCTCTCTCTCTCTGACAAATAAATTAAATCTTAAAAAAAAAAATAGGATGGAAGCACAGATTTTATTCTGGGTAAGTACAAGGAGATGATGTACCTTGAGTTATTGTAAATAAAACTCCATTAAGGCAGCTAAGCTAGTGCTTTCGGTTGTTTAGATGAAGTAATGAGTAGGTCTATAACCACCTTTACCTTTATTCTTTTTTATTGAAAAATTGGATTCAAGCTAGGCACAGAACTGAAAGGCTAATTTAGATGACTGCTTCTTGTCTAAGAAGCAACTAAAATTTGTTGTTCTTTTCATTTTAATATGATAAATAGGAATGTTTAAAATCCATTTTTCAAGTGGTTTAAGCATTAAAATTGGCTTTGATCTTTTAACATGTTTTCATCCTTAAATTTGTGTTATAGTGTTATGTAATAGGAAGGAGATACTTAAATTGAATTAAAAACTGGGCTTGACAGCTAAAAAGGAATAACTATGATTTAAATACAAACAAAAGCTGTAGACATGTATTTTTGTGACTACAATCTTAGAAACTCACTTTGGTGACTAAAGACTTTATAAACTGTAATTTTAAAAAGTGTCTACAATTACATTTACATAAAATATAATGAATACAAGGAAAGGGTATATAGTGCCAAATTTCCCACACTATTCTAAAAACAAAGGGGTTTTACGATTATTACTTTTCTTTTGAGAAAAAGAAGCCTTAATGTAAAAATATTAGATAGCTGGAAAAATGTTACAAAAACCTTAAAATTAGGCTATTGTAACTGGCTTTCCTAGTTCTTCCCTGAAAGGGAGAAACACTAGCCACATATTGAAATATATTTGAAGACATCACAAAGCTAGATATTGCATTGATCTATGAGGCACTTCCAGCAAAAATATGTCCAAAAACACCATGAGAATCATCTTTTAATGCAATAGTTTACTTTGTGTTCTACAAATCTAAATGTTCCACTGTATTTTGATATGATTATTTATATGAATTATAATCACTTAAGGACACTTGAAAAGTTATATGGTTTAAGGATTTTAAAGATGGAGAGATGTCTTTGACTTTTACCAGAAATTTTGTTACTGATTATTTCAAGCTGGGGTGTAGGTATTTATAAAACTCCTTGAGAGAAAGAAATGTTCTTCTCACATGACATCCAAGGTAGATGTGTGTTGCTTAGTCTTCAAGAATAATAACTGTGAGGATGCCAGATAAAATGCCTTTATTACTTAATTGTTGCCAACCAACTAACATTCACTGGCAAACTATCGTCTATTGTACTATATGACTTGGTGTCTGCATAAGGACAACAGTTTGGTTCAAGGCTGACCAGACTGAGGTGGGTGGTGTTTTCCTAACAGAGCTGGTTTGGCCCAGCTAGCTACTCCAGCAAAAATGTATTGTGGGAATCAGTTTGTTCTCCCACAGTGAGGGGAATTTTCCAGCCAATACATTCGATTGTTCTTGCGTGAATAGCGCAAGTATTAGAAGGGGAGAACTGACATAACTTTATGTGAAACCAGCTCCTGCCTGTTTCTGCTGGACACACCCAGTGCAGAGTGCTGTTAATGTTAACCCAGGGCTTGGGAGAGAGGGCAATGCAGACAGTAATAGCAGTATGGCCATAGAAGTTGTTAAAATACTGACTTACTTCTGTTGGTAAGTAGCCACTGTCCTGAGTAGCCTTCCTCACCAACAACCCCAGGCCATCTTCCCCTAGACCCAGGACCCCTACCTAGACCTCTCCATGATATAGCAAGTCAAGGCAATTACTGGCAGAGCAGAGGGCCTCTCCAGGGCTGTGGGCAGTACCTGTTCTGATTGGCTGGTGTCTGTGTGCTTCCAGTTCTTGACTCTACCGAGTATCACCCGACAAAGAGCTAGTGAAATGTCATTTCAGCACATCAGTTGAAGAACAGAAACTTAAAACCTCAGGACAACGACAGTGATCACAAGAGAGGAAAGGGCCCCTGGAAGGAAATCAGGTGGGCCTTCAGATCCTCATGCTTCTTTAAGGACTGCCTTGCTATTAAATGTGATGTAGTTTTGTCCTTCCTCATTCTTTCTGCCTCCACTTTTGGAACTGGTTCTGTTTATAATTCTTCCTAGGACTTACAGCAATTGCTCTCAAGTTCCATGGTGGAGCATTTCTGCTAATGAGCATATGCCGGAAATGTGTGGGTAGGATGATAACAACCCACCCACTTTTAAGCTTATTTTAGAAGATGCAATCATTAGAAAATGAAACTTAATTAATGAGCAAATTAAGACAAATGCCAAATATCATGGATTAGAGATTTCTATATTTCCTTTTTTATTTTACCTAGAATCTTTAAGAAACCTAAATGATCTTGTAACTCTGTTGGTTTAAACCCTCTAATGGCTTCTCATTGCTCTGAGAATAAAATCCTCACCCTTATTATGACCCACAAGGCTCTCTATAATTTGGCCATGGCCCTTCTCTCTGATCTGATCTCATTTGGTTCTTCCCCATTCTCACTCTGCATTTGGCACACTGGCCTTACAAAGATATCCTAAGCTGATCCCTTCCGATCCCTTGCCTCAGGACCTTTGCACTTGTTGCTCCCTCTGGTGCAAATATCTTCCGTGGGATACTATCATTCCATTCTTAGCTCCTTAGAGAGCTGTTTCTTGATTGTACTATATGATATTGCCCTCCTTTTTGGCACTCTGGCTTATCCATAGCTCTAGTCACTATCAGAAATAATTTCATTATTTGTTTATGGTCTGTCTCCCTCCTCCAGAATGTGAGTTATGTGACTACAGGAACTTCGGGCTTCTTCACCACTGTAGCCTGGTAGCTAAAAGAATGAGAAGCAGTGTAGTGTAGAAGAGGCAATATAGACTAGTGGTTAATATGCAGGCTCTGGAGCTAGAAAACTTGTGTTAGAAACTCAGTTCTACTCCCTATGCCTGCCACTCCCTTGCTTATGTTTCTCTCTGTGTGTCAAATAAATAAAAATCTTAAAAAAAAAAATAAAGAAAAAGAAAATGGCAAGATTTCATTCTCTGGAATGCCTGGGTGGCTCAATTGGTTAAGCATCTGCCTTTGGCTCAGGTCATGATCCCAGGGTCCTGGGATAAAGTCCCACACTGGGCTCCCTGCTCACCGGGGAGCCTGCTTCTCCCTCTGCCTGCCGCTTCCCCTGCTTGTGCTCTCTCCCTCTCTCTCTGACAAGTAAATAAAATAAAAAAAAACAAACAAACACAGTTCTACCATCTAATTGCTGAATGATTTTAGGAATCAGTAGCATCCATGGTGTAGTGTTCTTGTGAAAATTAAATGAGCTAATAAGTTAAAAAATTCACTTAGAACAGAGTCTGGTATATAATGAACACTATATAAATATTTGATAGCTTTATTTCTTATTTTTTCATTAGAATATAAGCTCCATAAGGGCTGGATTTTACTGTTTTGTTTACTGACCAATCCTTAGCACCTAAAACAATATGTGGATCATTGTTGGCACTCAAAAACTAAAGTTGAGAAAATTGTTAAAAGTATCCTTTTTTTGAATTATGTTAACCATAGGAATTAGAGAGTAAGCTTTTCTAATTTTATCATTTCCTCCACATCTGTAATCACATAACACCATGGTTAAATATTGGGTTTACTTATGTGTGGAATTTCCCAGTTCTGGTGACTATAGTCTCTGTAAATAGTTACAATTTGTTAATTAATGATAGGACTCCTTCTTCCTCAGCCTGGCTGGGCCTTAGACATTCCTCTCGAGCCAGTGTTTCAGGATGATGATGCCAATGAAGAGTAAGCATGCAAGGCAAAACCCAGTTACTATCTTAACGTATAGGGAATGTATGTGTTGTAAGAGTGATACATAATGGAGTTTATTTCTATTCTACATTCACCTGAAAGACCTACCTGTTCCTGTCTCTCCTGGTCACTCAGAATGATGGGGATAGAGAAATAAAGAATGCTATTTCTCATTTCTTCCCAGGACACCAAGGTACTTTGATTTATTTTTTAGGGGTTGAAGTGTACTCAGATCACAGGTAAGAGGACCATAAGAAATTATTAAATCTCACTGCTTAAATAAATGTTCTTCACCTGACTAATAGCAGCAGAAGAGGTCTACACTTTTTAGGTGTTAACATTGTCTAAATATGAAAATTAAGTACCACTGGTTTCTCTAAGTTAAAGAAAAATAAAACAAAATACATGACGTATATATGGAAAATCTCAGAGATATTGATAAGGTTATGGCAAACATTCACAGAAGAAAGCAACTACTATTTGAAAGTCTTAATTTTCTTCACAATTTAGTGAGATTCTATTTGTAATATTGAAGCTGCCTTCACATTTGTTTCTCGCTTTCTGACCCAGCTATCATTTATATTGGTTGCTTGGAGCTTGGCGTTAATGAGTTCATAGTCAGAGAGTTCAGTTCCCTGTCTTCCTGTCAGAATTAGTTAGATCAACACAAGAGAAGGCTGTTCTGTGATCACTGACTTTACCATGATTCTGGTTATTTGTCCCAGGTGTGTGGCCAGTTGTTTATAAAGTAGGGGCTTCGTTCTTGCATTCAAGTCAACAATATTTACTGAACTCTTCTTATTATTATTCCCTCAATTCCAAGATATGAATGATGAAAAGGTACACCATTACTGTAATATCGGGAGTAAAATAAACCTTATTTCATTAGGCAAACCCATGGATTATAATACGTATAGAAACTTAAAATAGGAGAAAATATATTTGTCTTAGAATTTGGAAAATATGGTTTGGAGCATAACCCCTTGCCATTATAAGAAAAGAACACAGAAGTATATATTTTGTACTTTTGATGGCTACACCTTTAATTTAATGCATATTTTATTAGCTCTAGAGCTCATGCTCTCTATGAGATTAAACTGCTTGCCCTATATACTGAGATACATATAAGCCTATGTATGTTATTTTAAAAATATAATGTATTACATCTCTATATAACTATTTATAAAATACATATTATAAATATATAACACCTATAATATAGATACATAATAATAATATAATATAGTATAATAATATATTAAATACATTTATGTATAGCTACTTATAAAATACATATAACTATATATTATAAATGTTAGATACATAATTATTTTATATACAACTAAAATACAGTTATACAGAAATATATATTCATACATATGTGCATAAATATGCTAAGATATAAAATATATATTATTATTTATTCCTACCATTTGTACATCATTCAGCAAATATCTATGGAGCACCAAGTACTGTCTAAGTTTGGTAAAAATATGCAAAAAATCAGAAAAGGTCCCTGTTTCTATGAAATAGTAAGGGAGAAACATATAAATATAAAATTAAAAGATAGCGATAAGGCCACAAACTCTAAAACAGGATAATCTGTTAAGAGTCTGGGAAGAGAAGCAGTCTACTTTGGTCGAGGAAACCCCTGGGAAGATTATGGTTGAGCTAAGATCCTGAAGATGAGATGCAGCAAGCAAAATGTAACCATGGGGTAGAGCGTTTCATGAAGAGAACAGAGCAGAAATTCCAAGGTGGAAAGGAAATTGGTAAATTTGAACAACAGCTACAATGACAACTAAAGCCAACGAGTCTGGAGCTAGAGACTGAGACGGAAATGATATGATATGAGCTCAGGATAGTAGGAAGGGTAGTGATGGTAGAGTGGCTTGTAGGCTATGGTAAAGAGTTTTTATTTTATTCTATGAACAGTGGGGAACATTGGGGGAATAAACACAATCACAGTGTGTTTTGCTTTACATTAAAAAACATTTTTGGGGGGTGCCTGGGTGGCTCAGTCAGTTAAGTGTCTGCCTTTGGCTCAGGTCATGATCCCGGAGTCCTGGGATCCAGTCCCACGTTGGGCTCCCTGCTCAGCGGGAAGTCTGCCTCTCCCTCTCCATTTGCCTCTCCCCCTGCTCATGCTCTCATTCTGTCTCAAATAAATAAATAAAATCTTTAAAAAAATAAAATAGAAAACATTTTTTGATAGTAATGTCTGTCCTAAAGGGGTCAGGAATGGAGGTGGGGAGACCAGCTTAGAGGTTATTGGATGACAGAGATGATGGTAGTTTGACAAGGACGAGAGCAGTGATGATAGGGAGTACTGGACAGATTCAGGATGTTTTGGAGATAGAAGTGTCAGAACTTGCTTATGGACTGTGTTTCTGGAGTGGAGAAAAAAGAATCAAATACAATTTGATTTAATCAACAATGTGGGTTGATGCTACTTTCTGAGATTGGGAAAGAATAACTTTTTGGCAGCAGAGAGAAGTCAAGTCTTCTGTTTTGACCATGATAGTCTTGAGAAAAGCCCATGACATCTCTAAATAGAGATTCTATTAGTCACAGAAACAACATAAAGCAAACTGATAACATAAAAATGTTAGTTTAATATCACTTTTGGAAATGTGGTATATTTAAAATGAAGAAACTAAGGTTATTGAGACTCAGAATTATCTAACAAGTTGATCCTGGAAAACCATCATGTCTGATCTCTGAATTCTTATCTTTAATAATAGTTCAAAGAAAAATATGGTTCTCTATTGATGGGGCATTATATGGTAAGACACATTTTAAATGTATATTTTAAGAAATGTTTATAACATAGTAGTAGGAAATTATAAAAGACAAGATTTTTTTCTGTAATAATGGTATTTGAGCTATTGTCTGCACACCAAGGGGTATTCCAAGCACTGAATCCAAGATAACCAAAGAAAGATGGACAAAAATACAACAGATTCTATTCTGGCAAATATTCACAAGAGTACACGATACACGATAAGTTCTTTCTAAAACATGTTAGATTGTGATCCAGACAGAATATACCATATTCTTTGGAGTTCTCGCAGGTGTATTATATTTTGTTACTGTATAAATAGATTTAGACTTATTTAGAATAATGAACCAAAAGGCTCAGTAACCTGGTCTTGTTTACAATACCAAAAGTACAAGGTATTCAAACTTATGTAACTGGGGATACCAGAGCTTTCATTTATATAGTGCTGTAAATGTACAGAAGACTTTATAATAGGTTGAACTGTGCCCCAAACCAAAAAATTAGCCAATTATTATAATTCGAGCTCAATGGGAAGCTGGTTCTGCAATGGAGATTTGTGTGCAGCTGGTTTATTGGGAGTGGTCTTGGGAATGACACTTTTAATGGCAAGAGTGAAGCTGGATTGTGTAGTGGGAGAAGTTGAATTGCAATGCAGTTGTAACAGAACTATCAGCTAAACTCACGTGGAGATCTCAAGCTAAGATGATGACTCTTTTGAGATGTCTTGGACTGAGGAAAGGGGTCCTGGCTTTTTGTACCTGCTCATTGATTAGTGGGTTAGTGTAGGTGTGACCTTGGATGAAGCAGCTTCCTGCAGCTGGGCGCCATCCCTGAGGAGAGACTCAAGCTGTCATTAGACAATACAAGCAGCAGCTGGGAAATGAGTGCCTCAGTTGTGAAAGGGAATGCTAGAGTCCACCACTTGTGCTACTCAGATCTATTAGCCTCCCATAATAGGTACACCCTATCTGGCAATGACTCCTCTAGGATTCCAGTTGATCTCTTTTCCTGGGGAAACTTACTACAGTAAGACGTGTAAGAGAAACTATAGCCAGCACCACAGCCTTAGGGTTGCAACTGATACCATCTCCCTTTTCTACTTTCCCTTCTA